>NC_042615.1:508354632-508656980 GCF_901001135.1 Rhinatrema bivittatum | reverse complement strand
ATACCACCAGAGGTGGCAGTAGTATGTTGATCCAGAGGTAGCAGTCCAGGGACCCTCAGCAGAGGGAACCCGTCTCACCAAGATGGTATAAGGATATCCATGTGTAGGTTTCCTAGCACGGCAGAGCTGTAGATGAGACAGACTGAGAATTAGATTTACTTATTTATTTGAAAACTCACTAGATGGTAGCTGTAAGGTTGATGATTCTACCAGGCAGAAGTAGATGGTAACAGGGACCGATGCGGGGAGAGCAGGCCCTCGAGGAGCGAGTACCTGATCCCAGTAAGGCACCTGAAAGAAAGCATAGGGCCCCCGAGGAGCAGGTACCCAGATTAGAGTATACCCTGAAGGGCAGAGAGGGCTTCCAGCAGTAGCAAGGAAGCAGCAGAGTAGCTTAGACCGGATGAGTCCAATTCTTGCTAACTCAAGGAGCTAGCAAACAAGTGTAGGCTAAATACCCGGAGGGCGTGATGTCACTCGAGGGGGACGCCCCCGAGGTTCCCGCCATGACGTGGATAAAGACGTGGGTGGCACACGCACACTAGTAAGCCTTTAGGAGAAACATGGCGTGAGGCTTTGCCATAGCCATTCCGGGACGCCGGAGGACGTGACTTGCAGATGTGACGGCAGCCATCTTCCCAAGGCTAGCAGGGAGAGCAGAGAAAAAGGTAAGGCACAAGGGTCGAAGCCGTCTGAGACTGACGGATGCAACAGTCTAACAACATTTCAGTCAACTTTGATTCAAATTCAATGAAGTGCAAAATTTGCAATTCAGTTTGATGAAACCACTGATATTGCAAATATATCACAGCTTCTTTTTGCCAGGTAATGCTATGCAGGTAAAATTTTAGAAGTAATGTTGTTCTGCAAATCACTTCCAGAATGCAGTACAGGAAATGACCTATTTCAGGTCATAGAAGAATATTTTCAAGAAAATGCTTTGTCCTGGTCCAAATGTGTAGGTGTGTGTACAGGTGGTGCAACTGCAATGATGAGACATAAGGGTTTCAGAGCAAAGGTATTAAACATCGCCCCTCATGTGAAATTCACACATTGTATGATTCACCGTCAAGTTCTTATTGAAAAAAAAAAACTAGATCCTGAAGCAAATGAAGTCCTTCATGATGTGGTATACATTGTGAACTTTGTTAAAGCTCGACCCTTTCAAAGTAGATTGTTTTCCATTTTCTGTAATTAAATGGGTTCACAATATAATAACTTCCTTTAACATACAGAAGTCAGATGGTTATCACGAGGATAAATTCTTCATCACTTCTATGAGCTCAAGGATGAACACCCACTTTATCTGTTGTGTTTTAGACATTTGAGTCGTGGGCCTCTGGTCACTGCAAGAGGAGGGACCTCCCACAAGGCAGAGCCTGTGGGGACTTGCAGTGATAGGCTAGTTCGCAGTAGTAAGAGCACGGTGGATTGTAAATCTTTATTGTACAGCAATGGTAGGCAACCCGGGGCACGGGTTGTGATCCAGGCCAGAGGAGAAGAGTCTCTGATGGCGTAGTCCAGTCTGTTCTATGCAGAGTAGATAAAGAGTCTCACCAGGTCCAGTAAGAGAGAGGGGTCCGATAGTGGTCCGCAGAGCGGGGTAGGCCAAGAACCCGGGCACGGGAGATGTGCAGGTGAAGATAGATCGGTAGTGGTCCGCAATGTGGGGTGGGCCGAGAATCCATTTCAGGTGAGGCTAGGCAGAGACAGACCCAGAGCTGTAGTACTCACTCAGAGGCTGGAGGATACTGAGAGAAGGGCCCAGGGCGGAGGTCTGGGATGGCAAGGTCCCCGAGGAGCGGGTACCTAGGTGTCCTGGCTGGAAGCTGGTACCCTGAAGGGTAAACAGGAGCGAGGCAAGGCCCCCGAGGAGAGGGTACCTAAGTCGTTCCGGAGCAAGAGTGCGCAGAGCGGAGGCGTCTGGTTGCAGGCAGAGTTCAACAGGGAGATTCCTTGCTAACTCGTAGCTGGAATGGAGAGCGGAGCTTACATACCCGGAGGTAGTGACATCATGCGGTGGGGACGCTCCTGAGGTTCCTGCCATGATGTATTCAAAAGGAGGGCTGATGCTCACGTATGTCCTAGGTGACTTCAGAGGGAAAATGGCGAACGCAATCGCCCATACCGGTCCGGGGACGCCAGAGAGGTCGACAAGGAGAGGCGGAGGCAGCCATCTTGCCCAGAGGAGAGGAAAAAGAAAAGAGAGGTGAGACAGAGAGGGCTCAGCCGTCTGTGACCGGGCGCAACATTATCTTTCCGAACATAAACACACTCTGGTTGAAAAGTTCTACTGTGAAAGATGGCTTTTTATTTTGTGTTATCTGACAATTGTTTTTTAAAAATTTATCTGAATTCAGCATTATTACAAGGAAAAAATATTAACATTTTAACAATGATAATATTTCGGCATTTCTACTAAAATTCACTATGTGGGAAAAGAAATATGAAAATGGAACTTGTAAAATGTTTCACTGCCTCAGTGAATTTGTTGAACGCTCTGTGTTGCACTCAGCGACCGGCTCTTACATCCGCCAACGCCGGCCCGCCAGTTCCCTGGTCCCCTCTGACGCGCCACAGCTACTCGGCTCTCCTTTTCTCCTGTGCCGGGCTTCCCCCAGCATGCAGGATGCCGCCAGCTTCCCAGCCGGCCGGGCCCTGTGGCCGCGACTTAAAGGACCAGCAGCAGGAACTCCTGCGGGTCCCGCCAGATGACATCATCAGCCCTGGCCTATTTAGGCCTGGTTCCTCAGCACCTCCATGACTTGGCAACGAGTTCCCTTCGTGCTGCATTTCCTTGTTTGGGATCCTGCATTATTCTGCCTTCCAGTTCCTGCTCCTGCCTTCCAGTACCCGCTCCTGCTTTCCGGTCCCATTTGTTGCGACCGTCGCTGCTCGATGTCCTCACTCCACTCTCTTTACCTCTGGCGACTCCCTCCGGGTCTGATGGATGGCTGGCTGCCGCGGCGTCTCCATGCCGTCTCCCTCCGGCGTCCCCGGACTGGCTCGATGTTGCAGTTCTGCCATGTTGCCTGAAGACCTAGGGCGCGCGCTCTGATTGAAGTACCAGCAAGAGCGCGAACCTCAGGGGCGTTCCCCTGAGATGACGTCATCCGCTTCCAATATTTAAAGGTCTCTATTTCACTAAAAACTGAGTTAGCAAGGGGTTGGGTACGGGCATGTGTCTCGCTACCTACGGACTACTCCCCCCAAGCTACTCTGCCTCCTCGGACTTACCAAAGGTACCCGCTCCTTGGGGGCCTCGCTCTTTCTCTTTACTTTCAGATTACAGATAGGAACCGGTACTCGCTCCTCGAGGGCCCATGTTCCTGGACACTCTGAAGATTCTCTACTGCCTGGAAGCTATCGCTGCTACAAACATTTGTGAGTTACCATCGCTCTCTCAGAGCTTCCCTGGAACCAGGTACTCGCTCCTCGGGGGCCTGAACCTTTCCAGCTCCTGAGCTTCCTTGAGACCTTATGTGAGTTTTGTCATCTAGCTCTGTTCATGAACTGTGCCTACTCTGCTACTCACTTTCTACAGTTTCTCAACAGCTCAGCCATCCTGGATCGCTGTTCCAGTACCTGAGGGACTACAGCCCTGCTGGGCATATCAGCTCACTACTGCCACCTCTGGTGTTTTTAAAAACCTGTTTAATAAAAAAACTAATGTGTGTCTGTCTCCATACTCAAGCCTAGCTAGTGGTCCCTCTCGCCACCGGCCCAGGGATCCACCGACAACTATATCAGAGTCATTACAGATTGCTACTCCTTAGCAAGACGATATCTGAGACACTACAAGATTGCTGACTCCTCCTTCTTTAGGAGCCATTCATAACAGATTGCTATCTCCGCAGTCTAACTAACAGCAGATTTATTACACCATACCAGCTTCCTGTTCCTTCTCCCCTCGGACGATCCTCCCTGGCTTAGACTTTGGATTGGACTTCACGCTGCTTGTTTGCCTCCTGCCCAAGACTTTGGATCGGACTTCACACTGCTTGCTTGACGCCTGCTCAAGACTTCAGATCGGACTTCACACTGCTTGCTTGTTTGCCGCCTGCCCAAGACTTTGGATCGGACTTCACACTGCTTGCTTGACGCCTGCTCAAGACTTCAGATCGGACTTCACACTGCTTGCTTGTTTGCCGCCTGCCCAAGACTTCGGATTGGACCTCCTCCTGCCTGGCCACAGCCACTTCTTGGATCTCACTCCCGATGCTGTGTTGGAGCTTCGATACAGGGACCCACCTAAGTCCAGCCGGCCCTGGCACCCAAGGGCTCAAACTGCGGGGAACGGGGTTGGTAGTAGTGAAGTTCCAGCCAGTCCCTGTCTTCCACCAGTCTCGCCTCCTGACGTTGGGAACCTGCGATAGGTCGTCCTCCCAAGTTGCGTCAATCCCAACTCAGGCCAGGGGTCTACATCCCAAGTCGAGGTCCTAACACTCTGATATTAATAGGAGTCAAATTGATGGAATTGTAGTAACATACCTTGAACATCTCCACCACAGTTTCTCTGTGAAGTTTGAGGACTTATAAATGGAAGACCTTGACTGGATCTGAAATCCTTTTGATGTGGATATAGCAAACATCAAACTATCGATTGTTGACCAAGAGAAGTCAACAGAGATAGCAAAGGACTCTACAGGAAAAATTGAATTCAAACAAGAAGGCCTTGCAAACGTTTGGATTTCCATAAAAGAATATCCAGGACTTTACAAAAAAGCTATTGATGTGCCCTTGTCTTTTGCTTCAACATATTTGTGTGAAGCTACGTTGAGCAAACTGCATTCACATCTGAATGTGGATCTAGAACTCAGAATAGCTGCATCTGAAATAACACCTAAAATGGATATCCTTTTAGCTGGCTAGCAGACTCATCAGTCGCACTACTTAGGGACTTTAGTTTTCAGTGTTTTTCATTTTTCCCTGCATTTTATCAGGGTTTATTAACAAGAACAAAAATATTCATCTGGAAGAATGAGTCTTTTTTTTTCCCATTGATTTCTCCCAATTTTGTGTCTGTTGTAATTAACATTGGTAAATTCCCAGGAAAAATAAAACAACTGAAAATGAAAGTCCCTAATAAAATCTTATATCCTCATGGATACTTGAAAATGAAAACACCTAATGCAATTATCCTAGGTCTCAAAGCCAGAAAACTTTTATGTCATGCTTGAGGCTCCTTCGTCACATTTAAAAATTCTTGCGGGGGTTCACATGATGTAGTAAGGGAATCAGTCGTGGGATTTCCCTTCTCGGCCTCTCCGCCTCCATCCTAACCCATCTGAGGCATCCCATCCTGATTTAAATTGGATGAACTAAATCATCAACATCGTGTGACCTCCCAGATACAAAAACTTTGCAATATGACGTCCCGAGCCGCGAAAAAGGAAAAGGAGAAGGCCCGACCACCTGAACAAGTCCTGGATGAGGAGACGACAATTCTGGAGGCAACTCCGACAGTGGCGCTTGCAGAGATCAAATCGGCGGTTCGGGAGGCCTTAGGGCCCGAATTGCCATCCATTTCTACTCAGCTCACAGAACTGACCACCTCTATAACGGGGTTTGTTTGAATCCCATTTCACCGCGATTGAGCAGTGTGTATCAGATGTCCATGACGGCCATGCTGACACCAGAAGAGAGCTAGACTCCTTGAAAGCCACGGTTGACAACCAGGTAGACCGCCTGGAGGAATTAGAGAACCGCTCCCGACGTTCAAACTTACGGTTTGTTGGCCTGTCGGAGAACGTGGTTGAAAGAGACCTAGCAACCTTTCTGGAAGACTGGTTGCCCCGTGTGCTGGAGCTTTCCCGGGCCCATGGGCCCTTGAGGATTGAAAGGGCCCATCGTTTAGGCCCTAAACGAGCTGAAGAGGCGCGGCCGTGGATCACGATTGCAAAGATTTTAAATTTCCAATACAAATTGACAATCCTGCGGGCTGCGCGCACTAGAATGGGCCTCATACATGAAAATAAAAAGTATTGGTTTTCCAGGATTTTTCGGCCAGGCTCAGCCAGCAGCAGGGCACTGGCGCCATATTGCAACCGCCTACACGCATTGAAAATTCGGGCGACTCTAGTCTATCCGGCGCTATACGGGTCCCTACCTCGAATGGCACGCGCTGGCTTAACAATCCTGAAAAAGCCCGGCAATACTGGGCCTCCATTGAAACTTCAGCGCCAGTGGTAGCGGGAGCTCCCGGTCAGAGATCCGTGCAGCTACCCTTGCTGTGCTCGGCGGGCCGGTAAGATCAGCTGACGCTTGTTCATGGAGGCTGGCTTGGTCGCTGCATAACACCCTGCATTGCAGCGTTTGTTTTTTTGGCCGGGCCCCTCCGGTGCTGAGCCTGTTGTCCGAGAGGCTTTTGGGGATATTCCGGTGTGTGGGTAAGGGGGCCAGGCATGGCTGCTGCACGCAGTTTTCACGTGCGGCCTGCCAAGAGACTATGCTTTTTTTTTCTTTTCAAGACTGCCATTGCGACGCAAACTAAGCTCTCAGAGCCCACTTTACTGCTTTGAAATTTGGATTTTTCTTTTTTTGGTCTCTCCTCTATATTTGTACTCCAGAGCTGCCTGATGATTTTGACATTGGGCTCTGTTTCTTCTACTGCTATGTTATCTGTAGCCTATGGGCAAATTTGTGTTCATTTTGGGCTGTACCGTTGCGGCATAAGACATTTATGGGAGGTTTTCCTGTATTACTTGTTTTCTTATCTGGTTGTGTAATAATTATCACACTTCTTAACATAGTGGGTGCTGGATGGGTTGGGGTTTTGGGCATTGAAGTGATCTCCACTAATTTGAGGGGATGTGTTTCTCTATCTGTTTGAGGGGGGGGGGGGGTGGGAAGGGAGGAAGGTATGCTGATGTATTTGGATGGTTTCTATACTGTGATGGGTGATTAGGCATAATTATTTTTTCTCTAATGTGACCTGGGTTATGGAGAAGGCGTAAACGGGGATCTCAGCTGGGAAGATCTCTGTATCTCAATGTAATCTTAATCTTTTCACTTCCTTCACTGATGTGGTAGACACCTGGAGCAGCTTCGGCTCAGGGGTTCCAGCTGACCCGCACGCTTCGACATGGGCAGGGGGGGAAGGAGTAATCGGTGCACCAGGACTTAATGATGGCTCGTCAAGAAGTGCGAGGGCTTGCTCCTCCACCCGCACTAATGCCGACTCTCCTGGGCTTGCCCCCATAGCGGGATAAAACTAACGGATCGTTGTCTGAACCGGGGTAGGCTTCAGGGGGGTCGAGGTTTCCTCCCTTACCTTCCCCTTTCTTTTAGTGTGCGGCATAGTCAGTCAAAGGCAATGATTTCTGCACAGCGATCCGGAGCTCATCTAAACGCATCCTTCCTTCAAGACGCCATTTTGTTCCCCGACTGAGTTCCTGGCTTCTTTGGACTTGATGGAGGCATTCCTGCATATTCCCTGTGCGAACAGTGTGGAACTGCCGGGGTCAGGGGCTTTACTTACCGACCCCACGCAGCCGATCAATCACCTCCCGGCAGCCGAACCACCCCAACAAGAGGCGGTAGATCCCGCCCACCAACCCTGATGTCGAGGCAGCACGACCGAGCCCTTTAAAGGACAGAACAGACTTGTGCGCCCTTTTGTACCCCACTCAATGCCCCCCTTCCCCCAACTAGAAATCTCCCATCCCCATACCTACTACCTCCTCAACTCCACCCCCAATACACCAACACCCACAACCAGCCCACACATTCCAGCAACCTAAGAATGCACTTGTAACCTATCACCCCCACCCCCACACAACATCTCTGCTCACTACATACCCCTACCAACAACCAACCACCCCTCCCTTAACACAAAACGCCACACACACACCCACTCACACAACAAACACCACAACCAACACACACCAACAACCAAGACACCTCTTAAACATCCCCATAAACCCAAACAATCACATGGCAACACTATCCCTCCTATCGCTCATCCTGATTAATGCATAATCTGTCTCGAAGAAAATCCCCATACTTCAGGATCTCCTAACGGACAACCACCTTGACATCCTCTGCATCACAGAATCATGGCTCAAGAAAACCGACACAACATTAATCAATCAACTACCCCACTCAGCATACAGCATCTTTTCACTACCAAGACCAAAAAGAAAAGGAGGTGGACTACTCTTCCTAGCCCTCAAGAAATTCAAATTCACCCAACACTGCATTAATCAACCACCACCCCTAGAGATAGGCCTCTTTAAAACAAAAAAACTTCAAATCATGCTGGTATACGCCCCACCCAAATCCCTGGACCTCCACCTATCCTCACTCATTGAAATCATCCCTTCACACATTAACATGGACACACCAACAATCATCCTAGGCGATTTCAACTTCCACACAGATTCCAACCCACAATCTCCCATATGCAAACTACCCTGTTTCCCCGAAAATAAGACAGTGTCTTATATTAATTTTTGCTACCAAAGATGCACTAGGCCTTATTTTCAGGGGATGTCTAATAGAGCTGCTGGCTGCCCCTGCGTCAGCCATGTCCCACCAGTGTGCTGTCAGAGAGAGGTAAGAGTGTGCAGCATTCATGGTAGTCAGCTTGGGCTGACTCTGCTGCTTTTGAACCTCTGCACACTGCTTGGAAGGGGTCCCCGACTGGTACTGCCACCATCCCCAGATGTCAGTAATCTGCTGCCACTGTCACTGCTGCCAATTGGCTATTGGGGAGGCGCCAATTGCTGCTACTGACACTGAAGCCCATTCTGCTGCCTCCTCTGTGCAGGCCCTGTGGGCTTCCACTTTCTCCATGCTGATCTCTACATTGTGAGATCCGCATAGAGAAAGTGCTATTTTTGCACATTCCCAAAGATTACATGTGCCAAACACTAAAAAGTAATTTTATTTTTTTTTACCTTTGCTGGCTGATGTTAGTTTTCTAATCGGTTGGTCACAGGCTTTTTTTTTTTCCCACCTTCCCTTTCTTATTTTTTTGCCAATTCCTTTTATATTGCCCTTTTTTCTTCCGTATTTCTTTTCTCTCCATCTTCTTCCCTCAAACACAAGTTCTCATTCTCACATGCATTTCTCTCTCTCACACACACACACACACACACACAGGCTCTCACTGTCTCATGCTGTCTCTCATACAATCATTCATACACACAGTCTCTCACTGGCACATGCTGTCTGACTCTCACACACCCAGGCTCTCTCTCACTCCCACATGCTGTCTTGCTCAAGCATAGGCTCTCACCGTCACACGCTGTCTCTCTCACACACACAGAGGCTCTCAAATGCTGCCTCTGCAAACATTCAGATCCTCACTCCCACACACAGTCTCTCAACTCATCTCATACACGCACGCACACACCCTCTACAGACCCTCAGTCTCTCTCTCACCTCTGGGCCTCCTCTTCGCGGGTCGCCGCAGGATGGGCTCTGCAGCGGCCCTGAACTTCTCGGGCCGCGGCAGCCCTGCTACCGGGCCTCTTCCTCGGCCCTGCTACCGGGCCTCTTCCTCTTCTTGGGCCGCTGCGACTTGGGATTCGCAGCAGCCCACGGCGGCGGCTCCTGTTCTGCACGCGCTGATGCTCTTCCTCCTTCCTGCCCACACGGCTCCGGCAACGTTTACTTCCGGGGGCGCACAGGCAGGAAGGAGGAAGAGCATCAGCGCATTTGAACGCGATCTTTTTCTTCGGGCAAGGAGGCTCAGCGGCCGCATGAGCCTCCTTGCGCCTGGGGGCATTGGCTCCCCTCGGGATACCACTGCTCGCGTCTGCCCCTAATACCTTGGAAACTTTATTTAAAAAAAAAAAAAAAGACATCTCAGGATTGACTGGCCCACCAGGGAAGCCCGATCCCCTAATAGGTCAATCTGCCCCTGTTTACAAGGGAAGGCTTACTTTCGGGGGCGGTCTTATATTTAGGAATTCGGCAAAATCTCTACTAGGTCTTATTTTTGGGGGATGTCTTATTTTCGGGGAAACACGGTACTACTTGACACCATGTCAGCCATTGGTTTCAAACAAATAGTAAACACACCAACTCAGAAATCTGGTCACATCCTTGACCTCATATTTATCAACAACAAAACAGCATCACCAACATCCCCCTCACAACAACCAACATCCTATGGTCCGACCACAAACTCATCCAAACCACACTACAACTCCAAATCAACCATACAGAAACCAACAACAACAAAAAATACATCTCATTCCCCAAACCATGCCCCAGTGAAATCATTGCAGAAGCCCTCCCCACTAACCTAAAAGATCTTAACCTCAACACAGCAAACACAGCCACAAACTCATGGCTCCAATTCAGCGCTGAAATCGCAAAATCAAAATGTCCTGTCATCACTAAAGAAATCAAAACTGACAACATCCATAAAGCACCATAGTACAAACACGAACTGAAAAACATAAAGCGATTACTCCGGCAAGTCGAAAAGAAATGGAGAAAAGATCCTACCCCACCCCACCTGGACAAGTACAGAACATTACTCCACATCTACAAATCTGATATAGACAAGGCCAAACGAGAATACTACGCAAAGAAAATCCACGAACACCAGTACAACCCAAGAGCCCTTTTCAACTTCGGCACCAAGCTGACTCAACCCATCCAAACCCCACCCTCCGATGAGATCAACTCAATAACATGCGACAAGCTAGCACAGTTCTTTCTGGACAAAACCACCAAATTAATAACTTCCAACCCTCAAGCAACTAAAGAAACACTGAACCCCCAACCCACCACTCTCCCCACTTGGACCACCTTTGAACCCACAGCCTCCTCTGAGATAAAAACCATCATACAAAAAATAAACCCAGCCACCCACCCCCTTGACCCTATACCAATCAAAACCTTGAAACTAATCCCAGATACCATAGCCAAACCTATAACTGACATCATCAACGTATGCTAGAGCAAGGAAACTTCCGAGGCCCTTAAATGTGCCATCATCAAACCTATACCCAAAAAATCACACCTTGACAACACTGACCCCACCAACTTCAGACCATTTCGAACCTCTCTTTTATCTCAAAAATCCTTGAAAAAACGGTAAACCATCAACTCTCCAAACAGCTGGAAACCAAAAAATACTAGACCCATCCCAACACGGATTCAGAAAAACACTCAGCACCGAAACACTCCTACTTACCCTTACCAACTCAGCACTCAGAGGACTTGATGCCAGCCAATCCTAACTTCTCATACTACTTGACATATCCGCCGCCTTTGACACCGTCAACCACAACACTCTCCTAACCAGACTAAGCGAAATTGGACTAGACGGCACCACAATCAAATGGTTCAGCTCCTACCTATCAAACAGAACCTATAAAGTAATCCTCAACAACAAGGAATCAGAACAATTCCCCTTCCACATGGCGTCCTTCAAGGGTCATCACTCTCCTCCATCCTTTTCAACATCTACATGCTCCCATTATGCAAACTCCTCACTGACCTGGGCCTCCAATTCTTTGTCTACGCCGATGATGTCCAGATCCTTATCCCCACGAAAGATAACACACAGAGCACCCTTCTACAATGGAGCTCCATCCTCACCCAAATACAAAAACTCTTATCCCAAATAGCACTCACCCTGAACCACGCAAAAACAGAAATCCTACACATCTCTAACAAACCCCCAACATGGAATATCCAAGATGGACCTTCCACACAAAGCACGAACCATCTTGTTACAACTGCAAGAAACCTAGGCGTCACCTTAGACACCCAGCTCAACCTAAAAACATACATCAACACCATAATAAAAGAAGGCTACTTCAAACTACAAGTCCTCAAAAAAAAATCAAACCACCTCTACTCATTCAAGATGATCGATCAGTACTCCAAGCTCTCATATTCTCCAAACTCGACTATTGTAACTCCATCCTCCTTGGGCTACCAAATTCCACCCTCAAGCCCCTTCAACTACTCCAAAATGCGGCAGCCAGATCCCTCACAAACAGCAAACGCTCCACACACATCACCCCCATACTGAAAGAACTCCACTGGCTCCCCATAACACACACAATTCAATATAAAGCCCTTACCCTAATGCACAAATCCCTTAACAACGAAAAGTCAGACTGGCTAAGGGACACCCTTCAGCCATACACCTCCCAATGAAACCTACGATCCAATAACACTGGACTACTCTCCATCCCATCCAACAAACTAGCCCACCTCGCCTCAACGCGAAAGTGAGCAATTTCAATAGCAGACCCTGCACTATGGAACAAACTACCAGCAAATCTCAGAACGGAACCCTCATCATAGAACTTCAAGAAATCTCTAAAAACATGGCTATTCCAAAAAGCCTGCCCAACCAACAGCTAACCCCTTGTCATCCCCAACAACCAATAACAAACAGAACCTTAACCCCGCACATATCCCACAATGAGAACTCTCAATAGTCAAATCAAATGTTAGTTGTTATATTGTTAAGACAACAAATCACTTTTATTTTACAATGTCATAATTTAAGCGTCACAAAACCTCACTTCGCTGTAATTTTACAATGTCTCAATGTAATTTTACAATGTCTCAGTGTAAAGATAGTATGACCTGTTATCACACTATCTCACTAGATACCTGTTATCACACTATCTCACTAGATACCCTTGGGTGAATGTCGGTATATAAAAACAAATAAATAATAATATTCCCAATTGTCAGGATCACCAGCATTATCTGAAGTTTATAGAACTGGGACAGCATTTCCAGTTTCAGGCTCTCCCCTTGGGCTGGTCACGGCGCCCTGCACCTTCAGGTTGTCGTGGCGCAGCCTTATGGCATGAGGGAGTATTGGTGCACCCTTATCTCAACGATTGGCTCATAAGGGCGAAGTTGGAGGCCGGTTGTTGTACCGTGCAGACGGTGATTCATTCTCTGGTATCGATAAGATGGGTGGTAAATTTGGCAAAGAGCCACCTAATCCCATCTCAGACTCTCGAATATCTGGGGTCTCGTTTCGATACAAGGCAAAGCAAAGTTTTCCTGATGGAGGAGAGAGTCTGCAAGTTACAGAAAGAAGTTCGGCGCTTGTTTACATTGCATGTACCCGGAGCCTGGGATTTCTTGCGGGTCCTGGGTTCAATGGCTTCAATGCTGGAGTTGGTACCATGGGCCTTTGCACATATTAGACCTCTGCAGAGAGCTCTGTTGGCGCAATGGAATCCGCTATTGGAGGCCTTTCATCAACCTGTGTCTCTCGATCCTCCTGTGAGGGACAGTTGGTCAGGCTTTTGCCTTACCCGTTTCTTTTAAGGATTCTTCGATTTGTGCCTGCCTATATGGACAGCACTCTTCTTCATGCCCATTTTCCGCACAGAAGGCACAAAAGGAGAAGGTATTCAAAGCCCCGTTTCTGGGTTTTTCCAGCCTTTCCAAGGTTCCCCTTTTTTGGGAGTTGAGGGCTTGAGAGTATTATTTTTTAAGTACGTGTACTTCTCCCTCTGGTGTTGGTCGGGTCACTAGGCTGATATCTATACATTCACTTCAGCCATACCGACAGTCCTTTGCCAAGTGACCTTTCCATCCACAGTTAAAACGTGTTCGGGATGGTGCTTGGAAGCCAGGTATGGAGGATGAACAACCTCCCCATCTCAGAGGTTCACTGATGGGGTTTCTCCATTCTCTGTACCACTCCAGGTATTTGTAATAGGTTGTCTTTCTAAGCCTCTGGGACTAGCTGGCATTGATTGTGCCTGGTGAAAAACTTCCACCACTTCCAGGGCTGTTTCTAAGCTGAGTCCGATGTGCCGGCAGACCCAATTCCGCATGGGCCAGTCTAATCCGTCTAGGAATTGCTCCAGGAGTATTTGGTATGCTACTTCCAACCCAGACTTTGGCTCTGGCTGGAGCCAATTCCAGCCAGCATCTTTCAACTGGTGAAAGGTTTCGGGGGCTCTCCCCTGGCTATAGGGCAGCCTGCCGAACCCACTGCCAGTAGGTTTCTGGGGAGTACCCAACTCTCTGCAGTATAGTGACCTTGATGTCCTCATAGGAAGCCCTCTCATCTGGATTGGCTGCGTGAAAATCTGCCTGACTTCTGCCAGTGAGTAAATTAGCCAATTAGGTTGTCCAGTTGGTTTCAGGCCAGGCTGACAGACGGGTGGTCCATTCAAAGTTTTTTAGAAAGACCTCCCCATCCTTGCCAGCCTTCATCTTAACCAAGAGCATTCTGGAGAGAGCCATTTGAGAGCCTCTGCTAGCTGAGTTAATACTGCGCTTTTTTGCATTAATTGATCTTGTTATCGTGCTGTTTATTTGCATTTGTACAGTGTTCTGCAGCTGCTGCTAGCCTATGGCCAAGACCTGGATTACCTGCTCCATTTTCTCTCCTCTTGGAGCCAGCTCTCAAATGAATAACTCACCCGAGGCGGGGAAAACAAAAACACCTGCTAGCCTGTCCGGCTCTGACTCTGACCAGGCGGGGCTAGCCCCCTTGGCCCGCTGTAGCAAAAACAATTGAAGTCAGAAGGCCTCAGAAAAGGTGATTAAAAATCTCTGCAAGGGTTTTTTTTTTTCTGCGGCTGTGGTTTTTCACTTGTGCTTCCTGCTTAAGCAAAAATATGTGATGCATTAGGCTGGCCAAGCCTCGGGAATAACCAGTAAAACAAAAGGAGGCTGAGCCTGGCAGTTCCTTATTTACAACTTATTCACCAAAATAAAACCAAACCGAAGCAGAACAGCAGTTTTTACTTCAGGATTTACAGTAATGCAGCTCACTTAACTTCAGCTTATAGGAGCATCCTTCAGTTATAAGCGTTCTAGGCAACCCTGACTCTTCTCTGGTCCCCAGGGCCGCCTCCTGCTCTATGATAGGGTGAAGGGAAGCTCTCTTCACCCAAACTACCTTGCGGCATTCTGTCTTTAGGAGGACTGGGTTCGAAGCCTGAACCAGGCCTCTTAAGGTAGAGTGAGGGAGTTGTCACTACATTCCCTCACAATGGCTAACTTGGGAGTTAGATGGATAATATGAGTTAGATAGATAACTTATGAGTTAAATGGATAACTTGCCATTTAGATGGGTAACTTGTGAGTTATCAATTTAAATTTCTAAAAACCCTAATTATCTCAGAATATGGCTACTAGAACTCTGCAGTACAGAAGACAGAGGAATTTATAGCAGGATCTGGCAATTGAGAAAGCTGAAATAAAAAGAAAGCCCAGTTCCACTACTTCTTAACAGAATTAAAAAAAATACCTCATTATATTCAAGGGCTATTTATTAATTTCCAACTTTCAAGAACCACCCACAACTATTTAGGATGACCATCTTTCCTGTGGAATGGCTGAGAAATAATTTATTTATTCATAGACATTTGATATTCTGCCTTTTTCCTTGAGTGGCCTCAAGGAGAATTACAAAACAAGTTTTAACTAACAATTACATTGCTTAGGTAGAAGGCCATTTACAAACATAGCTGAATCAAATTTACAATGGATAGCATTGAGAGACCAGATGCATAATTTATAATCCTTACTTGATGGTTCAGGTAGATAGGTCGGATAGACTGAGTGTCTCTGGCAAGAGGGTGCTAAAGGAAGGTGTAGCCAAGCAGCCATGCCTCAGCTTTTTTCCTGAAAGTGAGGTAATACGGCTGAAGGTGTAGCATGGAGTAATAGCCCAGCATTTACAGAAGACAGCTGAAAACCAGGGAAGCTTCACTTCTTGTGACCTTGGGCAAATCACTTCACCCTACAAATTTAGACTGTGAGCCCTCCTGGGTAAGGAACTCCCTACTGTAACTAACTGTAACTTGTCTTGAGCTCAGATTTAGAAAGGTGAACCATTAAATCCATCCATATATCTCATCTTTTGCACGAGAACAATTCTAGGTTGTCATTTTCCTAAGATAAACTAGAACTAAACCTCCGTCTAGCACTGAGGGTGAGGTTGCAAAACCAGGACTGGGTAAACCTGTCCTCAATGTAGGGTGACCAGGGATCTCTCTAGTTTCAGGACAGGTAAATGGTTTAAACCCATTGTATGGCTATAAATGTAATCCTCAGACTTCTGTAACATGCTTTGAACTCTTTGGCTGGAAAAGCGTGAAACAAAATGATGACAGGCTTGTTGCTCTGATTTTTCATAACAAAAGCATAAAGCAAGCCTGTGGTACTGTATAAACCTGGGCTGGATCTACCTGTACTGAAACAAAAGGAGGCAGCTGTTCACCCTGACCTAATAACCTGGAGCCATCTGGTAACCCTTGTATCTCCCTCCTTATTTTATTTGCTGTTCTGGTGGAGAGATGGATTGACTGATAAATATGTACAGTGTAATTCACTCACTATGGAATTATCGGCCATCTGAGTGGAGCTGCATTCTTCACAGCCCTTTTATAGTCTCATTGATGGAGATTTTTTTCTTGCCACCTTTAATCTTTTGTAATTAGGCACTTGCGTAGATGCCTGGACCTGGAACACAACTCTTGCCTTTAATCATGTCTCCTTGACTTCTGAAGCTGAGAGCACAAGACATCTTGTGATCAGAGGGATATTGATTCTTGGCGGATCTGCGCACAATGCTATGATTGGTTTCTTAAAGCTGGGTCATTGATAGAGAGGCATGGTGTCACGATTATTATTCTTATTATTGTTAAATTCAGTTTATTATTCACTTGATGACAAAAGACATTCCAAACAAGTTACAAGGAAATCTAAAAACATAATCAAATGTATACATATAGCACCTAACATCAACAAACAAATCACTGTCTAAAAAAATTTCTATAATGTAATAGTTAACACATAAAACAACACATTACTGTTACAACTGTCGCTGCCCGACGTCTCCACTCCGCCCACCTTACTTTTTTTGCGACTCCTCCCGCAGTTGATGAACGTCTGCCTGCCATCCTCTCCGGCATCCCCGGTCCGGCTTGGGCGCTGCATCCTGCCATGTTGTCCAGGTACCATAGGGCGCGCGCTCCGCACGGCCCTGCTTCTTATTCTCTCTTTGGCACGAACCTCAGGGGCGTCCCCCTGTGATGACGTCACACATCCCGGATACAAAAGCCTACACTTCTTGCTAGCTAATCGAGTTAGCAAGGGATCTCCTTATGGATGGGATTCGCTCTCCATACCTAGCTACTCTGCCTCTCCAACTTTTGGACTTTATCCTAACAGGGTACTCGCTCCTCGGGGGCCTCTCTCATTTCTTTCAGGTCACTATCAGGAACTGGTACTCTCTCCTCGAGGGCCCATGTTCCCTGACTCGCTGCCTGAACTTATCGCTTCTGCTTGGAAGAAACCGCTGCCTACATCATCAGTGAGTTACCAACTTTATTTCCTCAGAGCTGTTCCCTGGAACCAGGTACTCCCTCCTCGAGGGCCTGCCTCTATTCCAGCTTCTGTGTCACCTTCTGGGAGAAACTGCAGTGTGAGTAACTTTACCAACGAGGCTCTATACCAGAACTCTGTGTATGCTCCACTGTACTCACTATCTCAGTTTTCTCCACTACAGCACAGCCATAGAGGGAATCGCTGTTCCAGTGTCCTGAGGGACCCTAAGCCCAGCCGGGCTTCATCTCTACTCACTACTGCCACCTCTGGTGGCTTCTCAACTCTGTCTAATAAAAGATATAACTTTGTGTTGTGTGTCCCAAAGCTGAGCCTGACCTGTGGCCCCTCACGGGACTTCCCCCCGTGGGTGTGGTCAGCTGCCACAGTGTCCAAGGGTCCACCCAAAACATTACAAACAATAACAATTATAACATAGTCATAGTAAAAGACAAAAAAAACCCCCTAAACTATACACAACAATGAAACGTAAAATAAGTTGTCACTCTAAATGGAAGCTCCAACATACTACCAACCCACCCAAAACTGTAAACATCCATATCACACCTTGGATGTTATTAAACTATCCCCATTCTACTCAAATTTTAAAACATGTCCCTCCCATTAAGGGTACCAAGGCCCTCATAATACCACAGTTTGTTATAATGTGGCAATTATAAAATCCCCAAAAAATCAGGCTCTGATAGGAAACAAATCATATCAAGCCCTATGTGTTAGTCCGAAGCCACCCTGCCCTCTTATAATAATCAGTACAATCTAAGCCAGTGGTTCTCAACAGGTGTGTCGGGACACCGGTGTATTGCGACCTCCCATCAGGAGGCTGCTTTTATCGGGCCTGATAGGCCAGATCAGAGTGTGATATCACTGCTCTTCTGGGCCTGACGGGTCAGCAATTTTATCTTCCCCTGCTGGACCTGCAGTGATGCTGCTGATACTCTCTTCACCCTGTGGGGCATGGGGAAAAGGAGGTTGGGGATGCTGGCAGGGAGAGATGGAAGACAAAGGGGGGGGTGGGGACTGCTAAGCAGGAAAGAGGGGGCCGGGGATAGCTGGGCAGAAAGGAAAAGAAGAGGAAGGGGCTGGGAGAGTCGAGACTATGACAAAAAGAAAGAATGTCACCTTTAGGTATAGATAGTCAACAATGTGCTCCATGTACCCTTAGCTGGGGACTCCCAGACAGCATGGCTAATTCAGCCTGCTCATCGATGGGAAAAAAATGCAAGTTTGCTTACCATAAACGGTGTTTTCCGTAGATGGCAGGATGAATTAGCCATGTAATCCCGCCCTCCTCCCTGGACAGCCTCTCATCCTTTCTATCGTTGCCTATTCAGGTAATCGCGTGGGAACTGTTGCGCCAGTGCATAGAGCAAAGCTCTGTATCACTTGAGAGAAATTTCCGTTTTGAGCTGCCCGGAGGGTCGTCCCAGATAGCCTGGCTAATTCATCGTGCTGTCTATGGAAAACACTATTTACGGTAAGCAAACTTGATTTTAGAGGCATCTTAATGACGCTTGTAATATTTGTTTTGTATAAGAGACTGTGTGCTGTGAATTATGTTCTTTAAAATGTATTTTTCTTTGCAGTCTTCTGTTATGAAAAGGATATGATATGAATAAAGATATTTAAACACAAACTTATCTGGCTATCTTTAGCCAGATAACCTTAAACCTAACCAGCCATCTTTTGAATATAGCAGGTTAGGTTTCAAGTTATCTTACTAGCTGGATAATTTAATGGTACACAGCTTTAATCAAAAGAATAGCTGGTTAAGAGCCAAAAAAAAAAAAAAAAAACAAAACTCTAGGCCTAAGGGTCCAATCACCCACCCCCACCCAAATAGGCTGCCAGCCCAATCCTCCTTCCCCTCCCAAGCCCCCTCAAACAAGGCAAGTTTTTGTTTCTTTTCTAAAGAGCCAGATTGCTGCAGCTCCCCCACACCTCCTCCTAGTTCAGCAGTAGCTACTGACCTCTGACCAGGTCCTCTTTCTTCTCCTTCCCCAGCACCCCTATCCTAACCCCTACCATCTCTGGGATCATGATAGGCGTGTACCACGTCCCTGAGTGGGCTGATGGTTTTCAGGGTGCTGAATGGGGTGGGAGGGTTAGGATAAGTGTAATGGGAGAAAGAAGGGGGGGGGGAAGAGGAGTTGGCTGAGGTAAGTAGCTATTGGTGAGCCAGGGATGGGGAAGAGACCTGCGGCGATCCAGTTCTTTAAGAAAAAAAACTTTGTTTGAGAGGGCGGATCAGGATGGCAACCCTTATATTACTACATTTGGGTGAGGGGGGATCGGGCCGCTAACCGCTTGAGTCTTTGTATATTTTTTACTCTGTTCTTAACTATATTCTTTTGAATACTGATTAAGATTAAAGTTATCCGGCCAACTTTAGTTGGATAAGGTAAATGTTAAAAAAAAAAAAAAGTGACCACTGTATAATTTTCTCCCTCATAATTAACTCAATCTGACTAACTTCAACAAACTAAAATACATTTTACCTCATAGAATAATATCAAGAAAACCATAAAATAGACTAACATACCTAACCCTCCTCCGCACCTCAAGACTAAGAATCAATAGACATGCATCAACAATGAAAGACCTAGCAGCATATAGACTAAAATAAAATCAATTAACTCTCAAAAACTATTGAAAGCAAATAAAGGTTAATATCAGTTTGATCTAGGCTAATTTAGTAAAGTTCAAAAATTCACTGGCCCCAGAAATTTAGTCATATACAGCATGGACAGTCACCAATTTGGTACATTTTTATGAAGGGGTTGATAAACATGTAGATAATGGTAAGCTGATGGATATAGTGTATTTGGTTTTTCAGAAAATGTTTGACAAAGTCCCCCATGGGAGACTCCTGAGAAAATGAATTAAAAAGTCATGGGACAGGAAGCAATGTCCTATTTCGAACAATACAAAAACTATGATAAGATTTACTTCTCCTTTGGATTTGTTTAAATCCTATCTTTCCTAGCATGTAAACAGATTGACTCAGGGCCAATGGGTTTATGTTGCCCTGCCAGCAAATGGAGACGGAGCAAGCTGACGTCACAGTATATATAACCTTGCAGTGACCCCAGCATGCCAGTATTCTCTGTCTCCAGCAGATGGTGGACATGCATCTCCCTATGGGGATTGCTTTGAGCTTTTTGGAAGGAGAAATTTGAAATTCTAAATTCAGGAAAAGAAAGTCCCGCTCTCCTGTGCGGGACCATTAGGTCTCCTGTGGGACCATACCTGTGGGACCTTATGGTCCCTCGCACAGTTGAGAATTCCTGAGGTAATTTCTGTGGTCCCTCAGAGGTGAGCCTTGGTCCGGTAGCCAGTTCCCAGCATGGACTTAGCTGCTTGTACAGCTGAAAGGTAGTAGGTGCAGAAGGCTGAGCATGGCGGTGATGGCAGATGCCCTTTCCCCCAGCAGCCGGAGACTGTCTCTGTGCTCAGTCGATAAGCGCTGAGCTCAGGTAAGTTTAAAAAAAAAAAAAGAAAACCTTTGACGGCACCTGTTAGAATGTACTATAGTACACTTTTACTTACATTAAATATGTGCCTACATGTAAACCGTTGTGACGGTATTTAACTTAGCAACGGTATAGAAAAGTTTTTAAATAAATAAAAATAAATAGAAAGAACTTTATCTACAGAGACAGATGGAGTTTTTAGGCCTTCCTTCAGTCTCCGTGCTCGGCATGCCAGCCTGACATTCCCTGCTCCTGTTGGAATTAGGGGGAATTTGGCAGCCTAGCGGGTTGAGTGGGCTAGGCCCCACGGTAGGCTTTTCTCGGCATGCTGTGTGGGTAGGCCGCGGCGGGCATTTTTGCAAGCTTGTGCATGTTTTCTACAGGATTTTGGTGTGTATAGTGCGTCTGGTCTGCGATACGCTAGGCATGACTTTTGTGCGCATAACTTTTTTGAGCGTGGTAATACAGCTCCAGCAGAGTACACTAGTGGTGCATACATCTTGCTGCACGTATTGCTGGGGCGCCTATAATTTGTGTGCGCAGAGTTTTTTGAGTGCGAGCCGTTTGAACACATAGTTACCGCCACTCATGGCGCTGATAAACAAGAAGCCTAAGCGCCTTTCTCTTTGTATTGTCTGTCAATTCAGGGCTTCTCAGCCTGACCTGGCTTCTATCCTGTGTCAGCGCTGTTCAGATGCTCAGGAGAGTTGTCTTCCTCGGATTTTGCTAAACCTGGATTTTCTCATTGTGATGATTATCTGGTTATGGTTTTGGCTGGAAAGTGCGCCAGATCTTGGTTCTCCCTTGACTACTCAAGCATTGGCGAGGGCAGTTCTATGGGACCAGCTCCAGTTCCTTCTGGGCTTGGTCTGGGACCTGGCTGCTTTTTCTTGGGTGGAATTTTTTCAAGGCTTACAAGCCTTTCTTCAGGTGCAGACCTCAGTTTCCCCCATTTCTGTCAGGTCGGACCCTCAGTCAGTGGCTCCTCCCTCTTCCAGTCCTGTGCTTAAGCGGCAGGGACTTGCCTCAGTTCCCTGTAGGTGTTCCCAACTGAAATCTGGATGGCACTGATGATGAGGTTGATCGTGATGCGGTTCAGCTCCACTTCCTTGGCTTATGTGTGGGTTTGGAGAGTTTTTGAGGCCTGGTATGAGGAGCAGGGGAGTCCTTCCTCATTCAGTTAAGATCCCTCTCATTCTGGATTTTTTGCAGGATGGATTGAATAAAGGCTTGGCCCTTACTTCCTTCAAGGTGCAAGTTGCAGCTTCTGCCTGTTTCAGAGGCCTGGTGAATGGTGTTTCTTTTTCGTCTCATCCTGACGTGGCCCATTTTTTGAAGGGAGTGGAACATCTTAGGCCTTCCTTGAGGTTACTGCTTCCATTTTGGAGTCTTAATTTGGTACTGGTCTTTTTGGTGGGCCCTACGTTCCGACCACTGCGTAGCCTTTCCTTATGGTTGTTGAATTTGAAGACTGTGTTCCTGGAGGCTATATGTTCTGTGCATCGGATTTCTGAGCTGCAGGCCTTGTCTTGCAGGGAGCCGTTCCTTTAGGTGACTCCAGGGGCATTACAGCTGCATATCGTTCCATCCTTCTTGCCCAAGGTAGTCTTGGACTTTCATTTGAATCAGTCCATCTCCTTGCCATTCCTGGATAAGGCCAGGGATGTGGAGGAGTTTCATCTTTTGCACTCTTTGGATGTCGTGTAGAATCTGAAGGTTTCTGAGTCTTTTTGAAAAACAGATTGCCTGTTTGTTCTCCATGGCAGGAGTAAGCAGAGTGCTCTGGCTTCGCAGACTACTATAGCTCGTTGGATTAAGGATGTATGTGGATGCTGGAAAGCCATTGCCTATTCAGGTTAGGGCTCATTCCACTAGGGCTCAGGCAGTGTCACGGGCGGAGGTTAGTCTATTGTCTCCCATCAATATCTGCTGAGCTGTGAGGTGGCCCCCCTTACACACCTTTTCCAGGTTTTTATTGTATGGATGTGTAAACCTGGGAGTATGCAGCCTTTATACCTGCAGTGTTTGACTGGATCACGGGCAGTCTCTCACCCTGATTTGGAGTAGCTTTGGTTCAACCCACTGGTCCTGAGTCCATCTGTCTGCATGCTAGGAAATGGAGAAATTATTTACCTGATAATTTTGTTTTCCTTAGTGTAGACAGATGGACTCAGCTCCTGCCCTCGGCTGCTGCTTGAGTGTGTCAATAGTCCTCCTGTGGGGCTCTATCTCCCAAGGGATAACTGGTTAAGTGTCCATCCAGACCCTAGCTTGGGGTACCTAGAATCTTACGTGGAGTTCAGTGTTTATGGTTGGTGAGTACAGTTCTGGTTACCTGTTTTTCATCATATTTTTAATCAAATTTGTTGCTAGTCTGTCCACAGTTGATTTTAAGAGAATACTGGCAGGCTGGGGTCCTGCAGGTTTATATATACTGTGACGTCAGCTTGCTCCATCTCCATTCTGCTGGCAGGGGAGCAATAAATCCATTGGTCCTAGTCCATCTGTCTACACTAAGGAAAAACAAAATTATCAGGTAAGTAATTTCTCCAACAAAGGAGGTTTTGGAAATCCCAGAAGATGGTTTTCCTCCCATTAATAAATATTTTATCTTCCAAGAATCTGGTGAAGTGGGAGTAGAAAGTGGTGGAATTCAGGAAATATATTCTGTTAGCTTGGATGTCTCTGGACTCCTTGAGATGTCAGAGGCAGAAGGTTCTTTCAAGAGCAACACTTTTAGTATCATTCATTTTTCCACAAGATCTCAGTCTCTGCTTCCGTAATCACCAAGCCTTCTTTAAAGGACAAAGCTTTAAATTTATCCTAATCTTTCTTGTTCCATACAGGAGCATAAGAAAAAAATTGTAATAACGCTTTCCAGGGTATTTGGTGCTACTTATGTTGTATGGTATCCTTGCAAATTTGTTTTTAATTATACTGGCCTGAAATAGGTTTCTTTGATCCTGTGCAAGTAAGAGTTTTTTGGATTCAAAGGGGGAAGATAGAACTTAATCATCGTTTGGTATAGTTGTGTAGTTTAAATTTTTGGCTTGATTCCTAATTATGTTGGCAGTCTTTTTATTTTTATTTTTTTTCTTTGATGTACAGATCTTGTTCCATTGACTTTTCTGGGTCCATCCCCCCACCCCTTTAAGTTGTGGTCTAAGGAAAGATAGTGTTATGACCACTGGCTGCGGCCGTCCGTGGCAGGCTCAACTCATGTCATGTCTTGCCTGGCTCTCCAATTCCTGGCTCTCTGCACTCCACGTGTCGGCCGGGACGCTGCCGACCAGCACTCCAATCCTGGGCCTCTCTAGGCACTCGAGCGCACTATCAGTCCTTCCTTTAAAGGGCCTATGGCGGGAACTCCGGGTTCATCCCCAGCTGATGACATCATTGACCCGGAGTATTTAAGCTTCACCTCCAACCTCCACTAACCAACTTGGGAACGAGTTCCATGGTTCCTAATTGGTGCCATATTCTCTCCATAGACCGGGTGTTCCTGTTTGGATCTCAGCGCTTCTCCTTCCGGGTTACTCTCTCAGCGTCTCCCGCTCCGCGGGGCCAGGCTTGGCACAACATTACCCGGACTCTTTCTCAGCATCTCCCGCTCCGCGGGCCCTGGCTTGGCGCACCCTTACTGGACTCTCCCTCAGCGCTTCCCGCTCCTCAGGGCCAGGCTCAGCACAACTTTACCCAGACTCTCTCAGCACCTCCCGCTAAGATATGCATATGCCAAGTAACACATAGATATCAAGCACTGTGATGGATGTGTACTCAGGACACAAGAAAGTAATATACAAAGAAAGGCAGAGGAAATACGTTATATGGTATACATTTAAGGTAAAAAAGACAAAAAATTTGAAAAACCGCTGAACTGGGCAGAGAATAGTGTGAAGAAAGCCAGGATTGAGAGACACCCCCCCGCCCCCGACATCATCGCAGCCGAGCCGGTCCGTTGAAAAGCGCCAAGCCAACAGCTGCTCATGAAGGGGAGGGCTAGCCACTATTCCTTTGAGCACCTTGTAACATCTAAGGTAAAAAAGACCAAAAAATTGAAAAACCGCTGAAACTGGGCAGAGAATAGTGTGAAGAAAGCCAGGATTGAGAGACCCGCCCCGCCCCCCCCCCCCCCCCCGACGTCATCGCAGCCGAGCCGGTCCGTTGAAAAGCGCCAAGCCAACAGGTGTCGCGCGACAAAGGGGCACTCCCCTTTGTGCATCCTTTCATGCAACCTGTAGTGTTATCCATTTCCATGTTTTTTATTTCCATTGTTAACAATTTCCATGTTCTATTATAGTTTCAATGTATTGACAAAGGAAATGCTTGATTTCCTGCATTCTTTTTGTTGGAATGTAAACCGATGTGATGTGTAAAACCGAAACACCGGTATATAAAAATAAACAAATAAATGGTCAAAGAAGAAATGCTGGTTGTGTTCAAGATAAGAAAAGATATAAAGGTGTGACTAAAGCAGATGATCAGTGTCTGGTATTCACTTCTGCTAACCTTTTAGCTGGACAGCATAGCAGATTGAATATTAGTCCCTACAGAATCTTATCTTGTACTTTATTTGCCTGTCTGATTGATTTTATTTAGTTTTTATATAACATTCTGTAGTGCTTTCTTATATCTCTTGCTAATAAAGCATTTTGCTTAAGTTTAAAAGACTGAAATGTTTATTTAAGAAACAGGATTAACAGTAGCCTAGTGGTTAGAGCAGCGGGCTACAACCCAGCAAAACCAGGGTTCAAATCTCAATGTTGCTCCTTGTGACCCTGGGCAATTCACTTTACCCTTTGTTGCCTCAGGTACAAAATTAGATTGTAAGCCCTGTGGGAATAGGGAAATATCTATAGTACCTGAATGTAATCTGCTTTGATGTACACTTTGAAGTGCCAAAAAGGGGAATATAAAAATCTAAGTAAGTCTGTAATCTTAGGTAGAGAATACTTCAGTTTTCACAGGGCTAATCCTAAAAACAAGATACACAAGGCTAAGTCGTCTTCTTCAATTATTGAATCTATTACAGCCCTATAAGAACATAAGACTTACCATATTGGGTCAGACCAAAGGTCCATCAATCCCAGTATCCTGTGTCCATCCAGGTCACAAGTATTTATTTATTTTTATTTTATTTAACATTTCTTATATACCGATATCCGTTCGCACATCGTATCGGTTCACAGTGAACACAAAACTTTGGGCATTGCCCTTACAAATAACAGATAAACATGGTGAACTCAGTAACAAATAAATAATCTTTGGGAGGAGCCCTTAGATATAACAAGCATCAATGGGTAGATGCTGATTATAATAATTATAACTAGAACTATATACATGAAAGTGCACAGTACAGAATCAGCAGACATAAAGGCGTTCATACCAGGATATCAATCTAACAATTCACATGGGGGTTTATGTAATAGGGGGTGAGATGGAGTAGGCTTGCCGAAAGAGCCAGGTTTTAAGTTTCTTTTTGAAAATGGGGGTGTAAGTCTCTATTCGAATATCATGGGGCAGTGAGTTCCATAAGGTGGGGGCGGCAAGAGAGAAGGCTCTGTTAATAGTAGAGGAGAGTTTAAAAGATTTGATAGAATGGGCATGGAGTGTTCCTTGGAGTGCTGGGCGGGTGGGTCTATTGGATGTACGGGGTGAGATGGGGGGGGTTAATCCAGTTCAGGTTAGAATTTACTAGACTCTTATGTATGATCGAGAGTGTTTTGTAAAGAATTCGTGACTGTATAGGGAGCCAGTGTAGTTGAATAAGTGTGGGGGTGATGTGATCTCTTTTTTTTGTGTTTGACAAAATCCGAGCGGAGGCATTTTGTAGGAGTTGAAGAGGCTTGGTGTGTGATGCAGGAATGCCGAGTAAGAGCACATTACAGTAGTCGAGCTTGGATAAAATAATAGCCTGTAGGACTGTATGGAAATCTTTGAAGTGTAGTAGGGGTCTGAGTTTCTTTATTGTTTGGAGTTTAAAATAGCAATCCTTTATGATGGATTTGATGAATGGTTTGAATGAGAGGTGATTATCAATAATAGCTCCTAAGTTGCGAGTGTGCGAAGGGAAGTTGGTAGCTGAGTAAGCAAGAGGGATGTCTGGGAGTGGTTGTCTATTCGATATGATTAAGAGCTCAGTCTTGTTAGAGTTGAGAGCAAGGTGCATGTCCTTTAGGAGTTGGTTGATTGAGGAAAGACAGGATTCCCAGCTATGTAAAGCAGTTTGGATGGAGTCAGAGAAAGGGAAAATGAGCTGCACGTCGTCAGCATAAATAAAATGTTTGATATGCAGGTTAGTGAGAAGCGTGGTCAGGGGAAGCATGTATATATTAAAAAGCATGGATGAAAGTGAGGAACCTTGGGGTACACCTTGGGGAAGACTGATGGGATCAGATTCATTGTTGTCCATTGAGACAGTGAAAGAGCGATTTTGGAGATAAGATTGAATCCAATCAATGGCCTTGCCTGTGATCCCAATATTTCTGAGAATGTTGAGTAGGACATCATGATTGACTGTGTCAAACGCAGCTGAGATGTCAAGTAATGCGATGAGATAAGAGGATCCTGAGTCGATTCCTTTGATAAGGGTATCGTGTAGGGAGAGGAGCAGAGCTTCAGTGCTTAAATGTTTCCTGAAACCATATTGGGTGGAAGGGAGGATGTTGTTCTGTTCAAGGTGATCGGATAGACGTGAGTTCACTAGCTTTTCAAGAACTTTAGCTAGGAGGGGTAGGTTGGATACCGGTCTGTAATTAGAAAGAGTGTTGGGGTCAAGGTTGGATTTTTTAAGTAGAGGTTTCACTATTGCTTGTTTCAGAAAGTCTGGGACGGTGCCATGCTCTAGTGAACAGTTGAGAATATTTGAGAGGGGTTTGGCGATCACATTGTGTATGGATAGTAGGAGTTTAGAGGGGATGGTTTCAGAGGGGTGAGTTGATGGTTTCATTTTCTTTAGTATGTTCTCCACTTCTAGGGAGGATGAGGACTCAAACAATGAAAGGGAGACTGGAGAGTTGATATTGGGAAGACAGATATTGAGGTTGTTGTGCGAAAACTGTGCTGTGATGGAAGATACCTTGTTTTTAAAAAATTGAGCTAGTTCGTTGCAACGATTTGTGGAGGAGTTAGCTAGTTGTTGTGTGTGTATGGGAGAGGTCAGGTCAGCAACCATGGTGAAAAGGGCCTTGGGGTTGTATTGCAGACCGTTTATTTTTTTGGCGTAGTATTCCCGTTTGGAATTCAGGATGGAATTTCTATATTCGTGCATGCGTTGATAGTAGAGGGTTTTGGTAGCAGGGGATTGGTGTTTGCGCCAGGACCTTTCGGAGGCTCTGAGTAGGGTTTTGAGATTTCTGAGGAGAGGTGTGTACCAAGGTTTTCTATTTTTGCGATTGGGATTGATAGTCTTTGTTACTAGGGGGCAATGATTATTGGCAATGCTGAGTGTAACGTTCACCCAGGAGGAGAATGCATTATCTGGGGATGAAAGGTCAATGTGTTTGTCTATGTCTGAGCATGCAAGAGTGATGGTTTCTACATCACAGGGTTTGCGAAATTTGAAGGATATGGGTTGACGGGGCGCAGACAAAGAGCTTTGGGGAAGTGAAAGAATGGTCTTGATCAAGGAGTGATCAGACCATGGTACTGGCGTACACAAAGGTGGACTGTTCACGCTGATGGAGGAGTTGATGAAAATCAAGTCAAGGGTGTGGCCAGCTTTGTGTGTGGGGGAGTTTACTATCTGTTGGAAGCCCATAGCTTCGAGTGAGGACAGGAAAGCTTCGCAGGCAGGTGACTGTGGTGAGGTATCCACGTGCAAATTGAAATCTCCTAGGATAAGGGGTGATGAATCTTTCTCGAGTAGACCAGGGGGGGTATAGATGAGACATAGTTGAAGTGATTTTGACTTGAAGAAGCCAATTTCATATTGATGTGGTATATCACATTTATGAGCCAAGAGCTGGAGGTCCTTTTTTACAGCTAGGAGTAAGCCGCCTCCTCTCTTCTTCTTCCTTGGGATTGAGAAAATATCATAGATATCTACGGATAATTGGTTGATAAGGGGAGTGTCCTGTTGTTTGAACCAGGTTTCAGTGATAGCGCATATTTCAGGATTAGAATCAGTGAGAATGTCTTGTAGAAGATGGGTTTTCTTTTGAAGAGATTGTGCATTAAATAGGATGAAGGACATAAGAGAAAGGCTAACGGCTTACGTGCGAGTGATAGTGTGTATGGGGATGAGTCTTCCGTTTTTTTGAGGGGTTTTGTGGTGTGTGGTTTGCTGCGTGGATAAAAGGTGATTGTATGGGTGGATTTCTGTTTGATATGTTACGGTACAATGTCCAAGGAAAGGAGGCATTGTTGCATGGTGGCGTAAAGCTAGTAACAGGGTTAGTGGAGTACAGGAGTGATAGCAAAAATATGGCAAAACAACGAGGAGCAAAATACAGGTACCTTTAAAGGTAGGGTATCAGTATGTTTGCAAAACAACAATGCGGTAGGAATATGCAAATGACAAAACAGGCTAAAGTAGTAGTGAGTAGCAAGACTAGCGGTAATGGTCTTGGAGAGGCCAATTCAAATGTTAAGCTGAATATCGAAGGGGGAATGGGGAACAGGGGGGGTTAGGAGGGTAGGGTAGTATATAGCTTTAGCAGAGAGATGGTATAAGTTACGTAGCTATATCGTTAATGGCTCATACATACAGCAAGCTTGGGTACTTCACCAGAATAAGTTTGGGCTGGTCGTCTGGGAATTGGTGCGGAGCAGGAACGATGGTAGTTGCAGACGGTAAAATGCCGCCTGGACACAGTTGTAATCCCTTCAAGGGTGCCTAATGGGGCTGCCGAAGGGGGCTGCTCGAAGGGGCGATCAAAGGGGCAGGCCCCTTTGACGTGCTCCTTAGGCACGTGACGCCTAGAAATAGTTTGGGTTTTATAGAGGAAACAGTCTCCTTAGTCGCTCTTCTCGGACGTCATCGGGCGTGCGACTGACTCGTGGCGGCTATGGGAAGCAAGGGGAGGCCTGGTGAAGGTAAGTAGAATCGGGTGCTTGGTCGCGTTGAAAAGCCAGGTGGCCGGTGCGGTGCCGTTGGAGGTAGGGCGAGAAATTAAGGCCTTACCCCGATGGGTCCTGCGCCGGCTGCGCGGCCCTTCTCCCAGCGCCTACAGGATCGTGCTCGGTCGGCTCCACGGACGGGACGCAGGCGAAAGGGCGATTTCAGGTGATGCGGCTCTTTAAATCCCCGGCCTTAGTCTCTCTTCTCGGACGTCATCGGGCGTGCGACTGACTCGTGGCGGCCCGATGGGTCCTGCGCCGGCTGCGCGGCCCTTCTCCCAGCACCTACAGGATCGTGCTCGGTCGGCTCCACGGACGGGACGCAGGCGAAAATTTGGCAGGAACCTAAGGGCTAGATAGATTTCATGCTCCTTATCCCTGGGATAAGCAGTGGATTTCTACAATACCATCTTAATAACAGTTTATGGATTTTTTCTTCCAAGAGATTGTCCAAACCTTTTTAAACACAGATACACTAACAGCTTTCATCACATCCTCTGGCAAAAAATTCCAGAGTTTAATTATATGATGAGTAAAAAAAAATATTTTCTCTTATTAGTTCTACAGGATTCTCTGTAGGGGAAGGATAGCCTCTTGGACCCTGGGTGATAACTCTTTAGCAATCTGTTTACTACCAATAATAAAACTGAGTTAGTAATGGTGTTCCAAACATAACTTTACTGATGAGTTAGTTCAAATATTCTGTGGCACATACGTCTCTCTTTTCTTTGCTTTCCAAAAATCAATTCTCATGGAAAACTTTGTAAATCTGCAATTCCATAGATCCTTTATTTTTAAATCTGGGTCCCTTCTTTATCTTTGAATTGGATGGGAAGCCTTCCTGTGTAAGCCTTAACACATGAGGTCCTCTTCTCCTAATCTAATCCCCATTACAATGCCTGAGATCCAATAACTGATCTTGAATCCTTAAACTTTTCCTATGCAATTTTTTTGTACTGAGTGGATAAAGCTTTATTGCTCTTCTCTGTGTACCGGAAGGGTATTTTCCGTAGTTGTATACCAGGTGTATTGAGCAGCGATTGTCTCTGATGTAGTGTTTTTTGTACAGTGCTGCATATGTCAAGTAGAACTATAACAATTCAAGTAATAGAAATAGGTGGGTGGCACACTTTCTCTCTATCAAGCAATGGATACTGGAAAGGTATGTGCTCCTTTCTCTTCCACTCATGTTTTTGCTGGTTGGGCATGGAATCCCTCGGACCATGAAACATCAGGATCTTCAAGGAACTCCTGTTCCTTCTCCTCTCAGGATGATGGGCAAGAAAGGTGGATGAAAAGTTAGTCACAAAATAAAAGTTCTCACTGGGTACTCAAGTTCAAGAATCACTGGAGAAACTTCACATTCACTGGATGTGAGTTGCAAGCTCTTTTGCTACATTTCAAAAACTTCCAATCAAAGGATTTCAGGCTTTGCATAGGAAAATTAAGAAAATCAAGGGAACGGTCCTTGTTTCTCAAATGGACACTAGGGACCTTGACTTTATATAGAAACAAAATAAATCAAAAAACTGGTCACAATGTGGTATTAATGAACATCAAATAGTGAATAAACCACACACTAGGAAACATATAACTGTATAGGCAGTCTTTTAATGACCCTGGTCATCAAGCATGTGATAGTTGTGACATGTGTCCATTTACAATACCAGGAGACATTTGGCAACATCCCATCACGGGTAGAAATTGCAAGAAGAAATTTCATACTGAATGTAATTCTCATAATGCAGTGTATGTTTTGCAATGCACTTGCCCTCAACTCTATGTTGGTCGTACATCTAGACCTATCAAAGTATGGTTGAGGGAACATCGAAGTCTGCTTCACACGCAAAATACAGAAGCTCCCATAGTTAAACATTGCTTGTTAAAGAAATATGTTTTTGAACAATTATGATGGACTATTTTGGATGTTGTTCAAATGCCAAACAGGGGAGGTAATACACGATCTTTGTTGAATTATAAAGAGAAACGTTGGATTTATAATCTTGCATCAGAATTTACGTCTGGAATGAATGAGAACGTAGAATGGATGACATTGATTTAAAGAGCCTGTTTTTGCTATCCTATTGGTTCTAACAGATTTATTTCATTGGTCAGCAATTGGTTGAATGTTGAGTTGTAGGAAAGTTTAAAAGCTAAGTAAAATGGCGGATCCTTTGGAAACGCTATGGCCACTGTTTGAAATGAGAGCATGCAGGTTGGAACTAAGACATGTATGTATATAGTACAGTTTATTTGATTATTATTTTGGGTATATTTAGGTATTTAAATGTTATATCTCGCTTTATTCTTTCAGAATAGTGCAAATAATTACTATTAAGGTCCCTGAAGAAGGTTTACGAAACACGCACCGTGTCGGGCCGTGTGCTAGTGCCATATGCGGAGAGAAACGTTGAGTGTGTTTTGTTCTTTTGTTTTAGAAAAAAATTATAACTAGAATCTCAACCTATAACACATTTGAACATTTCTTAGAAAACAAGATTGACCTGTCTACTTCACAGAGAGGTAATATTTATGTGTATGTAGCTGCAATCTTTTTTACGGTACTCTCACAATCATGCCTAACTTACTATCTCTGATGATTTATTTGCCAGGAAATTCAGAACTTGCCCTGGAGTGAAGAAAATATATGTATTCCCTTGATATTTCAAAATACATTTGCAAGGATATTTTATCAAATAAAAGGCTCCAATTTCTAATATTCTCTGTTTCAATCTTAGAAGTTCCTTTCTTTTAAGTTGCGTAGATCGCGATATGTCAGGGAATATACTTATTTTATGTCCCAAGAACAATTCCTGTCGATGTCTAAAATTAAGTCTCAGAATCCACTCCTTATCTGATTGTATAAGAAATGTTACAATCATAGTAGATGGCTCCAACAGTTCCTGTTGTGTAGATTCCAATATTCTCAATACATCCAACGGTGGTGAAACAGAAGATAATACCTGTAACCCCTCTTGGTTAACAGAGCCTTTTTTAAAAGGTGGTATAAAATAGGCTTTGGCAATTATTGGTAGCATTTGCTCTGTTATTTTCAAGTTTTGAAGCATATACTTCTTGATTGCATCTTTAGCAGATACTAAAGGTTCCTTAGGAAAATTCATTATACGCAAGTTCTTGCTTTGTATGACATTTTCCAACTTTTCTACCTTGTTAGTTAGAACTTTATTCACCTTAACCAAATTCATTTGTAGATTCTTGGTATCCAGGTTTTCTTTCTTTAAAGCCACCACATTTTCACAATTCTCAACAACAATCTTTTCTATTTTATCCAGACGTTCTTCTATTAATGTCTGAGCTTCTAGTACAGGGTTAATTCTCAGGTTTAAACTCTCATTCAGTGCCTGAATTGCCTTCCAAATAGTCTCAAGTGTAATTTTTTCTGGTCTTACCAGAATCAGAGGCTCAGCACGCTTTGTGAGAGTTTCCCCGTCGGTTGCAGTTTCTCCCATGCTAGGCACTGCTTGCATCGATGTTCCATCTCTTCCGGGTGTGGACACCATTACATGGGGGCTTCCAACGGCTCCCTCTCCTTCCGGTTCACGCTCTTCTTCCCAGAGTCTCTCCACTAGCCGTGCCTCTGTAGGATTTTCTGGGTCCATACACTATATCGGGGAGAGAGATGTCTGGAGCTCTTGCGAGGCCCCAGTTCCTGCTTCCTCCCAGTAACCTCGCCGCGAGCCATTCTCCTCCAATTCTAATCCTCTCCGAATTAGGTGTGCATCCATCGATCCAATTGTAATTGAGGCACTGAGGGTATCTCGCGCTCTCTTCCCCTGCGCTTTTGCACGGAATGTGGCATGTTTAACCACAAAATAGAGGAAAACGCCAAGGAACGCTCTCACCCACCAGCAGTCAGGTCGGCCATCTTAACTCCACCCCAGTCTCTCCACTTTCTATATAATTATATGTTTCCTAGTGAGTGGTTTCTTCACTATTTTATATAGGAGCAGGTAGCAACCACTGCCGCAGCCTCATAAGGGGGTACTGTGACACAGTTGGTATAATCCTCTACACTACCTTACTTCAACCTAACCCCTAGGCCACAATTCCTTTAGTAGAGATCCCAGTGGGACCCTACATGTTTTACTATAACCTGCTCCCAGATTTTCACCAAGGGATGGACCCTTGGGCTTGTCCATTTAGCAGCAACTCCTCATAAAAGCTGGGCCTGATTTTTGAGCATTGAGCCAACTTGATGACATCAGTGGAGAGGGAGGCAGGTCTTTGAAACAGAAGGGCAGCAGTTTCAGATACTGGGAAGCAGGAGCAAGGGATGCAAACCCCAGGAAGCAGCTCCCCAGCAGGGCAAAGTTAACTGCATTCCTGGACCCACTAATTCGACACTGTACCCGGTCTGGCTTGAAGATATCAGTGGTGATTAACCAGTTAAGCACCGTTCAGCAGTTCTTTTGACTATCTATGCCTAAGACATAGAGAGCCAGAGACACAAAAAAAGGGGGATACATTGTGTGAGAGAGATAGCTACAAAGAGACAAAGAAACAAAAAGGAAGATATCTGTATCTGTTTCTATACATTCTATACATATATGGAGAAATAGAGGGACAGAAAGATTCAATGAGACAAAGATTTGCATAGAAAGAGGGGATAATAGAGAAGTCAGGAACAGAGAAATAGAAGAAAAAGTTAAAATGGGGTGTGGTTATGTGATTTACTGAATTACTTGAAAGTTTGAATGTGGTTAATAGGTGTCTCATGCCAGTGCTGGGGATCGTTTTTAGAATAAGACCAGCAAGGAACTGCTTCCTACTTATTATTGGCTTCTGACAGATCAAAATGATGATAAAGTTTCTAAATCAAGTAAGCCCCCAGGGCACAGCCAAGAGGGGAAAAAGAGTGTGTGTTGCAAGCTCCAGTAAAACAACTATTAAATAATTATCTGACAGCATCATTCAGCTAATCCTCTTATATGGGAGTGAGGTCTGGATTCTGTCATTAACCCAAAACTATACCGAATGGGACAGAACCCCAGTAAAAACCCTGCACTTCTAGTTCTGCAAACAGCAGGGCTGGATTTAAGATTTGCACTCCCACAGGCAGAATATGATGGTGGTGCACACATCCTCCCCCTTTAAAACTGTGGCAGCACATAGCCCTAAAGCAAGTGGGAGCAGGCTCCTCTTTCACCTGGATATTTGGCGCCTTTAACATTTTAGGCTCTAGGCAGTTGCCTATGTCTACATCTGGATCTGGCAAACAGAATGGAACTAGGAGGTTTTCCCTTATCACCATTCAAAAAAGAATGTGCAACTTTTGGTGTCACCTCAGTAACAGTGACACAAGACTCCCTCCACTACCAGGCATTCTGTGATTCACGTAAATTTATAACGAGATTTTGAAAAGGAAGCCACTCCCTGCCTCATGTTACCAGCTTCTTTATCTTTGATTCCTAAAGAAGAGAAGAACAGGAAAATTTGTAGTTCTTTCTTTATATTTTTATTAAACTAAAAGCAACATGTATGCTTACAAGGTAAAATGCCAAAACAAAAAAAGCATGTCTGTAATATATCATAAGATACAGTTCCATAATAAATGTTCCAATATTTTCCCCCTAACCCCCCCAAATCCCCCCACCCCACTACAATCAGCTTATTTTATGCATCCCACATAGTACCAACATAACCATGAAAAACCCTGGATACATCAACCTATGTAAGGTGCCCTTGCACATCCTCAAAAGTAAAAGAAAAGAAAAATGTATACATACCTCCACACCCAAAATCTAAGCTAGGACCAATAGTTAACCAATATTTCTCCCATTGTTGGAAGGGGGCAAGTTCACAAATAAAAAGCAAGTCTGTCTTGTCATAAAGCCGTCAGCTTTCCCATAAAAAAGGCATTCCACATTCTTTTAGTGAGCATATCCATGGATGTTGGGGATTCTTTCCTCCAATTAGAAGCAAGCTCACACTTCACCGCAAAAGTGGTTTGAGTTATTAAAAGTAAAGTCAAAGGTGAATCCGGTGAAAAATTAGATAAAAGAAAAGACTTGGCATCGTTAGCCACTTTCACTGTCGTAATATTCTCTATCAATTGTCACACCTTTGACCAAGATTCCTGAATCACACTGCAAGACCACGAGAGATGATTAAAGGATCCAGACTGTCCACACTGTCTCCAGCACTTATCCCGTTGGGTTGGAAACAGCCCATGCAATCGCTTATGAGTCCAATACCATCGCAGTAACACTTTATAGCAGTTCTCTATGATCCTGGCTGAAAAAGAATTCTTAGCAGTTCACCAAAATGACTTATCCTAATCCCCCTGCGCCTGTTTCCTCCCCCCAGATCTTCCCCCCCCCCCCCCCCAACTGCTAAAATGTAGCCTTACTATCAATGGGTGTGGATAAAATCCCATATATTTGAGATATCATACCTTTTTCTGCAGTTGTTTTGAAGCACATGATCTTGAATAATGTCAGGTGGGGATCCTACTGGCAAGAGCTGTGAAAAAGAGGCAAGAGAAGTCGCACATTGCAACTTTACGTACTCCTGAGGGCTTGTGTACTACTGACCCGCATGACTTGGAACAGCTCTTGGTGCAATATTTTTCTACTCTGTACTCGGAACCTAGCCCTCCTGCTGTGGGAGCCATTCAGCAGTTCCTAAACAGCATGGCTCTTCCTGAGCTGGATGATGCTCAGTGGGGAAATGCTGGCGGCACCTGTTTCTCTTTTAGAGATTTAGGAAGCCATTAAAACTCTTCTGGGTGGGAAATGCCGTGGGCCTGATGGGCTACCATATAGACCTTTAGAAAAAATGTTTGGAAGATGTTGCCCCATTTCTGTTTTCTCTATACAAGAACACTGGATTGGCTGATTCTTCTTTGGGGCGGTTGGGGGATGCCACTATTTCAGTCCTCTGTAAGCTTGGGAAAAATATCACTGAGTGTGGATCACAGCTCCCCATATCGCTGCTGAGTTCTGATTTGAAAATACTGGCTAAAATCCTGTAGCTTCACTTGGAAAGACTGTGTAGTTCATCAAGATCAGACAGTTCATCAACCGACAAGAGAGGGAGCAATTTTAGATCTAATTTTCAGTGGAGCACTTGATTGATTTATGTATTTAGATTTATATTCTGCTTTTTGCACTTTTTTCAGCACTTCAAAGCGAATTACATTCAGGTACTGGAGGTGTTTCCCCATCCCCAGGATTTGGTGAAAGAAGTAACGGTGGTGGGGCCGCTTGGCAATAGTGATCATAATATCAAATTTGAATTAATGACTGGAAGGGGGACAGTAAGCAAATCCACGGCTCTCGTGCTAAACTTTCAAAAGGGAAACTTTGATAAAATGAGAAAAATAGTTAGAAAAAAACTGAAAGGAGCAGCTACAAAGGTAAAAAGTGTGCAAGAGGTGTGGTCATTGTTAAAAAATACCATCCTAGAAGCACAGTCCAGATGTATTCCACACATTAAGAAAGGTAGAAAGAAGGCAAAACGATTACTGGTATGGTTAAAAGGGGAGGTGAAAGAAGCTATTTTAGCCAAAAGATCTTCATTCAAAATTTGGAAGAAGGATCCAACAGATAATAGGATAATGCATAAGCATTGGCAAGTTAAATGTAAGACATTGATAAGACAGGCTAAGAGAAAATTTGAAAAGAAGTTGGCCGTAGAGGCTAAAACTCACAGTAAAAACTTTTAAAAATATATCCAAAGCAGAAAGCCTGTAAGGGAGTCAGTTGGACCGTTAGATGATCGAGGGGTTAAAGGGGCACTTAAAGAAGATAAAGCCATCGCGGAAAGATTAAATGATTTCTTTGCTTCGGTGTTTACTGAAGAGGATGTTGGGGAGGTACCTGTACTGGAGAAGGTTTTCATGGGTAATGATTCAGATGGAATGAATCAAATCACGGTGAACCTAGAAGATGTGGCAGACCTGATTGACAAACTGAAGAGTAGTAAATCACTTGGACCAGATGGTATACACCCCAGGGTTCTGAAGGAACTAAAAAATGAAATTTCAGACCTATTAGTAAAAATTTGTAACCTATCATTAAAATCATCCATTGTACCTGAAGACTGGAGATTGGCTAACGTAACCCCAATATTTAAAAAGGGCTCCAGGGGCGATCCGGGAAACGACAGACCATTTAGCCTGACTTCAGTGCCAGGAAAAATAGTGGAAAGTGTTCTAAATATCAAAATCACAGAACATATAGAAAGATATGGTTTAATGGAACAAAGTCAGCATGGCTTTACCCAAGGCAAGTCTTGCCTCACAAATCTGCTTCCCTTTTTTGAAGGAGTTAATAAACATGTAGAAAAAGGTGAACTGGTAGATGTAGTGTATTTGGATTTTCAGAAGGCAAATTTCCTCATGAGAGGCTTCTAGGAAAAGTAAAAAGTCATGGGATAGGTGGCGATGTCCTTTCGTGGATTACAAACTGGCTAAAAGACAGGAAACAATAGTTGCAATGGAGAAGGTACTGAGAAGGTCAACCAAAATGATAAAGGGGATGGAACAAATCCCCTATGAGGAAAGGCTGAAGAGGTTAGGGCTGTTCAGGTTGGAGAAGAGACGGCTGAGGGGGATATGATAGAGGTCTTTAAAATCATGAGAGGTCTTCAACGAGTAGATGTGAAGCGGTTATTTACACTTTCAGATAATAGAAGGACTAGGGGGCACTCCATGAAGTTAGCAAGTAGCACATTTATAGAAACATAGAAATGACGGCAGAAGAAGACCAAATGGCCCATCCAGTCTGCCCAGCAAGCTTCACACATTTTTTCTCTCATACTTATCTGTTTCTCTTAGCTCTTGGTTCTATTTCCCTTCCACCCCCAGTTTTAATGTAGAGAGCAGTGATGGAGCTGCATCCAAGTGAAATATCTAGCTTGATTAGTTAGGGGTAGTAGCCGCCGCAATAAGCAAGCTACACCCATGCTTATTTGTTTTACCCAGCCTATGTTATACAGCCCTTATTGGTTGTTTTTCTTCTCCCCTGCCGTTGAAGCAGGGAGCTATGCTGGATACGCGTGAAGTATCAGTCTTCTCCCATGCTGTTGAAGCAGAGAGTCATGCTGGATGTGCATCGAAAGTGAAGTATCAGGCACATTTGGTTTGGGGTAGTAACCGCCGTAACAAGCCAGCTACTCCCCGTTTTGTGAGTCGAACCCTCATTTTCTCCCCTGCCGTTGAAGCAGAGAGCTCTGCTGGATGTGTGAAGTATCGGTTTTTCTTCTCCCCTGCCGTTGAATCAGAGAACTATGCTGTATATGCATTGAAAGTGAAGTATCAGACTTATTTGATTTGGGGTAGTAACTGCCGTAACAAGCCAGCTACTCCCCTCTTTGTGAGTGTGAATCCTTTTTTCCACATTTCCTCTTGCTGTTGAAGCTTAGAGAGATGTTGGAGTCACAGTAAGCATGTGTATGTTTATTTAATAAGGGTATTGACTCCAGGCAGTAGCCCTCATTCTGGCGAGTCACCCACTCTTCATTGGCGGCCTCTTGACTTTATGGATCCACAGTGTTTATCCCACGCCCCTTTGAAGTCCTTCACAGTTCTGGTCTTCACCACATCCTCAGGAAGGGCATTCCAGGCATCCACCACCCTCTCCGTGAAGAAATACTTCCTGACATTGGTTCTGAATCTTCCTCCCTGGAGCTTCAAATCGTGACCCCTGGTTCTGGTGATTTTTTTCCTACGGAAAAGGTTTGTCGTTGTCTTTTGATCATTAACACCTTTCAAGTATCTGAAAGTCTGTATCATGTCACCTCTGCTCCTCCTTTCCTCCAGGGTGTACATATTTAGATTCTTCAATCTCTCCTCGTACGTCATCCGATGAAGATCCTCCACCTTCCTGGTCGCCCTTCTCTGTACCGCCTCCATCTTGTCTTTGTCTTTTTGAAGATACGGTCTCCAGAACTGAACACAGTACTCCAGGTGAGGCCTCACCAAGGACCTGTACAAGGGAATAATCACTTCCCTTTTCTTACTCGATATTCCTCTCTCTATGCAGCCCAGCATTCTTCTGGCTTTAGCTATCGCCTTGTCGCATTGTTTCGCCGATTTCAGATCATTAGACACCATCACCCCAAGGTCCCTCTCCTGCTCCGTGCACATCAGCCTTTCCCTGCCCATCGAATACAGTTCATTCGGATTTCCACTCCCCATATGCATGACTTTGCACTTCTTGGCATTGAATCTCAGCTGCCATATCTTCGACCAATCTTCCAGTTTCCTTAGATCTCGTCTCATTCTCTCCACTCCTTCCTTCCTTCGGAGAAAATTCTTTTTCACTCAATACACAATTAAGCTCTGGAATTTGTTGCCAGAGGATGTGGTTAGTGCAGTTAGTGTAATTGGGTTCAAAAAAGATTTGGCTAAGTCCTCGGAGAAGAAGTCCATTAACTGCTATTAATGAAGTTTACTTAGGGAATGGGCACTGCTATTACTTTCATCAGTAGCATGGGAACTTCTTGGTGTTTGGGTACTTGCCAGGTTCTTGTGGCCTGGTTTGGCCTCTGTTGGAAACAGAATTCTGAGCTTGATGGACCCTTGGTCTGACCCAACATGGCAAGTTCTTATGTTCAAATTTGACTGCATTATGATCGCTATTGTTTAGCGGTCCCACCACAGTAAACCCTTGTTCAAGGTCATGTGTTCCATTGAGAACTAAATCTAAAGTAGCTTCCCAACTTGCCAGTTTTAGGATCTGCTGCTTCATGAATCAGTCATTTATAGCATTTAGAAACAACCTCTCTAGCATGTCCTGATGAGACACTGATCCAGTCAATACTGGGGTAATTGAAATATGCCATTATTATTATGTTGCCACATTTATTTGCTTTTTTTTTTTTCACTGATAAGCAGGGCTGTATTAGCCATGACATGTGATGTGACATCATCTGGTGGCACCAAACAGACCTTGCTCTCAGCTATTAGAGCTTTTGTGGGAATTCCTGCAATAGTGTTTTCTCATGAGCCTCCTCGGTCTTTTTTTGTCCAAGCACCAGCACGGACATGCACCTCTCTGTTTTTTTTCTGTAAAATATCAATACTTTTATCTCTAAAAGTTGTCTCGCTGCTTCAGTGCCCATAAACAGCACTTTTCAGTGCTACTAAAAAAAAGAAAACGGAAGAAAAATTACCAACTTATTTTTTCCTCACAATGTCCAGAAAGAAGAAATCCACAGTCAGTGAGCTCAAAAACTGTTTATTGCAGGAGAATGTCCATAATGGATGGGTCAAACTCTGTTACTGCCATCTTGGACCAGACCACGACCAGGCCAATTGTTACAACTATGGACGGATGTCCCCGCATACTCAAAATTTAAGAGCCTGGAAAATGGAGGAACTGCGTAAGTCTTTTAGAAGCTACAGTCACTGCTTGTTACGATTCAATGAATCGGTGAACCCTGTGTAGTTCATCAAGATCAGACAGTTCATCAACCGACAAGAGAGGGAGCAATTTTAGATCTAATTTTCAGTGGAGCACTTGATTGATTTATGTATTTAGATTTATATTCTGCTTTTTGCACTTTTTTCAGCACTTCAAAGCGAATTACATTCAGGTACTGGAGGTGTTTCCCCATCCCCAGGATTTGGTGAAAGAAGTAACGGAACATCCACGCAGCAATTCCTGCACATGCTGAGTAGAGCAAAAGCTCTAGTAGCTGAGACAGAGGTCTGTTTGGTGCTGCCGGATGATGTTGTCCCACATGTCATGGTTAATTCATCCTGCTGTCTATGGAAAACACTGTTTACAGTAAGCAAACTTACTATTTTAGCTAGTATTTCACAGTCTTTTTCTTCTTTTTGGCCAGGTGGCTGGTGGTATACACCCACTGCTATACTCTTACACATCAAACATGGAATTTCTATCCATAAGGATTTCACACTGCATTTTGCTTCATGCAGGATTTTTATTATGCTTGACTCTATGCCATTTGGATCCTGACTTAAGCAGGAGAATTCATCTTCTCTAAATAAACACGGCGTCGCGCACCAGGCGTCGCGCACCAGGCGTCGCGCGCCGAAGGAGCGCAACAAAGGGGCCCGCCCCTTTGTGCGCCCCTTCGTGCAGCCCTGAAGTGCTGCCAGAGCACTCCCTGACACCACCACAACCTCCACAAGACAACAAAATAACTACTAGAACCCAGCACAAAGAGACCCTCACCGACCAGCAACCTCGAACAACCTGGACCTCCATACATCCTCTGGCTCCAGCTCCAGCATCCCTCCACCTTGACTCAGTTACAGAGACTAGACCGAGTGATGCTTCCTCAACCAACGCTAAGACCAACCTAGCAACATCCCCTATAAAGCTTACCCAGCTTACCCAGCTGCAACTGGCATGAGAACGCTGGTAAGCACTGTTTATGCATTCCTACACAAGCGCTCTACCACTCCTCTGACACCAAGCCAGCAATATCTTTTTTCACCACCTCCACCGCATTAGACGGCCGTGACCCAACAGGGCACATCGAGGCCCACCTGAAGGCCTACTTAGAGAATTTCTTGGACCACTACCAAAGAGAACACCCGAGGCCTTCCCAGCGACAAAGACTTAACTTATCTCTAGACATTTTTAACTTTGTAATTTGTCAACTTATCTCTAGACGCTCCCATTTTACTCCTCCACCCCACTCCTCATCCCTAGCACACCTCAATTTCTTTAATTATTCCTTCTACCCCCCACACACTCAATACACCTCCAGCCATGCACACATACCCCATTACATCCATCAAACACTACCCCCTCCCACCAAGACCCCCCCCACTCTAAAACACATCAAATACACCACAGAAACCTCATCCCTATCATAGCCACACCACTCACCCAAATTCTAGGCCTCACCACCTTTACCATACTCCTAATCAATGCTCAATCTATCATCAAAAAAACCCCCCTCATCAATGACATTCTACTAGACGACAGCCCTGACATCCTAGCCATCACAGAAACTTGGCTAAAGGACACAGACACAACACTACTAAACCAACTCCCTCTCAATCATTATGACATTATCTCCATACCACGACCTAAGAAACGAGGAGGAGGCCTCCTCCTAGCATCCAAAAAGAGTTTTAAACTCACCAGAAAACCTATCTCCACACCCCCCATACTCGAAATCAGCACCTTCCACTCTCACAACCTCCAAATCTGCCTAGTATATGCCCCACCAGGCCTCCTCGAGGCTAATCCCTCCCCCCTCATTGAATACATTTCCAAAAACATAAACATACAAATGCCAGCAATCATCCTTGGAGACTTCAATCTCCATGTAGATAATGTCCCCACATCACCTGCATGTGACTCCCTACTAACCGCATTAGACGCCCTAGGTTTCTCACAAACTGTAGAGTATGGAGGCAAAGAACACACTTGAGGCAGCTCTCATGGCATCCAGGTCAAAAGGGCTTGAGCACAGTGTAGCACTCTCACCCAACCCACTCACAAAGCAGGCCACACCCTCGATCTCTTATTCACAAACTCACAGATCCAAACCAACACCCCCTCATGTACACCCATCCCCTGGTCCGATCACTACCGCATCGATGTTACATGCTCTGTAATTAAAAGCCATCATCCCACTCAGGGGAAAAAAGTCTTACACTTTAGACGTAACTGTAAACAAGAAGAATTGATATCAGCCATGACTACTGATATCAACTCACTTGATTTAACAGACGTCGACACTGCACTCACATCCTGGAACCATATTACCAACACGATTGCCAACAAGATCTGCCCCATACAAGAACGCACAATTGACATGTCTCAAAAACACAAACAACCCTGGTATACACCAGAACTAAAAAACATGAAATCCAATTTAAAAAAGCTCGAAAGAGCATGGCTCAAAGACCCTACCGCCACCCAACTAAATAAATTCAAATCCCACATGCACTCCTACCGAATTGCTATCGACAAAACCAAAAGAGACTTCCACTCGCAGCGCATACACCACCTTCAATTCAATCCTAGAGCCCTATTCCAACTAGTAAACAATTTAACTAAACCCTGCACTCCATACATACCAGACATAGACAACCAGACAAAATGTGAAGAACTAGCCTTATTCTTCCACAATAAAATCAGCAATATCATGTCACGCTCCCCCCCAACCAAACATCCAAAGACACCACACAACAACAATCTAATACTAATCTCTCATCATTTGACACCACCTCATCCCTAGAAATCGAATCTATCCTTAAAAAAATCAGACCCTCTACACACCCTACAGATACCATCCCCACAAAACATCTCCTCACCATCCCCGGCATCATCGCCAAACCCATCTCCAACATCATAAACAAGTCCATCGAACTTGGCAGTATCCCCAAAAACCTTAAGCATGCTATTGTGAAACCTATATTCAAGAAGCCCTCCCTTGACCCCTCTGATCTCACCAACTTCCGACCTATATCCAACCTTCCACTTATCACAAAAGTCCTTGAGAAAGCTATAAACAAACAACTATCAGACTACCTGGATGAAAACAACATCCTTGCCCCCTCACAGTTTGGCTTTCGCAAACACCATAGCACAGAGACCCTACTCATTTCACTCTCCGACCAAATATTGAAAGGTCTTGACAAAGGTCTCTCACACATCCTCATTCTCCTAGACATTTCCGCTGCATTCGACACCATTAAGCATCAAATCCTATTAGAACGCCTTAGCAGCATAGGTATCTCAGGCCTGGCTCTACAATGGTTCCATTCATACCTAGCTGAAAGACAATTCAGCGTACAAATGGGAAATTCCACCTCCAAGCCCCACAACCTCGCTCAAGGAGTACCACAAGGTTCATCTCTTTCTTCCACTCTTTTCAATATATATCTCCTCCCCCTCTGCCATCTCCTTGCCAAACTTGACCTCCCGCATTTCATATATGCCGATGATGTGCAGATACTTATTCCGATTAAAGACTCAATACACAAAGCCATTGAAACCTGGAAATCCGCCCTCTCTGAAATTAGCAGCCTCTTATCCAACAACTTTCTTGCCCTCAACGCTACTAAGACAGAACTTATCCTAATATCACCCCCCAACATATCTCCCACCCTTCTCATGACCCCCACACTCACACAAAACAATGGCCCTGCCACTGACCTCACCTTCCCCACCCATGTACGAAGCCTCGGAGTACTCATTGACTGTCATCTTAACTACAAGAAATTTATCAACAACACCCTCAAAGACTGCTTCTATAAACTGCACACCCTAAAAAGACTCAAACCACTCTTACATCTCAGCGACTTCCGCACCATATTACAAGCACTCATATTATCGAAAATAGATTATTGCAACTCCTTATTACTAGGTTTGCCTAAAAACACCATCCAGCCCCTACAACTCCTACAAAACGCAGCTGCCAGGATTCTTACCAACACCCACAAAAATGATCACATAACCCCTGTTCTCAAACATCTACATTGGTTACCTCTGTAGCATCTAGAATTACCTTCAAAGCCCTCACCCTAATACACAAATCCCTTCACAACAAGAACATGCACTGGTTCAAAGAACATTTCTCCTTTCACAACAGTAACAGACCCACCAGAAAACAATATCTAGCCACACTACACACCCCCTCACCGAAGCTTACTAAACTCTGCACCACAAACGAAAGAGCCCTCTCCCTAGCAGGTCCGTTGCTCTGGAACAAACTACCCACTTCCCTCCGCCAAGAAACCTGCCCAAAAATATTCAGGCAAAACCTGAAGACCTGGTACTTCAAACACTCATACACTTAACATTCACACATTTACCAGCACCCCCCTTACCATTCTCTAACCTCCCCCCCCTCTCTCCCCCCCTTCCACCCCACCTCCCAACCACCCCCTTCCCACTTTACTTAACAAGCAGCCACCCACCATGCATCCCGTAAAGCCAATTTATCAGGACAGCAGATTGTAAATAAGAACATTTTACTCACAAACGTGTATATATCCCTTGACAATAATTGTAAATACAAATATTTACCTCCTACAAATGTTGATGTCCATCCCAAATTATCAGAACCTCCCTGCCGCCCCCCCCCCTTTTTATTTAGGTAACCCCTATCCTGTATCCCACCTAGTTAATTATTACTTGTATAATCCACCCTCTTATTTATATGTTATTATTATAATTATTATAACTACTGTTCCTCTTATAATCATGTGATAATTGTAAAGCCTGTTGCTAAGTTCTGTTCTCTGTAAACCGACGAGATGTTCCCAACGTTCATTGGTATATAAAAGATATTAAATAAATAAATAAATAAAATAAAATAAATAAATAAATAAACAAGTAATGGTTGTATACTTACAGTGAGTGTACACATATATGGAACTGGTGATTGCTGACCCATCAGATAAGGACAGATTCTTTTCCATTTACTGCGGGCTAATTCACTTTTTACTTGTAGCTTCCCATGCTTTAAGGCATACACCAGCATTATAGTACGCATTAAAGTTTGTTAGTTCATGCTCTCAATGGCCGCCATGGTCTAATGGTGAAAAAAATCTGGACAACAAAGATCATGAATGCAACTGTACCAGAAGTTCTAATGTCTGACTAACCAACCTCCCCACTTCTTCCCTGCCTTTCATGCCAGTCTATCTGCTGGTTTCTGAGTTGAAAAAGGGTCATAGATACCAGTGCAGAACAGACACGATCTCCGCCAGAAGCATTATAAAGTCCAGGGCATGGACCCATAATTCTTCCCCCAAACCCTACCATGATTTTGATTTCAAACTAAACAATCTCAATTGCTTCCTCCCGCTGAGAACGATCCTGTCAAAACCCTCAGAAACATCACATTTAATTTTCATTAACTTCTTATTGTCTTTCCCTTTTCTCCCCCACTGAACCCCTTGGCATCACTTTTTCTTCCCTCCGCTCTACCCTCTGGTATCATCCCTTCCCATCCTTCCACCCTGTGCCATTACCAGCTTCTCTTCCTTCCCCTCCAACCCCCTCCACCCCCAGACACTACCATGCCTTCCTTCTTCTCCCACCCCTCTGGTATCGCCAACTTCCCTTCCCTCCTCCCCTGCCACCCCCTTGGCATTACTACCTTCCCTGCCCAACCATCTCCCCCATCACTTTTCTTTCCCCCTCTGTATGGCCTTCAGCTGGCGAGAGGAATCTGGCAAGTAGCGTTTCTTCCTTGCTGCTGCCTCATCCTCTGCCATCTTCCCTCTGAAGATGGCCCAGTATCCTTTCTTCTACCTCCGGTTGGTGGCGTTCAGGCCCCTCCGGACAGTTACTGGGACTGGGGGAAGGGCCACATGGCAAGAGCTGTACAGAGCACACACCATAGCAGACCACAGTTCAGGCTCAGCATCTACACTCTTTACCCTGGTAAGCCCCTGGGTGTTTGGGGGCCTCGCTTTCCACTCTCCCCATTATTGGTCCTGTTGCTGCCTGTGCCGGATGGGACCTTACGGTTCCCTCACCTATTGGATGGCAGCCAACCAAGCCCCGCCCCTGGGAGTTCTGGAGCACGGAGCACACAAACTACATACAGGAACCCAGAAGATTGGATTGGCAATTGGATTGGCAATTATTGGAAACAGGATAGTGGGCTTTAATGGACCCTTGGCCTGACCCAGCATGGCATATCTTACCTTGCGAGACTGGAAAACTGGGCTTCCAAATCACAGGTAAAATTAACGTGGACAAGTGCAAGGTGATGCATATAGGGAAAAATAATCCTTGCTGTAGTTACACAATGTTTTTTTTTTTTTTTATTTTTTTATTTATATTCCGCTTTTCACACTTTTTTTCAGTGCTTCAAAGGCATCATAGTGGATAATACATTGAAATCATCGGCTCAGTGTGCTATGGCGATCAAAAAAGCAAACAGAATGTTAGGAATTATTGGGAAGGGAAAGGTTAATAAAACAGAAAATGTCATAATGCCTCTGTATCACTCCATGGTGAGACCGCATCTTGAATACTGTGTTCAATTCTGGTCGCCGCATGTCAAAAATGATATAGTTGCACTAGAGAAAGTGCAGAGAAAGGCAACCAAAATGATAAAGGGGATGGAACAGCTCCCCTATGAGGAAAGACTAAAGAGGTTAGGACTGTTCAGCTTGGGGAAGAGACGGCTGAGGGAAGATATGACAGAGGTCTACAAAATCATGAAAGGACTTCAACAAGTCAATATTAATCAGTTATTTACTCTCTCAGATAATAGAAGGACTAAGAGGCACTCCATGAAGTTAGCAAGTAGCTCATTTAAAACAAATTGAAGAAAATTATTTTTCACTCAGCGCATAGTTAAGCTCTGGAATTCATTGCCAGATGATGTGGTTACAGCAGTTAGTGCAACTGGGTTTAAAAAAGGTTTGGCTAAGTTCCTAGAGGAAAAATCCATAAACTGCTTTTAATTAATAAGTAATAGTAGCTTGAGATTTATTTAATGTTTGGGTACTTACCAGGTATTTGTGACTTGGATTGGCCTCTGTTGGAAACAGGATACTGGGCTTGATGGACCCTTGGTCTGACGCAGTATGGCATATCTTATTTATTTTATTTTATTTATTTTAAGTTTTTCTATACCGGCATTCACAATAGATATCGCATCATGTCGGTTTACAATTAACAAGTGGATAGGTAACAAAAAAGGTAAAAACTAATATTTATCTTAATAATAATAATAATAATAATAATAAAACATTAAACAAGAGAAGGCTAAGGTATGCAGTTACAATAAAACAGGGGAGTAATACAACTTGGAGCATAGAAAAGAAGCAGGGGATTAAATCGAAAGAACGTAAATGCCAGTCAATGTGCTTATGTTCTAAAGCAACTTTAATGATCGCATTCACAGTTTCTAGGTTCTCTCTTCTTCCATTGGCTGTTTCCCCTCCCCTGTGACAGGGAGCTAGAGGGCAGATTATAGGAGCTGGGAGGAGGGGAGGGGTAGAACAGCACAGCAGCAGCAGTGGCTGCAAAGTGGCAGTTGTGCATATGCCCCTGCCCAGGTTTACAGTATATACCATCTAGCAACAGCACCTCCACTGAGGTTTCTGTAATGGTTGATTACTGCCTGCATACTAGCAGGTAGCATCAGTGTGAATTTTTTGTTTGAAAGTTGAGGAGAAGGAAATGATGTTTGTAGTTCCCCTGTTCTTATTCACTCTATTGGCTCAGCAGCTTTGCTGAGCAGTTTGGGACAGCAAAGAGATCAAGTCCTGACCCACACCCACTGGGTCAGGATGTGACTTTTTAGTGTAATGTTTGTTGGTAGGAAGCTTTTTGTACACCTTTCCTGTCCAAAAGGCAAAAGTGGAAAGAAGAAGGATTTCTCCTGTTTGCAGTCCTTTTGCATCCATCAGATAGAGAGATTCCTGTGCCAAGGGTTGCCAACTGTCCAGTTTTGGACCGGACAGCCAGGCTTTCAGGCATTCTGTACAGTGTCCAGTCAGTAGTACCGACCGGACACTAACTGTCCGGTTTTGCAAGTGGATCCTCCTTTTTCCCACAGCCTCTTAGTTAGAGGAAGAGAGGCAGGTCGGAGCCTATGAGAGGAGAGCTGTGCTGTATCCCTGCCTCCTTTCCCATGCTGTGATTGGACAGCATAGGGAGAGGAGGTGGTGCACAGCACAGCCCTCAGCTCCCAGTGGTTCTGCAGATACATAGATACACTGTTCAGGCAGTACATTGGCAGGATCTAAATTTTATGCAAATGAGGGGGTACCATTCCCCACCCACCCCCTGGTCTTCAAGGGTCCAGTCCTGCTCTGTAGAAAAGTTGGCACCTGAGAGAATTTTGGAATAGAAGGAACTGATATCAAATGGAACCCAGGGACTTTACACAGGAGTTTTAGCAAGGGGATCTGGAGAGGATTGGAGATTTCGGGATCAAACAGTGAACCCCCCAAGTATTGCACAAATGAGATCCTTAAGGGATAAGAAAACCCATCCAGTGTGTGTCCCTGATAGCCTTACATTTCTTCCACAGGAAGAAACAGGAGCCCTGGAAAAAGACGTAGAGGCTGATTTTCAAAAGCATTTACATGCATAAAACCGGGTTTTACTTGATTAAATGCACTTTACTTGAGTAAGTGGCCTTTTGAAAATTGCTGCAATATATGCCATTGAACTGCCCATAGGGTTTGCTCGTGTAAGTGCACTTTACTCCAGTAAATGGCTATTTAAAATTGTTACGATAGTAGTTACCATTTACACACGTAAAATCCTTTGAAAATTCAACTGTAAGGGACTACAGAACATTTTGCACTTGGTTTATTACTGTGATTATGAACGTGCCAAAAAGAAAATGCACTTGATGCCAATTAATTTTCATTGCACAAGTTAAACAATAAACTTTTATTTTTGGAACACCACATATGTGTCCAGCCTGTTTACCAGCACTGGGAGGCTACAGAGACACAGAATTTGAGCTAACAACCACAGACAAAGAGGCTTATACTACGCCTTGGGCCTTGAAGGGCTATCCATGCCAAGGTTTAGTGGGACTGTGTATGGACTAAGCCCTGGTACTAGGTGTGTCCCCCTGCATATAAAATTATAGCAGCCACAGGAAGAAGATTTGAGGTAGGTAGATTTCTCACCTGGAAATCAGAGAACTGTGGGAGGGGGAGTCTCTGTTTTCAGGCACCATCAAGTTGGCACCCTAGGCACGTGCCTATGTTGTCTCTGCCTATATCTGGTCCTGAGATACACCTAGAAGAGGGGATAGGTAAAAATAAATACATATACATATTAGAATTTATTTTAGACAAGGTATATTCAGTTTGTCCAGGGTCCACATGGTTATGTGTCCTCTGTGGTAGAGCATTAACCCTTCCCCCCAGCCCCGGAGAACATAATCCCCTGAGAAATGCTGATGTTAGTCAATTGTGTGTTCTCTGCTGATTCTGTCTTGGCATCCTAACTGGAAAGAAAGGATACTATGCAGAGCTCAGCAAGGCTGTCTCTACATGCCTACAGGCAAAAGGAAGGAGGAGGGGGAGAGAGAGCTGAAGAGGGGAAAGAGAGAGCTAGACAGAAAAACCTCTAAGGGCCTTATATGCAATAAAGAGACCCCTGGCCAGGCTCAACCCTTCAATTTCCCCTTACTACCCACCATACAAAAAAAAACCAAAACAAAACAGTATTCAAATTCTAGTGTTATCTCAATAACACTGACACAGATTCTCTCTACTACCATGCACTATGTGAAGTAACACAAAACCCTGCAAAAAAAAAAAAACAACCCACACTCAGCACATATTCCATCAAACTTGGACACGCTTTCAGAAGAACTCTCCAGGACAAAGAAAGAACAAAATTTACAAAAGCACAAAATACGAATTATTTCAACAACCACGTGTAAATCAAATCCTGACACATGAATGGCTGAGGTAAACTTAAGGACAAGGCAGAGATTGATAATTGCAGCACAAGATACTGGACTATGCACAAGATGGTTCACAGCAAGCGTAGAAAAAGCTGGAAAAACAGATAAGTGCAGATTCTGCAGCACAGATTCAGATTCAGATAGCTTTATTGGCATTGCAATTTTACATGTGTTGCCAGAGTAATATAGAGCGTGATTAAAATAAAATGGTGGGAAAAATGACAAAGCATAAAACAGGAAACAGTCTCCCATCTAATGGCTGGCTGCAATGTGCTGATGTCAGAAGATCTGGATACAGAAAGGCACAACGACATAGCACACTGCTCGTACACTAGTGCAGGCAGGGCTTCCCAAACTGGGGGTCAGAACCCCAGATGGGGGTCGCAAGTGCCTCAAATGGCAGCACGTTTCAGGCACCAGATGCAGCAGCATTTGTAATGGAAGGCAGCTTAGGGCCTGCAAGCCGACATAAGAACTTGCCATGCTGGGTCAGACCAAGGGTCCATCAAGCCCAGCATCCTGTTTCCAACAGTGGCCAATCCAGGCCACAAGAACCTGGCAATTATCCAAACACCAAGAAGATCCCATGCTACTGATGCAATTAATAGCAGTGGCTATTCCCTAAGTAAATTTGATTAATAGCAGTTAATGGACTTATCCTCCAAGAACTTATCCAAACCTTTTTTGAACCCAGCTACACTAACTGCACCAACCACATCCTCTGGCAACAACTTCCAGAGTTAATTGTGTGTTGAGTGAAAAAGAATTTTCTCCGATTAGTCTTAAATGTGCTACTTGCTAACTTCATGGAATGCCCCCTAGTCCTTCTATTATTTGAAAGTGTAAATAACCGATTCACATCTACTCATTCAAGACCTCTCATGATCTTAAAGACCTCTATCATATCCCCCCTCAGCCGTCTCTTCTCCAAGCTGGACAGGCCTAACCTCTTCAGCCTTTCCTCATAGGGGAGCTGTTCCATTACTTTATCATTTTGGTTGCCCTTCTCTGTACTTTCTCCATTGCAACTATATCTTTTTTGAGATGCGGTGACCACAGTATTCAAGGTGCAGTCTCACCATGGAGCCATATAGAGGCATTATGACATTTTCTGTTCTATTAACCATTCCCTTCCTAATAATTCCTAACATTCTGTTTGCTATTTTGACTGCTGCAGCACACTGAGCCGACGATTTTAAAGTATTATCCACTATGATGCCTAGATCTTTTTCCTGGGTGGTAGCTCCTAATATGGAACCTGACATCGTGTAACTACAGCAAGGGTTAATTTTCCCTATATGCATCACCTTTTACTTATCCACATTAAATTTCATCTGCCATTTGGATGCCAAATCTTCCAGTCTTGCAAGGTCCTCCTGTAATGGAGGGGGTGAGAAACAGGGGATGGGAAGGGGTCCAGGGAAGGTAAAAGGAGCTGGGAGATGTAAGAGGGGGGTCCATTAGAGGGGTAGAATCAGGCCCAGATTTATACATAAGCATACATTCATAGGCCTGCAGTGGGCCTCGCATAAGTTATTGTGGTAGCAGCAAGCCCAGTGTGAGGCAGGATTGGGCCTGCTGCACTGGCTCATAGGCTCCATTCTGACTTTCGTTTCTAATGATCCTGCCACTTGCTGAACACTATCTGGCTTGGGACCATCCTTAAGACTGTGGCCCCTGCGTGCTGTGGAGTTGTACAAGGTTTACTTCCCGGAGGATGCACTACATTAAAATTATGGTTTCCTCCTAAGGCAAGTCCTGGAAGGGTTTTGTCGTGCTTGTGGGAAGGTTCCTGTGAGAGAGGTTCAATCTGAGGGCAGAGGGTGTAACAGGCAACTATGTGAGTGGCAGCCTGGTACAGCTCCTTTGGGCATGGTTTAGAGCAGGATATAAAAACCCTGTTTACCTGTGGGACTGGGGCTTCTCCAGAGTGACCAAGTAACAGAAATATGTAGCTGTTACCCCCTGCGGGGGTACTGCTGTTTGAGCCCCTTATGACCCCGGCTGAAGGTTTTGTGACCCCCATTTGGGGTACTGACCTACAGTTTGGCAAGCCCTGGAATAAGGACCCATGCAGGCATACAAACTGAGGGGTAGCAGAGGGGAAGATTTTGCTTGAAGAAGTTGAGTGTGACTTTTTTTTTTTTGTTATTTTGAACAGAGATCTGTGAAATGATCCTTGTGTTCTTATGGACTGTAAATCTGTTGCCTACTTCTGTCAATAAACTGTTTTATTTTTGGAGCACAACATTAGTAAGGACAGAGAGTTATTTATTTGGTCGTGGTGCCTTCTGTCTAGTTTGGCCCTGCAAGTTATCCTGCCCCCCCTACCCATGGCCTGAGAGACAACATCCCCTACCTTGGGAGAGCTGCCCCAGTGCTCCCCAAGGCTAGGAAGGTGACCCCAGAGGAAACATGGGTTGAAAGAAGAGGGGAGGCCTGATTGTGCAAGGGCTGGTGAAGATTGCCAAGCTTCTCTCTCCTCACTCACCATCAAACCTACCCAAAAGAAAAATGTTGTGCATTTCATCAGCCTGCCCTCTCTTCACCAGTTGACATCCACCTTTGGTCCAGGACCCAAAGGAAAATGTTGCTGCTTGCCCTGAGCCGGGGGAATGTTTAGAGAAGGGAGGGAGCAGATGATGGAGGGATCGATGATGATGGATCAGATGGAGAGGGATTGGCTGTGGAGGATGAGAGAGGGGCAAAGAAAGAAGATTGACTGGAGGATATAAGAAAGGGGGAGCAAGAGGGGATTAGCTGGGGATGTGATAGAGGTCATGAGGCTGGGAGGTGATAAAGAGGGGATGGAGGATGAGAGTGAGGAGAGAATGGGGGATGGGCTGAGAATGAAGGGATGACAGAGGATCCGTTGGGGATTATAAGAAGGGCTTGGGAGTAAGAGGATCTGCTGGGAGGATGCCAAAAGGGCTGGAGGGGGTGAGAAAGAGGGGATGAGCAGGGTTCCAGGGGAGGTAAAAGGAGCTGGGAGATGTAAGAGGGGGGTTCCACTAGAGGGGTGGAATCAGGCCCAGGTCCAAGGCAATTTGCATACACTGTATTACAACAAAACTTCAATGCCATAGAACTCTCAAAAGGCAGCATAGAAAAATAAGAACATATCCTACCAGAATCAACAATCTAACCAAACAGTGATACATACTGTGGCTTAACCAAATGCTACTTTGAACAAATAGGGGCAGATTTTCAAAGGGTTACGTGTGTAACCCCCAAAAAGCTGCCCCTGCCAGTCCCTGCACGCGCCGAGCCTAAGCCCCGGGACGCGCATATGTCCCGGGGCTTCGAAAAAGGGGCAGGAAGGGGGCGGGTCTGGGGGCGTGGCAGAGGTTCGGGGGGGCAGTCCCGAGTCCTCCGGCACAGTGGCCTGCGGCTTGGCGCGCGCAAGTTGCACAATTGTGCACCCCCTTGCGTGAACAAATCTACGCCCGCGCGCACCTTTTAAAATCTACCCCATAGGTTTTCAATTTTGATTTAAACTGTATTGGTACATGTCTCAAGCCATAGATTAATGGGCAAAGTATTCAATAGATCTGGAGCAACAACGGAAAAGACCCTCTCTCACATATCATGTAGTCAAGACAGCTTATGAGAAGGAATGTCAAGCAGCCCCCCTAAGAAGAGAGCACAAATTACCGATAAATTTATTAAAAGTCACTTCCCAACTAAATATCGGCAAAGTCCTAAATTGTAGAACTTTGGCTAAAAGAGACATTTGTGTTAGAAATGTATTAAACACGGTCTTAGCAAACAAACAGATCTTCACCCTGAACGACATGGGGGTCCCAAACCTTGGGTACCTAGTTTTTAAAGCGGAGATAAAAAGGCCAGGTAGAAGGGCAGTATAAACCCCACACCTATGGAAGAGGCCACATAAATAACTCCATCTCTCAGCTGTGTGATTTGAATGGGCATATGTAACATGCCTATACAACTAAAGGTTCTCTCCCAGGGATGTGGAAGAGAGGCTGGAGCAAAATATAAAATAAAATGAATGCACTATGTTACTATTGCAAGTAAAATAATAAAACTCATGCACATTTTTGTAACATGTTAAATTCTTTGCTCTATTGAAAACAGAAGCACATGGTATTATAGTAAAAGAAGAATTTATTGGAATTAGAAAAATTAAGAAATTTAGCTTTTTGTAAGTTTTAACAGAAATCACCAGCCCCTCACTATAACTCTGTTCAGTTCACTTCCAGCAAATTAAAAACTTGTCGGCTTCACAATTCCCTTCTAAATTCTGGCCGGAATATTAGCATGATTTCCAGTTTAATCGCACATGATTGTTGAATACTTTAGGAGAACTTTTCTGCAATCTAGATGATGATGCAGTTGCTGATGCTCGGGAGATCCACAGTTGTTTCCAGGCTCCAGTGGGTCCACAATCAACTTGCCTCATGGAAAAGTCCAAACTTTCACTCTAAAAGAAATAATATTCCTTCTCTATGCTGTATAAAATCACAACAAATTTTCCAAGGGTTCTCTAAATTAGCCTAATACTGATAGTATGCAAGAACTATTCTTTCTATGGAAAAGTTGACAGTCCTGCTGGGGAGAGAAGGGACTTATGGGCCTGTGCCCTACATCTCTGAAGCACTTAGCAACACCCCTGACCATGAGTCTTACTCATGAGAAGAAATACAACTGGGCTGGTAGGTAATGCTGGTTATGGGGGGAGGGGGATCCATTGTATCCAGACTACTGCTGCTGCCGTCTCCTCTGCTCCACTTCTGCTCTACTGACGGATCACACCTCCTTTGGGGGACCAAATCACATAATTTGCATAAATTAGCAAAAATTTGCCACTGCCCCCAGACTTGCCTCTTCTCTCTCGTCCCTCTGTTCCTTCTATTCTAGCATCTCCAGGACAGAGCAATGAACAATCTACCAATGGATTAACGGAATCAACAGGGCCATCAATGATGATGATGATGATGCACTTGTGAATTAATGTGAAACACCATTAGAATGATGGAGCATAAACTGCAGATGTATGCATTCCACTAATTGTGTGCATACAAGTGTATTATGGGTCCATTGCTCATTTTTTCCAGTGTTATGGAAATATGAGTGCTTTAATCAAGCACAGTACAGCACACATCCACTTACATACAGCCTTTGGGTTGCAGTATTCTAAACATTTAAAAATTGTGCTATCTTTAATTTGATGCTGAAAACAAATTGACAATGAATCCTTTTGAAAAAAAAGTGGATTATAATTACAGTGTGTGACCCCTGGTCACCCACTAGATGGCCCTAGATCCCTGCCCAGGTAGGTGATAGCTAGAGGGATAGATCATTCCTTGCAGCACCTCCTTCTGAGGCTGCCTGTGATGGTTTGCTCTTTGTCTATGAGGGGAGCTAGGAGTAGGTTAGGTGTGATCAATTTGAGTTCGCTTTTGGAGAGTGAGGCGCTAACATTGAGTATCTTGCTGATTTAAGGCTTATCACCATGATGGGGTAATTTTGTTTGCGAGGAGATCTCTTCAGTGTACCTCCTGCCTGTTGGGATTTGCCTCCTTTTAGAGTCAGAGACTTTGTTGAGATTTTTGCAATTTTTGAAGTTGGCTGCTGTGAAACCTTGCACACTTTGCACACAAGGGAAGGTCATCCCTTAAATCTGAAGACCAGGGGCTGAAGACCTCTGTGTTCCCCTTTCTAATCCAGAGAAGGAGCATCATTGACAGCATCACCTCAGTGTGAGGTGTTTTTCCTTCTTTGAAGAGTTTTGCCTGTTTTGTGTTGTGAGGAGGTTTTTGATCCACCCCTCCTCACTGGAAAGCTGAGCTGGGGATAGCCAGTTTCTTAATCATAAGAACATAAGAAATTGCCATGCTGGGTCAGAGCAAGGGTCCATCAAGCCCAGCATCCTGTTTCCAACAGAGGCCAAACCAGGCCACAAGAACCTGGCAATTACCAATACCATCATCAGATCTCTCCTCCAGAGAGGTCATATTTAAAGAAAGTCAGTAAGAAGGAGCAAGATCTGGGGACTCACAAATTGGATCTCTACCCCAAGGGACTAGGACACAGGCTGGGTGCAAGAGACTGAACATTTGGACTCAGGTAGGATTTTTTTGTGATTTAGGGGACCCTCCCACCAGTAAGATTTCCCTAGTCCACTGGGACAATTTATGCACTCAGCAGAGGAGAGATAAGCCACCCCCCAGGAACCTAAGAGACAGGACACATACCCAGAGCAAGAGTAAGCAGTGTAAACAAACACAGCTGTAATCTCACATGTTTGGATTGATTTTGGACTGATTTCACTTTGAAGAATCAGTAAATTTAATTTGAACACCTAATCTGTGTCCAGCCTGTTTGTCCCTGCAACACAGCCTCATGTACACCAAAAGAATTATAGCAAGACACGCACACTTTTGGAAGAATTCACACCACCACCTGGGCCAAGAAAGTCTGTCTTCACCCCCATAGAAAGGACCCACACCTTGGGAACAAGTGAGAGGGGAGAAAGTGATAGTGGAGCCAGCCCCAGAAATAAATTAGCTTTCACTTGTTTATTGTTTACTACTATTATTACTATTATTATTATTAGGATCAATGTTATTTATTACCTTTTTTACTACTATTATTACTATTATTATTATTATTATTAGAATCAATGTTATTTATTACCTTTTTTGTTCCCTATCCACTTGTTAATTGTAAACCGACATGATGCGATATTTATCGCGAATGCTGGTATAGAAAAACTTAAAATAAATAAATAAAATAAATTCTTTTTTAAGCCCTTGGAAACAGTCGAAATCCATGAAAATAGGGCTACAACAGTATCATAAACCTCCCATACCAAATCTTCACTAACTGCCAGCACTCAAACAGAAACAACCCTACCTATGAATAGGCAATACTGCAAATATTACTCCAGGGCCTAAAACACAAATATACCTCCTATTAGGAAAACAGGACAATCCAAGCTGCTATAGATCCCTGCACAGAAACCACATGCTATCAGAATACCTCACCTCAAATGTGGATGGGGCGGATCCAAGATGGCGTATCCATGAGAGGTGGTGGATTGAGAAGCTCCTGAAACACTGTTTTTTTTGTACTATTTTCTTGTTTGTTGGCCTCGGAGAGATGCCACACACTAAACAGGACAGAAAGGCAGGGTAAGAGAGGGAGGCTCGACCCCCGTAAGACCCGCGCTCATACAAATAATGTTGACAGGCTTCCACCCCCATTCCGGAGTATCCCGTTGAACAAGCAGGCAGGGAGCAAGCACCCTTGTTCCAGGGAGAAAATACTCTAAATCCCAGGGCTCCAACAACTCCTCCTCCACCAAGAAATGCCGAAATAGCTGCTGACTCAAGCTCACCGCAAGGACTGATTGTGTCTCTGGAAGTGAGCCCAATCGAGGAGGGTGCAGCAGGAATAATGGCGGCATCACTGAGAACCGGAGGTCCCTTCATCTCCTCCCCACAACTGGAGGAAATTCTCAGCGCAGACCGAGCTGCAGCCGGCGAAATCGATGCCGGCACAGACATGAAGAAAGCTCACTCTCAGAGGAATCAAGACACTCAAGGTATACCTTTACCACAAGCAATAACCTTGTTACCTTTTGTTCCGAGTGACTATGACTATGGAACTGATATGGCAGGCGATTGTGTCGATGCAAAATGCTATAGTAAATTTGTCTACAAATATAAAAGAAATGCAGACTGAACTTAACCCCTGAGATAAACCAACATTCTGCGACTCTGTTAAAAGTGGATGAAGAAATTAATCAGATAAAGAGTGTGCAGCTTTCAATAATCAAAGGAGAAAATATCTTGGAAAAGAAAGTGGAAAGTATAGAAAATTCTATGAGGTATAACAACTTAAAAATTTTAAACTTTCCTAAGTGTAAAATGACTTCCCCAAAAGAACAACTAAAAAATTATTTTCAAGAAGTATTATTGTTGTCATCTGAAACGTTACCAGTGATATTGAAGGCCTACTTTCTATCAAGGAAAACTGAGCAACAAAATGAAAATTTATTAGCAGCTGGAAATTCACTAAATGTTACAGAGTAGTTAGAGACATCTTATAGTTCTCAAATTGAAATGCGGGGGACTTTATTGGTAAAATTCAAGTTTTCAGAAGATAGAGATAATGTATTAAAATTGTTTCTAGGTAAAGATGTTTTTTATATTTGGGGCAAAACTGGTGGATCTACCCGTATGTCTCTAAGGAGACTCAGACTAGGCGTAAAAAATGTTTAATACTAGCAAATCAAGCTAGAACTTTTGGTATACAGATTCCCTTGTAAATGTACAATGAAAGTTGAAGGTACAAGATTTGTTTATTATGAACCTGAACAGTTAGAGAAATATCTAGAGGGTTGGCGAAACCAAGGGACTGAGCCAAGTACACAACCTTCTCAGTTGTAGGATAAAGTTTACTCCGAAACCTCTCATATTTTGATTCAGATTGTAAATTTATATGGTATATTTGCTCCAATAATGGATCTTTCTCCCATATTGTTTGGTAACAGGGAGACATAGATGATAATAATTTGTAATTTGTGATGAATATAATATATATTTCTCTTAATTAGGGTAATATATATAGTTGTATGCTATGTACTCCTGATTTATAATTTTCTGTATTTGAATATTGTATTCAAATTTGAAATTGCAAAATTAAAAATTAAAAAAAAAAAGAATACCTCACCTCAGTCACACATGCAAAACACAGATAAACCCTTATCAAACACAGAATAAACAGACGATAAGTATAAACAGAAATGTGCAGACAAAAACTGGAATGGAAACTACAACAAGCAAGACTGTATGCAGTGCAACAATGCAAAAACAGAAACATCACCATTCCATATAAAACATCAAACATGAAAATTAAAAAATATACATCATAATAGTAAAATCATATTTATAAAAAGAATATTTCAAAACAGCCGATGAAAAAAATATCCAATAATTAAAAAGTCATTAAAAAAATTTTAAATTTCCCAAACACCAAAAAAAATTTCAAAACAGCAGATTTAAAATAACACACAGTAATTAAAACAAATAAGGATTAAAAATCACCCACTCTCGATACCTGGGAACCTCTGATTTCCAGTAACCCTGAGATTTCGTAGATTAGTGAATTAGGGAGGTGGGGGTGCACAAACGTTTTACTCTCTCTCTCTCATGCACACACTCTCCAACACACACACACACACACACACACACACACACACACTTGCTTACAGACATACAGGTCGATACAGTAAAGTGTGCTCCGTCGGAGCGCACTGTCAGCCTGCTCTGGACGCGTGTTTTCCCTTACCCCTTATTCAGTAAGGGGAGGAAAACACGCGGCCCACCCGCGGCACCTAATGGCGCCCTCAACATGCAAATGCATGTTGATGGCCCTATTAGGTATGCGCGCGCGATTCAGTAAGTAAAATGTGCAGCCAAGCCGCACATTTTACTCTAAGAAATTAGCGCCGACCCAAAGGTCGGCGCTAATTTCTTCCGGCGCCAGGAAAGTGCACAGAAAAGCAGTAAAAACTGCTTTTCTGTGCACCCTCCGACTTAATATCATGGCGATATTAAGTCGGAGGTCCCCAAAAGTAAAAAAAAGTAAAAAAAAAAAAAAAAAATAAAAAAATTTGAATTCGGCCCGCGGCTGTCGGGCCGAAAACCGGATGCTCAATTTTGCCGGCATCCGGTTTCCGAGCCCGTGGCTGTCAGCGGGCTCGAGAACCGACGCCGGCAAAATTGAGCGTCGGCTGTCAAACCCGCTGACAGCCACCGCTCCTGACAAAAAGGAGGCGCTAGGGACGCGGTAGTGTCCCTAGCGCCTCCTTTTCCCCGTTTTTCCCGCGTCACCTCATTTAAATACTGAATCGCCTGCACCGGCGAGGGGCCGGTGCGCGCGCCGGGAGAGCGGGCGTTCGACCGCTCTCCCGCGGTCTTACAGTATCGACCTGATAGTTGCTAACTTGCACATTAGGGATGTGAATCGTTTTCCATATCGTCTTAACGATAGAAATCGTGTGGCAGGGCAAGAAAATCGTCTTAGGCACGATTTTTTAGTTAAAAAATCGTTAAAAATCGTTTTTTCCGATTAGTGCGCACTAACTCGAGTTAGTGCGCACTACCAGGGGATGTCTTATTTTTCCATGAAGAAGAATTCACATATATTGTTGAACAAAAAAATGAACATTTATCATATTCTGAATAGTTGTCTGGTTATGCTGGTTTGTGATGACAACTAACTGTGAATCCTGCAGGGTAAAAAAATCACAGCTGCATGCTCTGGTGTTCTGTGCGACGGGCATGCTCCCAAATAAAAACTCTGCTAGGTCTTACTTTAGGGGGAGGTCTTATTTTCGGGGAAACAGGGTAGGTGTGCCATTTGGATTTGGGGTAGAGAAAGTAGGAATGTTTTTCTTGAGTTGTTCCCTGCTTGGGTACTGGGTTTCACAGGCTGGGCCAATACCCTAGTGGGAAGGGGATCAGTGCCTGTCTTAATGCTGGTTCTATATTTTGATTGAGATTCTTAGATGATTTTGCCATTTTTGAGAGTTCCTTCTGTGAGAGCCCTGATACACCTGGCTGGAGGAATTCGGGGTATTCACCAGTTAGATTAGATCGGGAGGTAGGCAAGATTCCAAATGGTGATCCACTGCACAGGAGTTCTACTTTTTTGCCCTTTTTGTGAAGATTTTTCTGAGTTCCTGCCTGAAGAGGAAACATTTATAAAGAGCTGCTGTGTTCCCTACTGCTGGACTTATCCTAAGCAAAATCCCATTGAGCCAACTGAGGAAGAGAACTGTGAGTAAGACCTAAAAGTCTAGCCTGAGGACACCTAACTGGGAAAGAGACACTTTTGGGAGACTGTGCAGAGACCAATCTATTTCATCATCAGTATTTTTGGAAGGGGTTTTCCGTCCCAGCAAGGATACTCTGCTGATCCCTCTGATCTTCGGGAATCCTGATCTAGTGGCACACCTTAGCAGATGATCTGACTTCGGACAACAGTGGGGATCTCGTGCTGGGAAGCGATGTCAGTTCATGGCTACTGCAGGGCAGCTTCTGCCTTCACCAGCCATCCCACCAAGGTGTGCCACTAGATCAGGATTCCCGAAGATCAGAGGGATCAGCAGCTGGGGTCCCAACAGTAACTGTTCTTATCTACTGTGCCAGGTGTGGAGGGATTTGGGGAAGTCCTGTGGCGATGATTTAAAGAGCTGAGGGCTGCCTGCTGGAGCGCTGCACACAGGCGGCCACAGGACAGCACAGCTGATTGAGTGACAGCCATTTTTAGGGTTAGCACTGCCTGCATCATTTGGAGGAAGTTCTTGGAAAAGGTGGGGTGAAGAAAGCTCGCTCTTTAAACTGGTTGGCTAGCCACAACCACCAGGCCTGCTTTTTAGGTAGTAAGAAAAACAGCAATAAAACATGACCCTGGTAACCTGGAATATTTGGACTCTTAGGTAATGAAAACTCAAATTGACTAAAAAGAAGGACGGCAGTTGTTCCCAGTAAGTTAGATCATTTTAAAGTTGATATAGTAGTTTTGCAGGGGCCAGGACAGATTTGCAAGAAAACTCACTCCATATTTTGGCCTGTAAAAAAGAGTCTGGTGGAAGACTAGATGCAGGAGCGGAGTTTACCTGTTGTGTTTGAGACATTGAGTCGTGGGCCCCTGGTCGCTGCAAGAGATGGCTCCTCCCTGTGGGGACTTGCAGCGATAGGCTAGCTCTAGCAGTAATGGAGACAGCAGATAGTAAATCTTTATTATATAGCCGGAGTGTTGATAACCCGAGGAGCGGGCTGTGATCCTAGCCAGAGGAGAAGGAACTCTGATGGCGTAGTCCAGTCTGTCCTCTGCAGCATAGATGTAGAGTCTCATCAGGTCCAGTGAGGGAGAGGGGTCTGGTAGTGATCCGCAGAGCGGGGTAGGCCAAGAACCCGGGCACAGTGAGGGTAGATCCGGGGTAGGCCGAGAATCTACTTCAGAAGGGTGAGACAAGGCAGAGACAGATTCAAGAGCTGAAGTACTCACTCAGGCTGGAAGCTGTAGAAGAGAAAGACCTGAGGGCGGAGGTCCAGGATGGAGCGAGGCCCCCAAGGAGCGGGTACCTAGGCAGCCAAGCAGGAAGCTGGTAACCCCGAAGGTAGGCAGGAGCGAGGTAAGGCCCCCGAGGAGTGGGTACCTTAAGTGTCCTTGCTAGAAACTGATAACCCCGAAGGGTAGGCAGGAGCGAGGCAAGGCCCCCGAGGAGCGGGTATCTAAGTCGTTCCGGAGCGAAAGACCCAGAGAGGAGGCATCTGGTCACAGGCAGAGATCAACAGGGAGATTCCTTGCCAACTCGTAGCTGGAATGGAGGGCGGAGATTAAATACCCGGAGGTAGTGACGTCATGCGTTGGGGATGCCCCCGAGGTTCCCGCCATGACGTATTCAAAAGGAGGGCCAGCGCGTGCCCTAGGTGACCTCAGAGGGAAAATGGCGAATGCAGTCGCCCATGCTGGTCCAGGGACGCCGGCGAGGTCAGCGTGGAGAGGCGGAGGCAGCCATCTTGCCCAATGGAGAGGAAAAAGGAAAAAGAGAGGTGAGACAGAGAGGGCGCAGTCGTCTGCGACCGACGGGCGCAACATTACCATTGGAAATAATCTCACTGGGTGACTGAGTAGCATTCCTGCATTCTGCCATGCAGACGGTCTATGGCTCCATCCTCGAGTCCCATCGGCTGCGGCCTGGGGATGCTGCAGAGGCAGCAGTCAGAGCCCTTGAGGGGAGGAAAAGGGAGTTGTGGCCCTTACTCAAGGGTGAAACCTAGCGGCCGGATTCAGAGTCCATGGTTGCAGGGCTCTGGAAGAAGGCCTGGTGCATGGCTGAGGACGGCCACTGCAAGGACCAGACATAGGCATGTTTGAGGGTGGGGGCCTGACTAAAAATAAGCTGGGAGGAAATATAAAATAGGGGAACATTTCCCAGGGTAGTTACAAATGAAGGCTGAGGGCACTGGATCCCAGCCCTGGTTCCGACTGAGCCTAAAAGGAGCAAGCGGAAACCGCTGAGCCAAAAAAATAAAATAAAATCTCAGCAATAGGCTAACTTCATTACTCCAAAATGTATCATCCAGTCTTATCTGTTCGAGTACCCCTAGGTAAAAAATGATATATTACACTTCTGAGTGCATTACAGATGAATCTTAAAAAGACTTTCACATTAATGGTGCTGTTAATTCCATTCCATCAGCTGATCAAATTCTCATTCTGGGAGAGTTAAATGCTAAATAGAGTTGGTTGTGATTTTAGAACTTTCAGGCCAACCTTAGGAAAATTTGGCAAGTATTAAGTGTAATACAAATGGTGAATTGTAGCTCAGCATTTGCTTGCAGTAACAGCTTGCTATCACTAACACTTACTTCTGTCAGCCAGAGAGAACTTGTAAGCACCCACAGTCTAAGTATTACCATCTCCTGGACTATGTCCTCACAAGGCAAAAAGAGATGAAAAATATTCTTAACATATGAGCCATACGTGGATCTGAGTGCTCCACAGATCACTTTCCTGTTCAGCTTCCATACCCAGTCGCAAAGCTGCTTCTGCTGCTCCTAAAAGCCTTGAAATCAGGAAGCCGAAATCTACAGATATTCAAGATCAAGGAGGAGAGTGCAATCTCTCTAGCTCTGTCTGATAATACATCTGAGAAGAAAACAATTAATGATCCATGGAACTCTGTCTTAACCAAATAGTTTCCAATGCTTCATGTAGTATACTTGGCTTATCCAAAATGAATATGACTGGTCTGATGAAAATAATTACTGTATCGGACCCATCCTTGGGGAGGGAAGTGGTGGGGGCAAATCGGGATGATTTCCTCAAGCCTTATGCTTTGGAGGGCACTGCTTGGCCACGGCAGTTCTGCCCCAGACATCATTTCCTCTTGGGTCAGGAGTTGCAGCAGCCCATGCAAGGGTGGGGAGAGACCAGATTCCTCTCTTCATGCCCGGTCTTGGCTCAAGCTGCATTTCCTGCATTGACACAGGCTTTCATTCTTTTGTATTTGGATTATTGCAATTCCCCATTGATTGGGGCTTCCTTTGAAATCTGTAAAACACTTACCATTAATTCAGAACGGAATTGCCAATTTTTAACAGGAAACAGACTTCATGACAACATCTCTCTGATCTTTTGATCTCTTCACTGTTTCCCAATTGAGTACCGGGTGAAATTTAAGGGCCTTAGATTGACATACAAGGCTTTAAAACAGGAGTGAGAACACATTTTAGGCTGCTCCAAGATGGGATCCTTCATTTTATATATATACAATAATATTTATATTACTGAAAGAAGCAAGCACATATCCCACACCTAGACAGACACAGAGAGAAACAGACACCTCATATCCAGACAGACATAGATACCTAACACATGGGCCGATTCAGTAAAGTCCGTGGGAGAGCGGACGAACGCCCGCTCTCCTGGCGCGCGCACACGCCACTCGCCTGTGCGCACGATACAGTATTTAAATTAGGTGGTGCGGTAGAAACGTGCAAAAGGAGGCGCTAGGGACACTAGCGCGTCCCTAGCGCCTCCTTTTGACCCGGAGCGGTGGCTGTCAGCAGGTTTGACAGCCAACGCTTAATTTTGCCGGCGTCGGTTCTTGAGCCCGCTGACAGCCACGGGCTCAGAAACCGGACGCAGGCAAAATTGAGATTCCGGTTTTCGGCCCGACAGCCGCCGGCCCATTTTAAATTTTTTTTTCTTTTTTTCTAACTTTTTTTTACTTGACCTCAGACTTAATATCGCCATGATATTAAGTCGGAGGGTGCTGGCAGAAACTAGCGCCTACCTTTGGGCAGGCGCTAATTTCTTAAAGTAAAATGCGCGGCTTGGCTGCACATTTTTACTTACTGTATCGCGCAGGAATACCTAATAGGGCCATCAACATGCATTTGCATGTTGAGGGTGCTATTAGGTGCCGCGGGTTGGACGCACGTTTTCCTCCCCTTACTGAATAAGGGGTAAGGGAAAACGCGCGTCCAAGAGCAGGTTAACAGTGCGCTCCGTCAGAGTGCACGGTACTGTATCGGCCTGTCAGAGAGACACCGACATCTTGACATAGAGAGACGCAAACACAGTCACTCCATATCCAGACTGACACAGAGAGACAAAGACACCCCACACCCAGACACACACACCCCACAGAGAGACAGAAACCCACCACCCAGACAGGCACAGAGATATAGACATACCATACCTTAAAAGCATTAAAAGCAACACCAGATGCAGACATATATATAACATTTAGACACAACACATCACATACCAAGACACACACAGCACAACAAACCAGACAAACATTGAGACACACACTCCACACACAGACAGACCTGCACCCAGAGAGAGATGCACCACACCGAGACAGACAGGCCATACACCACAAGGGTAAGGGCTGGAACCTTTTTCAAAAAGCTTAGGTGTCAGTCAAAGTTTTCAGGGGCTGAGAAAATCTCCATCTCACCCTGCCTAACTTTTTATTTTTATTTTTACTTTTTCCACAATTTTTCTATTATTGTATTTTTCTTAGTTTACTCGTCTTTGTAATATTCTCATATTTTGATTTTCTTTTGTAACTTTTTTTTACACATTTTGCCTTTATTCTCCTTTCTCCACCTCCTCATTCTCTCTGGTTTCTTTGCCCATTCCCCCTCCCCTACCTCACCACTTCTTTTTCCCCCAAACGGGCAGCAATTTGATCTCTCTCCTTGGGTAGGGACCCGGCAGCAGCTGGAACTCCTCCCAGGCTGAGGCCTGAGGGTGGCAGATCGTCCTGGGTTGTGGAACAATGCAATAGCTTCTCCCATTTCCAGTTCTGCCACAGAACAAGCAGCTCCCTGCCCGGGCCTGCCACAGCTAGCTGCTTCTCTCTCCAGCCCACCGAAAAAGATGCATAGCTAAGCCATGGCATGCTTACAAAGATGCAGCTCTGCTCTTGCAGCTCCCTCCCTGAGCTTGCATCGCCTCCACTGCATCCAGATTCAACCGCGTAAGCCATTTTTTTCTTCCCTGAATGGGCAGGATGATCTCCTTTCCGGCAGCGCAAGTCTCCCAGAGGTTCCAGCTTCCTATTTTGACTTTCATTGCTGAGGTATCCCCTCGAATCCTGAACCCTGTCTGGATCCTCGGAGTCCTCAACTTGCCTCCACTTCATGAATGAACTCTGTTACCTGTTCCGTCCTGGCATGGTCCATGCCTGGCCTTGATTGGTTGTGCAGGGCGCGCTTCGGTCCAGGCCCGTCAGAGTCTTCACTTCATCTTCTCTTCTTCCTGTGTGGGGAACCACCAGCGTGGTCTGCAACCTGTCTTCATTGGCTCAGTAGGGTGGGCGCGTGATGTGGCAGTACCGACTCAGCATTCTGCAAGCAACTTGAGTGGGGGTCCGCGACCAGCCTACCCGTCTGTGTAAGGTGTGCCGCCTGCGTGGTCCGTGACCAGTCCAGTTAGGTTGTGTAGGGCATGTGATGTGCAATACCGACTCAGTATTCTTCAAGCAACTCGTGGCCTTCCTGAGTTTCTTTCTCTACGTGACCAGAGTCCTGCTTTACTCCATGTATCCAGAATCTCGTCTCTCTCTAAGTGTCAAGAGTCTTGTCTCACTCCCCGTATCCAGAGTCTCGTCTCTTCATGTTTCCAGAGTGTTGTCCCACTCCACATATCCAGAGTCTCATCTCACTTCAACTCTTCGTTCGATGTCCTCATCCTTCAACCACTGCCCTTCTTGTCGCAGTTGTTGCTCCCGTGCAGCAGGTCCGAAAGGGCTATCGAGTGGTTGGAGGACTACTTCAGAGAACAACATTGCATTGTTGGGTCTCTCTCTGCTGTGTACAGGTTCGGCTGTGGTCAGGGCCAACCATCCTACATCGTCAGCCCATGCTGGGGCACTTCTCATTTGCCTCGGTGCTTGCCGGAGCTCCTCTGCGGCTGCGGCGTGACCCAGGGGCACACGAAAAACCCCGAGATGGGATCACTACCCGCCTTCCCACACTTCCATAGCCAAAACAGGAGCTAGCCTGAGAAGCTGCTTACTCTTCACCCTCTCCTGCAGAACCGAACTGCACTTCTGAGGTAGAAGACCTCTAGGGGTCTCTAAACACACACAAACCTATACAGGGGGCACCCAGGCCAGTTACGGCCATGGGCACTTTAGTGTTCTAGGTCCCCAACTGGCAGGGGGGTCTGTGCAGTTAACAATGATAATGCTTTAGTGTTTACTCAGATCTGGGGTGCTCAAACCAGTCCTTGGGGACGCCCCCAGCCATATAGTTTTGCATATACATGTATTAGAGACCCAGGGTATGCAAATCTATCTCATGCATTATTCATAGGGACAATCCTGAAAACCTGACTGGATAGGTGTGCCTCCAGGAGAGGGCAGGGAAACACTGCCCTAATAAATATGAATGAGAAATATTTACATACATTGGAAGCAGTGCATGCAAAAATATTTCATACATATTCATTAGAGATATCCTGAATATCCAACTGGCTGGGGAGGGGGGGGGGGGGCCCTGAGGACTGGTTTGAGCACCCCTGACTCAGACCATGGAAACCGTGGTCCAGGGAAGGCCATAAAAAATATGAGGAGGAGGCGAACAGCATGGAGAGGCTTTTCTCGCCTGCTCTTAGCAGCAGCATTCAGGGAGCAGGATGCAGCTGGATAGCCGCCTTACTGGTTGAGGATTAGTTAGAAAGATTCAAGTTGCTGCTGTGGGGTGAATCGCTACAGCACTTTGGGGCCGATGCAATAGAGTGCGCTCAGCCGAGCGCACTGTTAACCCACAGTCGGATGCGGGATAAATAGACGCTAATCCACCCCCTAATGCAATAGGGGGCTTAGTGGCTATTTAACCCGCGTTTAACGCGGAGTGAATGAGATAGCGCTCATCACATGCAAATGCATGTGAATGAGCCTATTACTCATTCACTCCCAATGCAAAAAGATAAATGTGCGTCTCAGACGCATATTTATGGCTCAGACATTAACGTCTGCATGGAGCAGGCGTTAATAGCTGAGCGCATTGAAAAGAAGTACAGAAAAGCAGAAAAAACTGCTTTTCTCTACTTCTTTTTTAAAGTAAAAAAATAAAATAAAAAAACTCGGCAGACTGCCGAATTATGAAGATCGACGCCGATAAACCCGGGGGCCGTTTTCATTACTGGCAGACAGGCAGCGCGGCGGGTCGCACTAGGAAGAAAGGCGCTAGGAAGGAGGCGCTAAGGTCGCCTCCTTCCTAGCGCGACCCCCCCAATTTAAATATTGCATGGGCCCCCCCCACTTTGGGACACCATACGCACGTTAAGAGAGCGGGCGCTGACTGTTCAGCGCCCGCTTTCTTCGCACCTTTATTGCATCGGCCCCTCTGTTAGGTTGTTGAATACAGTTGCATTTTGCACTTCATGTATGTTTGAAGAAAGCTGCTGTAGCTGTTTTCATCCCCTAATAAAGAAATGTGTGCATATACAGTAAGTAGATATTGGTTGGAGGGGGAGGGGTGATTGGGCATAGGATGGTACAGCGTGCCTAGGTTAAGGGTCTCAAAACCTAGTTTACAGGCTTAGCTGTAACCAAATATGACTTCTCACAATCTTATACAATTGAGGAGTTCTTACAAATTTAGAGATGTGCTAATGCTACATCCAGATAAAGGAAATCCCTGGGCCTATAGGGGATTTCTCCTGAAGTGTTCCGATATGGAGGCAGCGAGCTCAAAAGGTCACTTTTGACCTTTTCTGTAACACACACTCAGAAAAGAAAGATCTTCCTCAGGACTTTAAAAATATTCTTATTATTACCATGTATAAAAGAAAAGGTGAGAGGGCTGTCTGTGATAATCATTGTGGTATAACCCTGTCATCAGCTGCCGAAAAGATTCTCACTAAACTTTTTCTACACAGACTAAAAAGTGTAGCAGAAAATGTTCCCTCAGAAACTCAATGCGCTCTCTGTGTGCTGAGAACAGCTAATGATATGCCTTTCTCTATAAAGTGACTTCAAGAAAAGGCCTTTGAATAAAATCAAGACCTTTTTGTAGCATTTGTCGACTTTTCTAAGGCATTTGATACAGTGGATAGAAAAATGCTATGGGGGTTAATTAAACTTTAGGCTTCTTCATAAACTTCACTAAACTTTATGCTTTGTTAAAAGTTTCGTGATGGGATGGCTGGCAGAGTTCTGTGGCAAGAAATGTTATGGACTGCTCTGGAATTGGTCACAAGGCTGCATTCTTTGCTCCCTCTCTTTATTCTATGTTCTTAGCTGGCATGATTTCAGCAAACCCGAGTTCAGGAGCCTAGATTGACCCCAGAAGTGTCTACACTTGTTTAGATTGTGTGCCAGCTCTGAGGTGCAGGAAATGTGCTTCAGAGAGAACCTCCCTTTGCAGATGACCCAGCACCAGTTGCTCACTCAGAGACATCCAAGCGACAACCCTTTGTTTTGTGGCCCTAGCAAAACAATTTAGACTGAGGATATATACTAGTGAAACTGAACTTCTCTGTCAACCATCCGCTGGACAAAACAGAGACTCATCCTAGTGCACCGAGAGTCTCCCTGACCATGAAACCCACAAGGCTCGTCCACTGCCGGGCTACCTCTATCCAACAAGTTTTTATTATCTCTCACATTGCTGGTGTTTAACTTACTTCTTAATTCTATATTTGCGATTTGCACCCACCTCCTTATTCCTACCCAATGTTCCCACTTCTTATATGTATTTAATAGAAATCTATCTCATTTTATCATTATCTGTAGGTACCCACTACTCATGTGCTCAGTGCCTTGTCACGTTATGTAATCTGCCTTAGGCCTTCCTTTAGGGAAAGTGGAATATCAAATGCTTATAAACAAATAAATACCTGAAGATTTTGTCAGTGGCAAGCTCCAAGTGAGGGCAAATGTTCACAGCAGTTCAGCCTTGTTGAAACGCGCTGGCGCACCTTGATTGCCCTGTCTGAACGCCGTCTTCCTCTGGCAGGCTGAAAGTAGGCCCAGGCTTCCACAGTGCACGCGCTTTTTAGCCAGATCGTGAAGAGGCGAACCCAGGGGCGTGTTTAGATTGCGGGGGGGGGGGAATGGCATGACACTTAGACAAATATGAGTGCTATTTTATGCCTCTCGTTCACCCGCACGAAAGAGAGCAAAGTGTGTGGGCACTTTTGGGGCACATATTTTACGCTAATTTTCAAATGGAAATTACGGGGTAGTTTCCTTTGAGTTTCTGTTTGAAAATTAGTATTTATTTATTATTATTTATTAAATTTGCTTATATACCGCCTGTAAGGACAACCGTGTTAGTGATAAAAATTAAAACAACTGACATCTAAATACGCATGACAGGATACAGCTAATCATAACAGGAAAAAAAAAACTATTTATAAGAGTCTCAACACATAAATAGAACAAGTAGGTACCTTAAAGTCAGGAAAATGCCAGTTTAAAAAAATAAGTTTTCAGTTCTTTCTTTAAAAGACTGTAGTCTGTAATCTCCCGCAACTCATCAGGCAGAAGTTTCCATAAGGTGGGACCTGGGAATGCGAAGGCCCGCACTTTTGTTGGTGGTGGTGGTGGGAGAACCACCGAAAGCTTTTTATCGGCAGAGCGCAAGTTGCGTGAAGGAGTATATCTGTTTATCTACTGGCTAGGAAGACTGGGCCATCTTCCTGAAGAGATTTATAAGCTAAGGACAGGAATTGTTTAAATTGGATCCTCTGGGGAATGGGGAGCCAGTGGAGCTGCTGGAGCAGTGAAGGAATACGATTCCCTTGCAGAGCCGCTGCGCTTTGAATTAACTGCAGAGCGTGTGCTTTTGGCAGACCCATCTTTTAAGGGTTGCAGTAACCAGTTGTAGTTAAAATGAAGGCTTGAATAACCGAACGGAAATCAGAAGCTGGAATCAGGTACTTTAAAGGGCGAAACATTCTAAGTTGAAAGGATGCTGATTTGACAATAAATAGCCTGTAACTGAGGCATAAAATATCTGGGAGACTATTGAAATCTCTCTGGCATCACTACAGTAGCTAAGATGGCAGCTTACCATGCCTTGCAGTTGACTGTGCTTCTGTATTCTAAAGCAACCATAACGTTCTTGGGAAAGCGAGCCCCCTCCTCTCCGTCATAAGGAGACTTTCGGGTACTGGGTGCCTTCTACGAAGTACCCGCAGGACTGCAAGCCCATTTTCAAAGGGGAAGACCGTACAGAGTTTCCCTTTAAAAACCCTGCCAGTGTGCACACCATGGGCACAAAGCACGCACCGGAAATTAGTTTCCCATCCCCGGGCCTAACTCCATCCACTTTTCCCTGCAGCTGAAAGTACAAGCACCACGAGCAGCACACACAATTTTAGCGGCATGGGGAAGGGGGTGGGGGGTGGCATAACAAACAGACCGCGATTTTATGCGGATAAACACAGGCTTACCCGCCTAAAGCTGAATCATCAGTGCCAGCTTGCAAGAAGGAAGTGGCTGCTGAGGTGGACAGGCTGTGCTGTCCGTAGGCCTGAGTATCGTCTCCCAAAGACTCCTCCTTTGCAGGGAACCTAAGAAAGAGACACATGATAGAGGAAGACAAAATCTGACCCGTAAGGATGTTTCGAAAAGGAACCTGAAGAAAATAAATCTCCAGATAGAGCACTGAGAAGAAGTTGCCAGAGACCGATGTAAATGGGAATCGGTGGTGACTGAGTCCATCTGGGCAGCTGATGAGCACCGGGAGGCAGTGTGTCAGCACAACCATCTTCAATGGCGCAATGTCTACTCCTGGGGGCTTCTGTGCACCAAAATTTTAAACGCTGCAAAATTCTGCATACTTTATATTGATCAAAATTACACAATATACATCGCAGCCTTAGTACTTAATTTAAAATGTAATATAGAAAAGTTCTTACCCAAAGATGCAGAGTTTTAAAGATTTTGGGGTCGATTTTAAAAGGAGCACGTGCGCGTCCATGTGCGAGCAGTTCCTGGTGCATGCACATGGACGCGCCGATTTTATAATATGTGTGTGCCAGTGCGCGCATGTTATAGAATTTCATGGCTGTGCGCACATGCGCACGTGGATTTTAAAATCCGCATGCGCATTTGCGGGCGGCGCGCACAGAGGGGCCGAATTTTCCATAAATACACGCGGTGACGCAATCGGGCCTCCTCCATTTCCCTCCCAGTTCACTTTTTACACGTGCAGGCCTTTGAAAATTTGGTTATTTGAGCAGAATTCCCCTAGAAGTAAACTGTAAGTGTCCCTTCCCCTCTTTCCCTTCTTCCCTGGCCAGACCTCTTTCACTCTGCCCTCTCAGGCCCCCAACTCCTCTGCTCTACACTATCTCTCCCCTCCTCCTCCAAGCTCAAACCCTTCCACTCTATTTTCACCCCCCCAATCTTCCACATCCAGAATTTGACCCCTCTCTCATACAGCCCCTCACACAGACTCCCTCCCTCTCTCTCACACACACACACACATACACACACACACACACCCTCACACAAGCTCTCTTTATCCCTCTCTCACATACACACCTTCACACTGGCTCCCTTTCTCTCTCACACAAAAACACACACCATCACACAGGCTCACATACACACTCCTCACACAGGTTTCCTTTCTTTCTCACACACACACACACACACACTTACACAGGCTCCCTTTCTCTCTCTCTCACACACACACCCTCACATAGGCTACCTCTCTCTTGCACACACACACACTCCTGCACACAGGATCCCTCTCTCACACATAAATACAAACCCTCCCTCACATACACACAAAACCACACCTACACCCACACACAAACACTCACCCTCACTCACACATACAGGTTCAGCCACATATACCCTCACTGACATACAACTACACACTCCTCACACAGGCTCTCTCTCTCTCACACACAACAAACACATAAGCGCACACTTCCTCTCTCTCACACACAGGCTCCAAGCTTTCTTGCCTTCCACACTGGGCCTTCTCTAGTCTTCTTTGGCTAAGGGTGAGATAGGTTCCACCTGTGGCCACAGGGCCTGCTGATCTTTGCCATGAACAGGGTGGTCTCTGCCTGCAGCCTGCTGATCTTTGCCAGGCCTGCTGCTATTCGGCTCTGAGTGGTATGGGCTCCGCTTGCAGCCCACCAGGCCAGCTGACTTTCAGCCATGAGCAGGATAGACTCTGTTTGTGGCCTCCTGATCTTTGCCGGGCCTGCTGATCTTCTCTGTGAGCAGGCCTTTCTCCCAAATTCTGTGTGAAAACCGTAAATTCTACACAGGAAGGGAATTCTGCGTAAATTGTATAGTAGCAGAATACCCCCAGGAGTAAATATCATGCTGTCCTCTCCTACCTAAACTGTCCTCGCTTTCCCTGTACTCCTCAGCTTTACCCCTCTTGCTCTGTATTGTCCAAACCACCCTCTACTACCACTTATGGAAATTGAGCTTCAGCTCTCTCTGGTTGTACTCTCCAGCTTCATCCACTCTCTCTCTCTGAATAGTCAATCCACTCTCTACTACCACACTGTACACCTGAGCTCACTCTCTACTATCACACACTGCAGTTATACCCTTCCTACACTTCACAATATTTCCCCATTCTTGGATAGGTTTTTACTACTAGTAAATATATAAAATGCACATTTCCCAGAGCTGCCAGACAAAATACATTTTTTTCCATCAAAGAATGAGCTGGAAAATCTCTGTATGGTCCTGAGGAAAAAAAGTAACCATAGCAGTAAAATATTTGGTATCCTTTCATCAGGCCAGAAACATAATCTGACCAGAGCCAATATTGAACATCATCAGAAGCCGAAAACTGTCTTTATTTTGCTCCTGTACTATGTAATTCTTTCCTTTTGTCACTCTATGTTTGACTTTAGCAACACATACAAACTGTCTTGCCAATAAAGGGGGCAATTTACAAAATACCGACAAAGAGTTTGCAGGCCTGTGCAAACGTCGTACCTGCACTGAGGGAGGAGCAATTTTCAGGCAAGCTTTTTATGCAGATAAATACCTGTTTACCTGCTGAAAAAGTTTTGGAAATTACCATCAAAGTTTCTTGAAGTTTGAAAGGCAGAAACAGGGAAAGAGAGAGAGGGAGAGATATGGATGTAATAAAGGACAATCAGGGAGTGATGGCACAGGTTAACAGAGGAGACAGAGTGAGAGGCAGTCAACCAGAGAATGTTATATCTGATTTAACGCTGGGATGAAAAAGCTCCTGCAAGATTTGCATTATTTATAAGTGCATGGAAATTTAACACCATGCCAAATTTAAGGCAAGATTCCAGGATGCGTGATATTTGAGATAAAAATGTTCCTCCTAAATGTTTGGCTTTTATAAATTATGTCTGTTGCGAGTGCAGGAGAGCGGCTGCTAGTTCTGGAGAGTGTGTGCCCTTGGATCACGGCATGTCCCCGAGGAGAACCCAGGGCATGCGTCGTGGCAGGCGAAGCGTATCTGAGCAGGGCGGACAGGCTGAAGACTCAGAGCACTCTGACCTCTGCCGAACCTGAACGTACCAGAAGAGACCCAGCAATGCAATGCTGGTCTCTGAGGTACCCCTCCAGCCACTCGAAAGCCCTTTCGGACCTGCCGCCTGGGAACGGCAGATGCAACAGGACGGATAGAGGTCGAGGACAGATGATGACTCTGGAACAAAGACTTGGAGAGTCAGGCAGGGCCCTGCCCCTCAGCGCACCCTACACAGCCCCCCGAGGGCTGGTTGCGGACCACGCTGTCCCACTGCGCGTCCTACACAACCCGAAGAGGCTGGTTGCGACCAGGCGGAGAATAGGACAAGCAGAGGACTGAAGCTCGAGGAGAAAGAGAAATCCAGGCAATGCTTGAGAGAGGATCCAAACCGGAATGGAGCTCCAATGACCGGGAACAGGACTCAGGAACAGATTCAGACACGGATTCAGGCTTAACTCATGGATGGCCATCTGGAGACTGGATCCAGTGGGAAAAGACAAGGCTGGAACTCCCGGAGCCAGGAACTGGAGAATCAGGAACAACTGGACACAGGACTGAAGAGAAAGGGACATCTGAAGGCAGGGACCGAAGAGACTGTATCATTCGGAGCAGGAACCGAAGAGACTGGAACATCTGCACAACAAGACAGACAAGGATGCAGGATCCGTCAAGAGACCAGGAACACAGGACTAAGACAAGGGAGCTCCCACGAAGAACAGAAGACCTTGAAGGAGTGAAGATGGACCTCGGAGCCTCCTGGAAGGAAGACTGGAACGGAGAATCCAGGAGCAGACAGCTCCCTGTGTGGGAACTTTGCCAGTTCCCACAAGGAACTGGCAAAGAGCCCTTTTATAGGGCTGAAGAGGCGACAGTGAAGTGACATCATCTAACAGGGCCGCGGGACTTTTCCCGCCCTGGGCCCTTTAAATACTGTAGAGAGGCGCGGCCGCGCACCTAAGGGAGAAGTGCGATGCAGAAACAGCAGCGACGGCATCCTAGCCGCAAAGACAGAAGGAATCACAGCAGCATCAGCGGCGGCTCCCCCGCCACGGAGAGCAGGAAAGAAGAGAACAGCGGCGGCGCTCCCGCCGCATGGACAGTGGCAATGGCGGCGGCATTCGGGCAGTGGGGAGACAGGTTCGGCTTCGGCGGCACTCCTGCCACACAGAGGAGGCAAGCGGTGAATTCAGCGTCCACTGGGCAGCGATGGAGGAGAGCAGGCCGCGAGGGAGGAAGGCGGCGGCGGCTGGTGGGAGGTGAGAGGCTGCTCGGGGCTGGATCCGCGAGCAGAATTGTAACAATGTCTTTTTCTCATAGGTGCTCTTATGCATTAACATTATTTTAGAGAATGTTTTCTGTCTTCTGAAATAAAAGTATTTTAAAAATACTAACACGTCTGAGTCCTATTATCTTCTCAAATGTTTTTGTGATGAAATATAAAAAGGAAAAGAGAAAAAATATATTTGGTTTTCTAAATGAGTTAGTTTTGAGCATCTTCATTTTTTCAATCACCCTTTCTAAATTCGTGTGTTACCGCTGTAGTTTTATGTATTATTTCACATAATGGGGTGATAGTATCTAGCAATCTGAAGGTGGTGAAGCAATGTGACAAGGCGATAGCTAAAACTAGAAGAATGCTGGGCTGCATAGAGAGGAATATCGAGTAAGAAAAAGGAGGTGATAATCCCCTTGTACAGGTCTTTGGGTGAGACCTCATCTGGAGTACTGTGCTCAGTTCTGGAGACCGAATCTACAAAAGGACAGAGACAGGATGGCGGCGGTCCAGAGAAGCATGACTAAAATGGTGGAAGACTTATGAGGAGAGGCTGAAGGATCTGAATATGTACACCCTGGAAGAGAGGAGGTGCAGGGGAGATATGATACAGACCTTCAGATACCCGAAAGGTTTTAATGATGCATAATCCTCTAACCTTTACCACTGGAAAGCAAACAGTAGAACTAGGGGGTCACAAAATGAAACTCCAGGGGGGATGACCCAGAACCAAAATCAGGAAATATTTCTTCACGGATAGGATGGTGGACGCCTGGAATGCTCTTACAGAAGAGGAGGTGAAAACAAAAACAGTAAATGGCGCCGACCGTACGGCAACATGATTCGACTGCAGGAGGTCGTTCCGGACCCCGCTGGACTTTTGGCAAGTCTTGTGGGGGTCAGGAGGCCCCCCAAGCTGGCCAAAAGTCCCTGGGGATCCAGCGGGGGTCCGGGAGCGATCTCCTACGCTCCTGACGTCGGGGGACAAAAAAACAAAATGGCGCCGGCACTACCTTTGACCTGTCATATGACAGGTCAAAGGTAGCGCCGGCGCCATTTCTACAACGCACGGAGGTCCGAGAGTAAAAGATCACACCGGGACCCTTCCTCTGGACCTCAGGTAATTTAAGGCATTTTGGGGGGGTTCGGGAGGGTGGGGGATTTATTTTAAAGGGTCGGGTGGGTTTTAGGGTTGTTTTAGTGTGCCGGTTTTCCCGCCCTCCCCCTTCCCCTCCCCCTTCCCCCGATTTACGATTTTTTGACGATAAATCGGGGGAATTGTTATTGTATCGCGGCTCTAACGATTTTTGACGATTTAAAATATATCGGACGATATTTTAAATCGTCAAAAAACGATTCACATCCCTACCTGGCATAGCCTAGCAGCAAAGGTAGAAGGAAACGGAGGATGTCATAATGCCTCTGTATCGCTCCATGCTGAGACTACATCTTGAATACTGTGTACAATTCTGGTCGCCACATCTCAAAAAAGATATAGTTGCGATGGAGAAGGTACAGAGAAGGGCAACCAAAATGATAAAGGGGATGGAACAGCTCCCCTATGAGGAAAGGTTAAGGAGGTTAGGGCTGTTCAGCTTGGAGAAGAGATGGCTGAGGGGGGATATGATAGAGATCTATAAGATCATGAGAGTTCTTGAACGAGTAGATGTGAATCGGTTATTTACACTTTCGAGTAATAGAAGGACTAGGGGGCATTTCATGAAGTTAGCAAGTAGCACATTTAAAACTAATTGGAGAAAATTCTTTTTCACTCATCGCACAATTAAGCTCTGGAATTTATTGCCAGAGGATGTGGTTAGTGCTGTTAGTGTAGCTGGGTTTAAAAAAAAGTTTGGATAAGTTCTTGAAGGAGAAGTCCATTAACTGCTATTAATCAAGTTGACTTAGGGAATGGCCTCTGCTATTAATTGCATCAGTAGCATGGGATCATCTTAGTGTTTAGGTAATTGCTAGGTTCTTGTGGCCTGGTTTGGCCTCTGTTGGAAACAGGATGCTGGGCTTGATGGACCCTTGGTCTGACCCAGCATGGCAATTTCTTATGTTCTTATGTTCTTAACCATGCTTGGAACAGACACACAGAGTGCAGTGAAAAGAGCAAAGCTGAGGAGAGGTTAGGAGTTAGGTAACAGAAATTGGGGGCTTGGGTGCTTGGTCTATGTGTAGAAACTTATATGCTCATCCACCCTGAATAGTATTGGGGGGGGGGGGGGGGGTGGAGATGAAAAAACAAAGCAGAATTGCAGAGTGTTGGCACAGATATATCAAGCTCCCAAAAAGAGAGAAGATCAGGCAGCACACACTGGCACCAATTCTCAGATATACAGTAATTATATATATATATATATATATAAAAAAAAACCCCTTACATTAACAAATGTATGGGAAACAACTAGCACTTATGTGAATTCAAAAAATATTTCAAAATGATTTATTACTGATAAAGAATCATTACTTTATTTAATAAGTTAATCACCTATCATCATTACACACATTAAATTTTCACATGTCACAAAAAGTACATACACATTAAAATTAGCATAGAGTCCTCTAAAGTATATCCCTCAATGCTCACCTACTTCTTACCTCGATCTTACCCTAAACGGACCTTGTACAGCCTAATCCCATTGATGTTAACTTAGGTCTTTGTTGAGATAAGATAGGAATAGGGGCAAATCGAAGTTCATTGGTTTATAATGTTGGCTTGAGTAATATATTTGTCGTTTGAAAAGGCAAAAAATTTTTTTTACACTTGTGAATAAGCTATGCATTGAGTTTGACTCGGTATTTAAATGGAAGGTTTTACATGGTGGTCATAGTTTATTGACAGGGTGTAGATATAATTTTTTATATAATCAGGCTGGATGTTAATACCGTGGGTAAGCTTAAGAAGAAGAGCAATAGGAGCTAGCCATAAAGGGTCTGACTGAGGGAGGGGGTTGGGCAGGGGTTGAAATATATGAACGTTCTGCAGAAATGTGGTAGGAGTGTTTTGATTGGATGGGTGTTAGAGTGTAGGAGTGGTTTGGTCGCTTTAATGTGGAGAGGAGGAGCATAATAGGATAGTTTGGAGGTATAAGCCCCTTTATAAGACTTTGAGGCGATACGTATGGTGGTTTTAGGTGGGAGTGTTTTGCTCGGATGGATGTTAACGTGTGGGAGTGGTTTGGTTGTTTTAATGTGGAGAGGAGGAGTATAATAGGTTAGTTTGGAGGTATGAGCCTTTTTATGAGACTCTGAGGTGATACGTATGGTGGTTTAAGGTGTGTGTGGATTGGTCGCTTTAAGATTAAGAGGAGGAGTATAAAAGGGCAGGTTAGGTGGTACAAGCCCCAGTGGGAGACGCTGAGGAGATACGCATGGTGGAAAAACCGGAAAAGGTGAGCGTTGTCGCTTTTGTTGTATCATGGTGAGGCTCATTGTAACACAGTGGTTGAGGGTGTTCATTTGGTTCTTGTTTTACATCTGGACTAGAAAATAGCGTGCGAGAAAGTTTGGGCAAGCGTTTGAACATATTCAAGAGGATATATATTGCTCATCGTGCAATTTAAGGAGTAAGATTGAAGTTTGACGGTATGGCGACTCCATTTTTGAAAGCACTGATTATGTGAAAAAGGTATAATCTTATATAAAGTTTTGTATATTGAGGGTAGTGACCCCTCAAAAAGCATGGTTATAAATTTTATGGTCTTTATAGGTGTGGTGAAGGAGGAGGAGATCCAGGAAGTGAAACTCCTGGCTCATACGAAGGGAGTCGGGAGCCAGGCAGTGAAACTCCTGGTTTATACCAAGGGAGTCGGGTTTCTAACAGAGTGAAGAGGTAAAACTACATTGGTTTCAGTATGGGAGTATCTCAAGACTACACCTGACGTAAAATATATTTAATCAATTTTTGTGAGTTTTTGTTAAAACATTGTTCATAGTGAAGGCTTAATACTAAAGATTTTTTTGTTTGAACCAATTTTTAGGATCACACTCATATTCGGGAGTTTTTCATGATAAACAACGGGAGCCATTGAGCTGGAGTGAATTGAGTGTGTTGTGTCTGAGTCCGCTCCTTCAATTTTAGGTAGGAGTGGGACTTAGGATACGTTTTTATAAATCACAGAGTTGATTTATTACTATTCAGGCACTTTATATTAATATATGCAATGTTTTAAATAAGTTAAATTTAATTGGACAACTTTGATAAATTGGGCATAAATATATTTTAGTATGAGTTGTGTTTGTTTTGTAAAAAATTTTTTGGTTTTCTGTAATACTGTTTTATGTATTGTAGACACGAGGTGGGAGCCATGGGTAACTGTTGATGTTGGGTCTTTAGAAAAAGAGTATTCCCCTGAAGAAGCCAGCAGTGGCGAAACGAGGCCCTTGTCGGGATGGATTAAAGAACTGGATGAATGCAATACACCTAGGATTTATGATTTTTGGAAACATATATGGTTATTATTTAAGATTTATACATGAGGTTCTTGATGTAAGAGGTGTATTCATCAACAAAGATCTAAGTTAACATCAATGGGATTAGGCTGTACAAGGTCCGTTTAGGGTAAGATTGAGGTAAGAAGTAGGTGAGCATTGAGGGATATACTTTAGAGGACTCTATGCTAATTTTAATGTGTATGTACTTTTTGTGACATGTGAAAATTTAATGTATGTAATGATGATAGGTGATTAACTTATTAAATAAAGTAATGATTCTTTATCAGTAATAAATCATTTTGAAATATTTTTTGAATTCACATAAGTGCTAGTTGTTTCCCATACATTTGTTAATGTAAGGGTTTTTTTTTGATATATGTTTCTCATAGCACTGGTAGAGACGATATTGCCAATAGTTTTTTGATTGCTATATATATATATATATATATATATATATATATATATATATATAATAAAAATATACAGTAATATACAGATATACAGTAATTGCCCTCCAAACCTACTAGAAAATGACCTGTCCCCTCTCCTGGAATACCTAACTACCAACATCAGCACAAAAAAACCTACAATAATACTTGGCGACTTCAACCTCCACACTGACATCAACAACAAATCTCAAAGCTGCCAAACCCTACTGGACATGCTATCCAGCTTCAACATGACTCAACAAGTGAACACCCCCACTCACAAAGCTGGACATACTCTAGACCTAATATTCACCAGCCACCACTTCTCATATACCTACACCTCAGCCAACCCAGTCCCCTGGTCTGACCACTTCCTCATTCACTGTAAAACTCAACTACAAACCAGAAACTCGACTAAAGCAAACATCCCTACTTCTTTCAAATTCAGACCCCATTTTCATCCTGACACACTACAAAAAGAACTAGGAAAACAACTCTCAAACCTAGACCTCTCCTGCACCAATAGAGCGATTCAATCATGGCACCATCTAACCAAACTAACAGCTAACAATATAAACCCAGAGAAAACTAGACAGCGAAAACTAAAAAAACGACAAAAACAACCCGTGGTTTGACTCCAACCTAAGATCGATGAAAACAAACCTCAGAAGACAGGAAAAAGAATGGAGAAAATCGATGTCCCCAACTAACCAACAAAGATACCGCACTCACCTTGCCATCTATAAGAGCACATTTTCGACCACGAAAAGAAACTACTACAGCCAAAAGATTAAAAACTCTTCTAACAATTCAAATGCCTTATTCAACATTGTAAAAAACCTCACAGAGGACAAAAACACCACCACCCACACACCCAATGATAGCAACATAACCCAAGACCTTGCCCTGTTCTTCAAAGACAAAATCAACAGTCTAGTAAGCTCTTTCAACAAATCTACAACCGCAGACGACCGTTTCGAATCTAAGAATATATCCCAGTGGTCGCAATTCAACCCAGTCTCCAACACTGAAGCTAAAAAAATGCTAAAAAAAATCAATCCTGCGCGTCATGAACTCGACACTATCCCAACATGGAACCTCAAAGAAATGGCTCATATCATCGCCCCTACCTTAGCCGCCATCGTTAACAAATCACTCGAAGAAGGCGAGCTCCCAACCAAACTCAAATCAGCAACCATCACTCCCATACTAAAAAAGAAGAACCTAGACCCCACAGACCCGAATAACTACCGCCCCATCTCCAATCTACCCCTACTGGCCAAAATGACGGAGAAAGCTGCTTTATCCCAACTAAACGAACACCTTGAAATCAACAGTATCCTACACATGACTCAACATGGATTTAGAAAAAACCACAGTACGGAAACACTACTCGCCAACCTATCAAACGAAATTCTAAGAAGTGCTGACAAGATAAATCACCTCCTAATACTCCTAGACCTATCTGCGGCATTCGATACCGTAGATCACAAAATCCTTCTATCAAGTCTCTCAAACATCGGACTCTCCGGCACCACCCTCAAATGGTTTACCTCTTACCTAAACAACAGATCCTTCAAGGTCACCATGAACAACAACTCATCAAAACCCCTCCCTCTAGATACCGGTGTACCACAAGGATCTGCTCTATCGGCCACCCTCTTCAACATCTACTTAATCCCTCTCTGCCACCTCATCTCCAGTCTTGGAATAACTTTCTATCTGTACGCCGATGACATCCAGTTCATCATCCCTGTCACCAACTCACTAGAAGACGCTCTCCGCACAGCAGCCAAACACCTGACCACAATTAGAAACATGCTTAACAAGCTAAAACTATGCCTAAACATGAATAAAACCGAATGCATCCTCATTGGAAGAAACATCTCGGACCAAACCATCTCCCATAACTCTCTTCTAATCGACAACATCTCCATCCCACTAAAAAACTCAACGAAGGACCTCGGCGTATGGATCGACAAAGATCTCAACCTAAAAACAAACATAGCAACCAAAACCAAAGAAGGATTCTATAAACTTCATGTACTAAAACACCTAAAACCGCTCCTCCACCAACAGGAATTCCGAACGGTACTACAATCCCTGATCTTCAGCAGCCTTGATTACTGCAACTCGATGCTATTAGGTCTTCCTAAATCCACTATAAAACCACTACAATTACTGCAAAATGCTGCTGCTAGAGTTCTGACCGGAAAAAAAAAATCTGATCACATCACCCCTGTACTAAGAAGTCTACACTGGCTACCAATCATACAGAGAATAGAATACAAAACCCTGACGATCATTCATAATGCAGTACACAATACGGACAACTCCTCAATTAGTAAAATGTTCCATCCACACAAACCTCAACGGAACACCAGAGCTGCCGGCAAACTACTACTTGTCGTACCCGCATACCCCACGGCGAAGCTTACAAATACCAGAAATAGAGCTCTCTCCATAGCGGGGCCAAACCTATGGAATGCCCTACCACACTACCTCACCTCAATCAGCGAAAGCAAATCATTCAAAAAAGAACTGAAAACTTGGATCTTCAGCCAGACTTTCAGTGATGGCATAGACTAATTACAGTCGTGATGCCATAGGCCATCCCCTCTTCTCCCTACCTCTCTTTTCCTTTGTCTTTACCCCCTTCTTCTCCTCTTGCCTCCTACCCCTCGCCTCCTACCCCTTGCCTCCTACCCCATGCCCATCCCTTGCCTCCTACCCCTTCTCCTCCCGGCCTCTTTCATAATATGTTACCTACCTAATACATATTTGTACATGAGCCTTAGTTATTATCTACCTTCCTTGTTTCACTTTCGTTCCCGTTAATTGGTTTTAGTTATAACCTGTTACAACCTGTTCCATGACTTGTTATATGCATAAATTTGTGTTATACGACATGTTCTATGTATAATTGTTCGTTCCAATGTAAACCGGGGTGAAGGCTTTCGCTAAACCTCAGTATATAAAAAACTCCAAATAAATAAATAAATAAATACATAATTGGAAGTCAGGTTGCATAGCATGGGTTGTAGATTGACTTGGCTATGAGGACATAAAGGATAAGGAACAGTCTTCTATGGGTGTTCAAGTCTGTACAGCTGACAGCGGCGAGAAAGCCTTAGTGCAGGAAGTGGGAATAAGGGCAAGGAACGGTAATGAGCAGAACTTGAGTAGTGTAGGCGGTTAAGTTTGTAAGGCTAACAGCTGGGAAATATCCTTAGCTACAGCAGTGTGGGTGGAGCAACTGGCAGACTAAGTAGGCCAAATGGTCCTTATCTCCTAATGTCTACTATATGGCTGTCTTTGTAAAACTGCAAAAATTAAGGAAAAATTCAGATCCTTCAGCTGTCAGTTCTTGAGTTTAGATCTCATTCAGATATTTGCTCAGCCCTGTTGTACTATGATGCTGGTGGATCTCCTGATGTCTTTTCCTGCTAGGATTGTATGATAATATTTTGAGAATCCAATTTTTTTTTCTCTCCAACTGGTGAACACGGGGAGGAGGGAGCAAGAGCAGCAGCAGCGAGAGGGAAAGCCAAAGGAGCTAGGGAGAATTCTGGGCCTGGTTCCTGACGAGTGCATCCCCTTCCCTGGCTAGAGCTTCCTCTATTAGAATCAGGGGAGAGGAGGGGTCAGGGTATTCAGGAGGAGATTCAGGATCCCATTTTAAAGAGGGCACTATGAGAAAGGAGCGTGGAGCAAAAGCAGAGGAGGATAGGAAACACAGACACAATCTTGCAAAAATCTTTTAATAAAAACAAATTTAAAGTATTTACAAAAGCACAATATGAGTAGTCTCTAGCATGAATATTGATAAGTATCAGAGAGAAGGAGACTGAAAATGGTACATGAGGAGAAATAGAGAAAGAAGATAAAGGAAGAGGGAAGGAAAGACAGAGGAGGAAATAGATGAGGCAGAGAACAGGAAGACATGAGAAAAATAAATACAAGGGCGAGAGACACCAGAAAGGAGATGGAGATACAGAAAAGCATAGAGGAAGAGACCTAAACAGAGGGCGAAACAAGGAAAGAGACCAGTGACATGGAAGACAGAGAAGAGATAGAGAGGGAGACAGAGAGTAAGGGAGAAGAAAACAGAGAGACAGAGACATATGGAGGGGGAGGGGAAGACCTATCCATAGAAACTGGAAGAAAGACATGAAGAGGGAACAGCATAAGGTAAGAGGAGGGGAAAGATAAAAAAAAAAAAAAACCACAGAGAAAAAAAGGAAAGAGGGCTGGAAAGATTCAGCAAGGGAGATGGAGCGAGAGGAAGGACCTTAAAGTGAGAGAGTCTTTCTCGCTCTCTCTCTCTCTGGAGGCGGGAGGAGAGCCGGCAGTCGGCAATCCTGCAGAGCCAGAAAGCAGAAGAGCAGAGTCCTCGGGGGGCGGGAAAGCAAGAGATCCCCGCGATAAGGGCACAACTTGGAAGGGCTGGCAGCCCTTTTCTCTCTCCCCCTCTCGCTCGTTCCCCTTGAGGCGGAGGAGCCGGCGAGGCGAGGGGCTCCCCGCGCACAGCAAAGTCAAGCCGGACCCGGCAGGAACTTCCCGCGGCTGCTCCCCTGGCCTCCGTCAGCCCTCGGATTAATTTCCCTTGCCCAGGTTCGTGATCCCCCCCCGTCATAAATGCGCTCCCCGCGGCTCTCTCTCGCCTTCTTTCTGCACGGATTGAGGGAGCTGTGAGGAACTTTCTCCCTGCCCAGGAACGGGGTGAGTCTGCATTATATGCGCCTAGAGAAAGTTGGTCTATATCTGCTGAACGTGCATCCCAGTGGGAAATTGACTAGAAAAGGGGGGGTTAGTAACTGCCAGAGAATTACCAGGCTAACAGGTGCCAGCTTTTTTTGTTATAGGCTGGCAATATCTGTATTTATTTGCCCTAGCAACTTTGATGATGTCATCAATCCACTATTGCCTACCTGAGGACTATAGACCTCTAAAGAGGGGACTTTTTGTTTATCTTGGGTCATGTGATCTCTACATCAATGGAAGACACTGTTGCACATATAAGATGTCATAACTTGGTGTGTGTGTGTATTCATATACACACACACACACACAGATATAAACATGCATATGTTTATAGACAGGTATTCATATGTGTAGATAGATATGTGAATGTGAGTACATCTATGTATAGAATCTCTTGACTTTCGGAATCTTTAAACTTTATTTATTTTAGAATTTGTTATATCACACCCTAAGCAAAACTACCAGAGCAGTTTACAATAAAAACAGCTATAAAAATATAAAAACAAATTCACAAAAGCCAGTCACCCTCTTCACTGCTAAAGCCTTTACGCCTGCAACCCCACCCATTCAAACTTCTGGTGACTTTTGAGGGAAAAGGTGGTAGAGAAATAAATAGAGTAGTTAATTCCAATACGTATTTTTTTTTTGGGGGGGGAACAAAGAGGTGGGGACAACACAGTCATTGAAGGGTTAACTTAAGGGGATCTGCTTCAGCCCTTTCAAATTTTTTATACCTAAAAATACATTTTAAAAAAGGATTTTCATTTCAGGTGCCCTTGCTGACCCTATTCTGTACTGGGGCAGTGTATGGCTTGCACTGCTGCTGCCGCCCCACACCCCTGTGTAGTATCTGGTCTGTGGTGGGGCAGTGTGTGTGTGTGTGTGTATGAAGCTTGCACTGCTGCCTGCCCTCCCCTCCCCCCTCGCTGTAGCTCTTCTGTGCTGGGGGCAGTGCCTGTGATAAAACAGTTGCTCCCCTCATTGTCCCCCATGCCCAAATTATACTGTGTAGCATTTTCTTAAAGATAATACTCCCACTCCCTTCACTGTCCCCAATACACATATGCTATATTATTTTTAAATACCTTGTTACGTTTTTGTAATGTATGTTTAAATAACACCCAGCTGTCCCTGAGTGGAACTGCCTTCTCTCTCCAGGTGTCAGTTCCCAGAGCGCTGACACATCCTATTAACATATCCAGCACTTGTCACTCCCACTTGCTTATAAAAAAAACCCCACAAGATTTTGTCACACCTGCTTTTTATAAACAGCTCCTGAGACTTTCAGACAGGATAGGTGTGAGGAGGGAACAGCACAGGAGAATATTAACCCTTTGGGAATGATTTCTAGCATGGATTTGTACCTTCCTAATGCATTCAGACCTATGTTGGGGGATATGCATTTTCTATTTTATTTTAGTTTAGTTTTTGCTGGTGATCTGATTTTTTCTGCTGACAATAAATTGTAGAGGCATCTTAATAAGTCATGTGCTCTCCCAGTCACAGACTCCTCTTAAAGGAACAACCTCACATCTTATTTCTCAAAAAGTCACGGCTGTTCCTGAGACACAGATTGTTGTAAAGGTCACAGGTTGGCTGCTGGAAGTAACAGGATTTCCCTAGTCACAGACTTCTTTAAAAATCTCAGGCCCTACAAATCAGATTTCTCTAACGGTCAGCAACTAAAAGTCACAGGTCTCACAGACTTTGGTAAAAACCTAGGGGCAAAACATTTGCATCTGCCCCTAGTTTTAAGTGTTTAACCTGCAGTTGGCCGCACGCATGTCCACAGCCCCTTATGCCTCCACAACGCACGTCCAACGCGCCACAAAACTAATAGTGTTCATCACATGCAAATGCACATCGATGAAGCTATTCGTTGTTCACCCCACATGCAAAAAAAAAGTGCATCCAATCCGCACATTTTTATGCTCAGAAATTAACACCTGCCCAGAGCAGGCGTTAATTTCTGAGCACCCCAAAAAGTTGTATAGAAAAGCAGAAAATACTGCTTTTAATATTTTTTTATTGTGGTGATAATATTGTGGCGATAATATTGTGGCGATATTAAGTCAGAGGAACGAAAAGTTGAAAAGATTTAAAAAAAAAGAAAAGAAAAATTAAACAAACAAAAAAAAAAAGAGTGCCAGTGGTCAGGTTAGGGAAATGGACCCTCAGTTAACCAGTGTTCGTTTCCCTAACCCATGGCTATGTGCTGGTTAGGAAAATGGACACTGATAAATTCAGTGTCCGTTTTCGTAACCCGTGGACATCCGACCTCTCCTGGGCGCCAGCTGCCAAGGAGGTGCTAGGAGCGCGCAATCGACCCTGGCGCCTCCTTGGCAGTGTGACCCCCTAATTTAAATATTGCAAGGCGCCCCCAGGAGAGGTGCCTGGGCACGCATTAGGAAAGCGGGCACTGAACACTCAGCGCCTGCTTTCGGAGCATTTTTATTGCATCAGCCCCCTAAACTTTAGTCACAGAATCCCCCTTCCCCCAGTACAGTTTATTTGAAAGTCACAGCCTTCCCTAAAAGTAATTTCTCTAAAGCTGAAGTTTTTTGGTTTTTTTTCTTCTTCTGCATTTCTGCAGCTCCTGTGCCATGTGGCGGCAGCTGGGGACCTACCTGGTTGCTTGGGCTTTCCTTCTCTTTATCCAGAATGTCCACGGGCAGCACCTTCACCTTAGCCCCGAGTGGCACCATCACTACCATTTCCAGTCCCGGGGGGACCAACTGCCAGTCATTAGTAAGTCTCGAGAAATTTCTCTGAAGTGTTGTTATGAGATAATACATCTTCATGGTGACTTGGCTCCATGTCACGGGGAACCGGATGATCCATTCCTGGTTTCCCCATTCGCTTAGCATTCTGGTTATGGGGTCTGGAAAGTTCTGTAGAACAAGGAAGAAGAGATTCAAGAATAAGAAAGTTCTTTAGAATATAATGGAAGAAGTTTAGGAGCTGGAAAGTTCCTTAGAACAAGGTCAGGATTTTCAAGAGCTGGAAAGTTTATTTTAGAAAGGAGAGAGTTTTAGAAGGTTCTTTAGAATATGGGAGAGGAGTTCCAGAAGTTCCGGAAAGTTGTTTTTTTTTTAGAACAGATGGAATGAATAATGAGAATTATAATGTATTTAAAACCAGGACATTCTAGAAGGTTCTTTAGAACATGGGCGAGGAGTACCAGACGTTCCAGAAAGTTTGTTGTATCAGGAAGGACAAGTTCTGGCAACTGGGATGCTCTTTAGGACAGGGAGCGAAGTTCTGGAAAGTTCTTTTAAGACGAGGAGTGGAGATACAGAAAGTTGATATTTTGGAACAGATGGGAGAAGTTTTGGAAGCCAGACAATTTTGTGGAACCAGTGGGCAGAAGTTTCAAAAGCTGGAAAGTTCTGTTAGTTTTTAGAACAGGAAGTCTTACAAACAAAATTATTGATTCTGTGAAAGTCTGCATGACATCTCTAGACCTCTCTTTGGTTGTACAACTCAGCTAAGCATCAGAACCAATGTTAGCACAAGGGCGGCATGATAGGCTGTATGCTTCCCACACCATGCAGACATCCCCGGTCCTTTGGCAGAGCCTGCGGACTCTCTGGAACAGGCCCACCTGCTGCCCACGGGCAGAAAGGAAACTGCAGAACTCCCACAAAAAATCTGTTCCACAGTAAGTGAGCGAGAGAGAAACAAAGATAAACCAAGCGGAAAAGTCAGAAAGAGACTGAATGGGAGACAGAGAGAGGCAGAAAGAGAGGGAGCACTGGAAAAGATGAGCAACAAGTAATGATGTAGAGAACAGCCCAAAGCACCAGCAGGCAAGAGGCGTCTCAGAAGTACCACAGTGTTTATAAAGGGCATGTATTAATAGTACACTGAGGGAGGGCTGTGATATGCAGGCAGAAAAATGGTTCTTTTAAAGGGTGAACTTCCCAGTATGTCAGTACTGAAGACTTGCACATACAGCTCTGCCAATGCACCTCACTCCTGCCCTGCAGCACCTCCTGCTATTCCAGTACTGAGACCCCCCCTCTACTCCAAGTCTGCTAATGCACCTCTCTCCTGCCCTGCAGCACCCCCTGCTATTCCAGCACCGAGAGCCCCCTCTACCCTGAGATCTGCTAATGCACTTCACTCCTGCCCTGCAGCATCCTCTGCTATTCCAGGAGAGACCCTACACATACACACACACACTGAGCTTTGCCAATGCACCTCTCTCCTGCTCTGCAGCATCCTTTGCTATTCCAGGAGAGACCCTCCATAAATACTGAGCTCTGCCAATGCACCTCACTCCTGCCCTGCAGCACCCCCTGCTATTCCATACCGAGACCCCGCTATCCCGAGATCTGCTAATGCACCTCTCTCCTGCCCTGCAGCACCCCCTGCTATTTCAGTACCGAGACTCCCCCTCTACCCTGAGATCTGCTAATGCACCTCACTCCTGCCCTGCAGCACCCCTTGCTGTTCCAATACTGAGACCCCCTGCACACACAGCTCTGCTAATGCACCTCAGATCTACTCTGAAAATGTTTGTTTACAAATTAAACTGTTTGTGTATATTTATTGTGTACAATGTAAATTGGTGCACTGAAGCTTATGAACAGGTTAATTAACAGGTTGATTAGAAGTAGCATAAACAAATAAACCAGTCACCTGCATGATAATTAGAAAAGAAAACTGACACATCCCTATGTCTTGTCAACTCTGCTGTTCCTGTACAGGACACCCCCCTGTAGTTTATATTTCTCCACACACTGATTGCCATGATAATTCAGGTCCCTGACTGCTTTCTGGTCCTTTTAGTACCGAGATTTTTAAGGCACTACTGTGTAGATCCTCTGGGAAATTTACCAGCATGGGAGGCTTAAAATATTTCCTTTCTGAAATGAGCTGGTACAATGTTTCTGGGACAGGGATTTTAGTTCTGCTCTACATACATGTTCCATTTGTTCAATAACCCGATTGTTTTCAGCACATACAAGGGAAAAGGGAAGTAGCTGAGTTGTTCTGCAAATCTCTTGAGAGATTCTCCTGCCCCCAGACGGGGACCAACTCTTAATCAGCAGAGACCAAGGATTGGGATTTCTCTCCTATCAAATAAAAAAATGGGGCTAGAACCAAATTCTGGGTTCTTTATGTCCAGCCCCCACTCTCACCTGGGAAGTACATAAAAGTATCGTAATGAGGATTAAACCCTTTCCCCAAAGCATATGGAGAAATGATGAGAGTTTTGCTATTACCCACTCTACTGGGGAGAAAAAAAGTCACTTAAGTGAAAACTGGGAAAGGAAAACATTCTTAATAATTTGTATGACAGCTTGACATTTTTCCATCTAATCACTGACTGCTTCCAGATGTCCATTGTATTCTCCCATTTACAAATGTCAACAAGAGCGATACTAGCCTCTAGGGCTCAGATGGCCAGTCCGGAAAACCGGTGGGGGTGAGGGCTGTTCCCTGGACCTCACTACTCCTTCTCCCCCCACCACCAACTCTGCCTATCACCTCCTCCTGAAGACTTCATCACTTCCTCTCTCACCCCAAACCACACAGAACCCATCTCTTCCTCTCAACCCCTCTCCCCTATAGACCTCATTGTTCCCACTCCCTCCCCCCCCCCCTCTTCCCACAGTCCTCGTGGGGGCTGAGCCAACACATGCCAACATGCCCCCATCTGCAGCACATACAGCAGCTCGTATCCTCACCAACACTGGTTCAAAGGAACATATTACCCCTGTTTTAAAAGAGTTACATTGGCTCCCTATTCACTCTCGCATACAATACAAGACACTGTCACTCATCCATAAAGCCCTTCACAATCCTGAAATGAAATGGTTTACTAACTCATTACAATTTCATACATCTAACAGACCGACCAGAAATCCATACCTCGCCGCTTTACGGACCCCCTCTCCCAAACTATTTAATTATGCATCTACCAAGGCTCGAGCCCTTTCCCTAGCTGGCCCCACGCTATGGAATACTATGCCCACTGAATTATGTCTTGAATTGTCTCCTAAGATATTCAAACAAAAACTCAAAACATGGCTATTCACTCAAGCCTATACATGATATCCACACGTTCTTTTACACCCACTTTCTGCCCTTCCCACCTACACCTAATACCTATTCTCCTATCATGCCCTATTACCTTCTCGTTCCATATAACTACCTTGTATCTTTGACATACCTTATTTAGTCTCTACCTTATTTGTTCTCCTTCTCTCCTTCCATATGCTATTTATAAGTTACCACACCACCCTTTACCACTCCCTTCCAAATGATATTTAATTTGATATTAGTTTTCCCATGTTATCCTCCAATTTAATTTTTTAATTTGTTACCTTCATCTGTTTTTTATCTAAGGTATAACGCTTCATTTATTTTTTACTTGTTTAATGTATAAAGCTTCATTTGTTATTTACTTGTTTAATGTATAACGCTCCGGCGTATGTTCTTGTTCTCTGTACACCGATGCGATATCTTTGATGAGCGGCGGTATATAAAAAACAATAAATAAATAAATAAATAAGCCAGAAGGGGGCAGAGCCTGTGAGTGCCCTCACTGCCTGCCTGCCTGCTGCTGCCGCCACAGGGAGCAGGAGAGGGAGCAATGAGACCAGTGCCAACCCTAATAACACATTTGACCTTTGTGCAGGGAAACGGGAAGGGTGGATATAGGAGTTGGGGTAGGGGTAGAGGGTGGGGGACTGAGGCAAATTTTAGGGTGACTATAACCCTTGCAAGAGCCCCCCTGCCAGTGCTGTCTTTGGACATTGGCCTCCCTCCTTCCAAAATGATGCCCCCCCCCCCCCCCACCAAAGTTCTGATTTCTTCAGCGCTGTTCTCTGTCTCACCGAGGAGGGGGCTTCCATCTCCTACCTGGCATGCCATAGATCTATCTCGTTCACATGAGCCTTCGATGCTAGGGAATCTTGCTGTGTCTCAGCAGTTATCAGCTTCCGCCATTCTCAGTAGGAAATGTCAGTGGAAAAGAACTATTATTTGATTGACTCGGTCTGCCCAGTGGTATCTGTTACTGTGCTGTCACAGGTCCGTCTCACGTGATCTGTGGCCTTCTCCCTCCTTCCTGCACATTGTCTGCACAGGCAAATGCTTTTAGCCTATCTCTGCACCCTACCGTACATGAGCAGGACAGACTCCCTGTAACATTTTGCTTGGTGTCGTACGCCTCATGAGAGAGGAAGCTCAGGGGGAATCAGAGACCAGCCATGTCCGGCCACAGTCAGGCACAGAGCTAAGCGGATCCCCAACGCAGTCATACTGCTTAACCTCCTTACTATATTTTATTTTTAAAGGATTTATTCCCACTTTATCCATCATTCATGGCGTGGCATAAGTAAAATAAACATAATTAATACATATACCATGCCTTGGTATAAGATTTTCAGCCATTTGATAATAGTCAGTGAGGTCCAGTATTTCTCCAGCACCATATAAATACGGTAGTCATGATGTAACTCTGCCAGAGGCTTTCACCTGCTGGAGTTTGAGCACCAAATCCTCATATTCCCCTGTCTGTCTAAGCTCGGAGATTTCCTAGATCCAAACCAGGGACTTGGGAATGCTTCAGCCCTTTATTTTACACTCAACTGTTGTGTCAATTGGTCGCAGACGGCTGCGACCGCTCTGCCTTACCTCTATTTCTCCCCTTTCTCTCTCTGGGCAAGATGGCTGTCTCCAGTGCCGAGTGCTGCGGGCCTCGGCGTTCTCCAACCAGCATGGGCGTCCCCATCTGCCATGCTCACTCCCGTGGCCTCCTAGGGCGCGAGCATGCACATCTCTGACGCTCAAATACACGTCATGGCGGGAACCTCATGGGGTGGCCCCACCGCATGACGTCAGTACCTCCGGGTATAACTAGCCTCCACTTCCGCTACCTAAACGAGTTAGCAAAGACTTCACTTCGCTACTTTGCCAGCTTAGACGCTTCCTATCGCTAAGGGCCTCGCTCCAGCAGAAGCTCTAGACACCCGCTCCTCGGGGGTCTCTTGCTTCCTACTACCCTTCGGGGCCTCACTAACCTAGACAACCGCTCCTCGGATTTCCCGGGACATGGACTGAAGACATCAGCCCCGCTCTAACATAAAAGGAAGCTCACTCCTCTGGGCAGGCACCCGAGTAACAGGTTCTGAATTCTTCAGTCCCCTGCATTTGGCTGTTCCTGGCTGGGACCCAGCCTGGTTCCTGCCCTTGCTTCCTTCGGTTGCCTGCCCTGATCCTTGCTTGTCTCCTGCTGCTGAACGGACTCCGCCTGCCTTGACCTTGCCTGCCTGACCATGTCTCTGCCTCACAATTCTGTACCGCGCCTTGGCCCTGTCAGTCAGCGGTGCCAGGGTCTTCTCTTCCAAGCCCGTGACACACACCCAAGGTCTATCTCCCTGTCGATGCACATCAGACTTTCGCCCCACCCCACTCCTATCATGTGCAACCGCTTTGGATTTTTGCACCCCCAAACGCATGACTTTGCACTTCTTGGCATTGAATCTCAGCTGCCAAATCTTCAACCGTTCCTCAAACGCAATCAGATTGCTTTTCATTTTCTCTACTCCTTCAGTTACGTTTACTCTGTTGCAGATTTTTTAGTGTCGTCCGCAAAAAGACAAATCTTTCCTTCTGACCATTCTGCAATATCGTTAACAAAGATATTGAACCAACCCGTGAGGCACTCCACTTATCACACTTCTCTCCTCAAAGTAGGTTCCATTTAAAGCTACTCACTGTCATCCCTCAGTTAACCAGTGTCTGATCCATTCCATCACTTTGGGACCCTTTTCCAGGCTTCTCAATTTGTTCATAAGCCTCCCCCTTCGGGACAGTATCAAAAACTTTACTGAAATCCAGAAAAATCATATCAGATGCTCGTCCTTATCTAATTCTCTGGTCACTCAGTTAAAAAAGTCAGTCAGGTTTGTCTGGCATGATCTTTCTCTGATAAAACCATGTTGCTTTGGATCATGCAGCCCACTGCATTGCACATAGTTCTCTATCCTTTCCTTCAGAAGCATCTCCATCAGTTTTTTCACCCCCGAGGTAAGGCTAGCCACCCTGTAGTTCCCAGGCTTTCCCCTCTTATCATTTTTGTGAAGCGGGACCACCACTGCCCTTCTCCAGCCTCGTGGCACCACTCCCGTTTCCAAGTATCTATTGACTAGGTCTCTCAGGGCACCCCGTCAGCACTTCTCTGAGCTCCCTCACTATCCTGGGATGTCACATCCGGCCCCATGGCCTTGTCCAGTTTCAGTTTTGCTAGTTTCACCCAAACACTCTCTCCTATAAATGGATTGGTTATCTACCTCCCTCCCATCCAGCAATTCTCCTTCTCCTGGGTCTTCTTTAGAGAGCACCAAACTGCTTTTTTCCTCATCTTTCTCCACACAATTATCCTTGCCTGCATTCAGTCTTAGGATACCATCTCTGGCTTTCCTCTTTTCCCTGCTAGATCTGAAAAATATTTTGTCACCTCACTTTACCTCCTTGACAATCCTTTCTTCTGCTCGAGTTTTTGTCTTCCTGATTTCTTTTCATGTCTCTTTCAGCTTCATTAGATATTCTTCCCTGTCTTTCTCTTTTTGAATGCTGATCTTTTTGCCTTTATTTTTTTCAGTCACCTCTTTAGAGAACCAGATCAGGTTCCTTTTCCTCTTGCTTTTATATATTTTTCTCACATACTGTTTTGTCGACTTTGTTGTAGCCCACAGTTGTTCCACTTGACCCATCTTTTCCCAGCCTTTTAGCTCCTCCCGAAGAGACTCCCCCATTTTAACATACTCTGCATTTCTGAAGTCCAGGACTTCTCTCCATCTTGGCTGCTATATCAGACCATACCGTCCAATGATCACTGGTGCTCAGACGGGCACCTACCTGGACATTAGAGATATTATCTCCATCCGTGAGCACCAGGCCAAGTCTTGCACCTCCTGATCGTGGCTTCCATCAACATTTGCTTAGGCAGAGCTCCTTGAAAGGCATCCACAATCTCCCTGCTCCTTGCAGATTTTACAGTAGGGATACTCTAATCCACATCCGGTAATTAAAATCTCCAAAGAGCAAACATGTCTCCCTTCTTTCCCACCTTTTTGGTTGTCTTCAGCCAAATCTCCGTCCAGCTCTTCTGTCTGACTTGGAGGCCTATAGACCACAGCAGTGTAAATGGGAGCACCACACCTTTTCTTCCGTCCCCCCACACCCCCTGCATTTCAATTACTATGATATTATTTTTGACATAACGAGCTACTCCTCCCCCTTTTTTGCCATCTCTGTCCTTCCTCAACAAGTTATAACCTGGGATGGCTGCTGTTATCCCAATCATGAGACTCCATAAGCCATGTCTTCTTGATAGCAACAGCATCCAAGTCCACCTCCACCATTAGGGCTTGCAAATCTGGAACTGTGTTGCTCAGACTGTGAGTGTTTGTGCACATAGCTTTCCAGGTTTTCTTCCTCAGCTTGCTGCTCTTCCCGGGCACTTTTTCTGTGCTTTTGCATAAACAAGGACTTATTTTGTTCTTTACTCCTCCCACCTCCTGTATTTTGATATGTGCCTGAACAGAAAACCAACATGGAGAAAGGAAAATATGTCCCAGAGTCCTCTGTTTTCTTAACCTGCCTGGGTTGAATGAACTCTAATTGATTTATTGAGAATGATTTGCAGGTTTTTCAGGACATCTGGACAGGCTGACTCCAAGATGATGCTTATTCATAAGGTCATACAAAGAAGAAACCAACTGCTGGAGCTTCAGGCACTATTCTCAGGAGTATCTATAAACATAGCCAAAGATGTGTTAATTACCTTGACCAGTAAGATTTTAACAGAACAAAGGACTATCTCGAGAGTCATGGTAAATGGGCCCACATCCTGGGAAATCTAATCAGGGCAGTTCAGAGATAGTCACATCATGCTGTTGACATGACAACCTATGTAAATGATTCGTTGGGCAGTCACGCAAATCTCTAGAATCTTCTACCCTTGTTCAGTATTGAATGTTATCTATAAAAGAAGGATCACTTCCTGTATACGAGGAGATACTGGTAGTCAGTTTGTCAGAGGCATGGCATCAGCATCTCCAAAGAATACTTATACTGAATAATAAAAAATTATGCTTTCTACCAAAAATCTAAGTGTTCTTGTCTCCCTGGCCATAAACGTCATAAAAAATGGCATGGCGCTTAACAATTTGTATGTTTTGAGGGTGACATTTCAAGTCCATTGATTTTTTTTTTCCCTTGTCACCCCTGTGCTTTTAAACACGCTTGTATGTTTGACATTTCTGTGGACCCTTGGTTGCTGTATCGATGACTCCTCCCATGGGGAGAGGCCCCATGGGGAAAATACAGCAATAGGCTGACTCTTCAGTAATGACCACAGAGAGCATAGAAGCTTTATTATACAGCAGTTGGCAAAGCCCGAGGACAGCCTGCGTTCCTCAGCCAGTGGAGTAGGTCTCTGATGATTACCGTAAGCTTACCCCAGGCACTGAGTTGTATCAAGTGCAGAGAAGGTCTCACCAGAAGCTGGAAGTGAAGGGTCCGGTAGTGGTCCGCGGAGCGGGGTAGACCAAGAACCCAGTCACAGATGACGTAGTCAGCGATGGTAGTTCCAGTAGTGGTCCGCGGAGCGGAGAACACCGAGAATCTATTCTGTGGTGAGACAAGGCAGAGAGACTGAAGAGAGAAGGTACTCACGAAGGCTGATAGCTGCAGAAGAGATGGCCTCCGCAGATCGGAGGTAGAGATGATGCAAGACCCGGAGCACCGGAGCCAAGATATCCTCTGTAGATGCAGGTTAACCCAGGAGGAAGGCAGGCGAGAGCAAGGCCCAGGGGAACGGGTACCTAAGATCGTGATAAGCCGGGAAACCTGGAGAGTAGATAGGAGCGAAGCAAGACCCCCGAGGAGCGGGTGCCTTGAGTGTCCTTCCTGGAACAGCGTAACCCCGGAGGGTAGGTAGGAGCGAAAAGGCCCCCGAGGAGCCGGTACCTAGAATGCCCTAGTGTAGCCAACGTAACCCCAGAGGGTTTGTAGGAGCGAGAACTCAGAGCAGGTGTCTTTGAAGGAAGTCAAAATTAGCTGGAGCGGAATCCTTGCTAACTTGTAGCTGGATTGGAGATCAGAGGCTAGTACCCGGAGGTAGGGACGCCCCCGAGGTTCCCGCCATGACGTATTCAAAAGAGAGGGCGGCGCGCGCGCGCCCTAAGTAACCTCAGTGTAAGAATGGCGAACGCAATCGCCCATGCTGGTCCAGGGACACCAGAGAGGTCGGTGGAGAGAGGCGGAGGCAGCCATCTTGCCCAGAGGAGAGGCTCTGGGTAGCCCTCGCCGAATTGAGAAGGGAGAGCCCATTCCAGCTAAGAATAATCGGCCAAAAATCAGTGAACAATGGGAAACAGCAGGCTGACACTTCTCCCTGGTTAATATGTTGACGGTGTTCTCTCCAGAATCTATTTGCTGCTGGAGTTGGACTGTACCAAGCACAGAATCCTCGGCATCTCTGAAATATCCTTTTTTTTTTCTCTTTCTATATTAGAAATAGGAGGAGACAAGAGGGTTGCTAAGGAGGTAGATGCTTTGATTGTATTGCAGGCTCTCTTTGGGTTAATGGGCCGGGGTCTCGGGTGGAATTAGGAGGCCTGCTGGGTTATGCTCCCACCGGGGGATTATCGGGTGATGCACTGGGAGGAAGTGCTGGATTTAGACTGGAGTAGGGAGGGGGGGGGGTGGTACTTCAAGTGGTTGCTCCTTGCTTTGTGTTCATTTATTCTCTATGACCTGGTTCCATCCTTGAGAGTGGTAGCATGTGTGCTGCCGGTTCACCTGAATATCCTTTCCTGGGCGATTCAAAGCTGCGGAGGAAGGAAGTCTGAAAAGTGGAAACCTCCCGTTGTGGTTTGGAGATGGTGGACACTGATAAGAACTGTACACCCTGGACTTTTTCCATCTAGTTTTGAAGCATTTGGGTTATGGGGCTGGATATGGGTTAGACTTCTGCATGCACCAATGGATTTGCTGAGGTATTGTAGGGGAGTAAGGGGGAGGGCTGGGAATCTGGGTAGCAGCTGGTTCAGAGTTTTTTCTTTGTATCTGCTGGTATAGGTTAGTAGCTTGGGGGCTTGGGGAGCAGGTGGAGGTCACATTTGGGTTATGACTGATGTGGGAGGCGGAGAGTTGTGTGGTTTGTGGGTGGTATGCATTCTTTGCTTCTTGCCATGCTGGGTTGTGAAAATGTGGGTGGGTGCTAGTTTCTGTGTTCGCTGGTTGGTGGGTACCAGGTAGTGGTGGGGGCTATGGAGGGGGATTCTTTTGGGCATGAGCGTTTCTATGCTGGCTTATCAATTACATCGGGACTATGGCTAGTCTAGAGATCAACATCATCATGCCAAATGTCAAGTTCATATCGCGCTCCTGCAGGAGACACACTTGTCTGATAATGAACACGCTAAGCTCCGGAGGCAGTGGGTAGGCCAGGTGTTTTACTCCTCCTATAACACGAAAAGCAGGGGATTGTGTATTTTAATAAATAAAACCCTGCCACCCACTGTGAGCAAGTCCCTAAAAGATTAAGAGGTCTGCTATCTGGCATTGGAGTGTGAACTCTATGGAGATCAGTTTATGCTGGTTAATGTATATGGGCCCAATGTAAGCCAGACTGCCTTTTATAAGGGATTAGGGCCGATCCTGGAAGCTTTCTCTCCCTCCTCTTTGGTGATTGGGGGGGATGGACTGGAATGTATGCCCTAACCCTATTAAAGATGGCTCTGCGAGGCGTACTTCAGATGCGTATCAGGCCACTGGTCTTAAAACTCTGATGTCCCACTTAGATGTGGTGGATGTCTGGAGGGCTCAATACCCATCCGGCAGAGATTATACTTGTTTTTCCCCGAGGCACTCATCATATAGTAGGATTCACTTTTTTCTGTGTACAGCTTCTATAACCTCGGGGCTGGGGCAACTTGATATTTTGTCCAGTCATATCTCCGATCATTGCCCAGTTCTCTTGCCACTACGATTATCTCAGGGTCCTTTAACGACTAAAGTCTGGCGTTCTAATCCGTCTTTGTTGGGTAATGAGATGTTTTGTCAGATGGTTAGAGATGTTATCAAGGACTTTGCTGTGGTACACCAGACAGCAGAGCAGTTGCCAGTTGTTTTATGGGAGATGCTTAAAGTTGTTTTACGGGGCAAGATTATTAGCTTTGCTTCCCACCAAAAGAAAATTAGGTTGCAGCGGGAGAGATTCCTGGAGAAAAAAATTAAAGCTCTAGAGGAACGGCATAAGGCTATCTGTTCCCCGGGGGTCTATCAGTTGCTGCCGTGAGCAAGGGAGTAGCTCCGTCTTGTACAAGTGGAGGGCATTGAGAGGTTGTTTCAGTTCTCCCGCCAGAGGTTTTATGAACACGGGAACAAAACAGGAGTGCTCTTAGCCAGTGCCATTCGAAAAAGGAGAACCCAGTCTATTATTAATAGTAACTGGAGGCCTTCTTGATGTTACTTCTCATGCACAGCTCATCAATGACATCTTTAAGGCTTACTACCAAACTCTCAGGCCGATACAGTACAGTGCGCACCCCCCCATCTTTACAAGCTGGTCTTTTACTGTCCTTGTAGACAGTGGCAATTCCCTTATTTGATAAACTATTTTGATTTTTATTTCAAAATCGCTAAAAAGGTGCTCAGATATTTTGTATAAACATGCTTTCACATATTTTTCATCTGTGAATGGCTTTTCACATTTAATGATTTCTTCAGCTGCCAGAAAGCTAGCAGCAGTGATATTATTTGATAATTATTTTACAATTGTACTCATTTGGCAAATGCATCCATCTTCTGATTTGCTTTACACTATAGCTCCTTTACAGCTTTTTTTTCTTGCATCACTAGCTGGATACGATGCAGAAAATGTTTTGGGTTTTTTGTTTTTTTTTTTAGAAAATGTCTTTCTACATTTGATTTCTTACTGTTTGAGAGCATTTTGTTGTAAGTGAGGCTTTAGTGGGAGTCCGGCTGAACCCGCTATAAATGCATAAGAAAAGACAGTCCGCTCATTTTTTTTTTTAAATCTCAGTGTTCATCTTCTGTCCTTCTCTATTTTGCTTTTGCATGTAAAATAGTAGTGACAAGATCAGAGTTATTACCTTTCAACAGAGATGAAGGGTGACAGCGGTAGCATCGCTACAGGAGAGCAATGGATGGCAAATACCCCCTCCCCCACAAATAAAATAGCTTGCTCCTCCCATCTGCCACCCCAGTCTCCTTCCTCCCTGTTCCAGTAGGGAAGGAGTGCGTCTAACCTGCTTCCTCTGCTGCCGCTGGCGCCACTTTTTTTTTATTTCAGTTCAAATTGCAGTCAGCTGCTTGAACCACACTGCTCCCCCTGTCTGCACTGAGCATGCCATGGTACAAACAGCTGATTGATTGTTGAACTGAGTGGGAGAAGGTGGCGTCCACAGCAGCAGAGGAGCTAGTAAGTTAGAAATGACCCAAACCTCTCTACTGTGCTGGAACAGAGAGGAGGCAGGGAAGGAAAAAGAGGGGGAGACCCCAGGAGGCAGGAGAGACAAATGAGAAGCTTCTGGGTTGTGGGGCAGCCCAGCAATATGGACTTGTGTATGGGGGAGGAGGATCACGGATTCAGGATTAGATGGGAACTCGGAGCTTAGGTAGGGACTTAGAGATGGGGGAGAACAGGAGCTCAGGGATTGGGTGGGGACGGGAATGGGGCAAGAGTGGGCACTCAGGGATTAGGTGGGAGAGTAGAAGAGCACAGATTCAGAAATTGGGTAGGGAATGGAAGGAGTTTGGGGACTCGGGGATTGGATGGGGGCTCGGGGATAGGGAGGAAAGGGGACTGAGAGATAGAGCAGAGATACTCAAGGATTAGGGGGACAGCAGGGACAAGGCAATTGGATGGGGGTATGAGTTAGGGGTGTGTTAGGCTGGGCGGTGTGAGACAGGATGCAGAAAGATGGAGAGGGGTTAAGAGATGATGTGAAGGAGCTGAAGAGGTTGGGGAGGGTTAAGAGAGGCAGTGAAAAGGAACAGGGGGGCTGTGGAGGGAATGAGACAGACTAGAGGGGTAGGGAAGGTTTGAGAAGCAGGGTAAAGCTCTGGAATTTGTTGCCAGAGGATGTAGTTAAGGCAGTTATTTTACCTGGGTTTAAAAAAATGTTTGGACAAGTTCGTGGAGGAGAAGTCCATAAACTGTTATTAGTCAAGCTGGCTTAGGAAATAGCCACTGCTTATTACCAGCATCAGTAGCATGGGATCTTCTTGGTCTTTGGGTACTTGCCAGGTTCTTGTGGCCTGGATTGGCCACTGTTGGAAACAGGATGCTGGGCTTGATGGACCCTTGGTCTGACCCAGTATGGCAATTTCTTATGTTCTTACAGGACTGAAGGGGGGGGGGAGTCAGAGAAAAGGGACAGGTCTGTGAAGGGGTGAAATAGGGTGGCAATAGGGGAGTTGGGAAGGAAATGAAAGAGGGAATTGAAAGCTAAACTGTTTGGATTGATAGACAGAGAGAAGAAAGGTACTGGAAGCCAGGCAGGTGATGAGTGACTGTGAACTATATCAAATCTCATGGTTAGGATTTGTGCTTTAGGACAGATATGTGTCTATACGAATTACATTTAGGGGGATCTCTCCCTTCCTCATGAATAACTGAAATTAAGGCATTAAGCTTGATCTTTGGGAGTGGCTGCTTTTACAAAACAGGGTTAAAAATAATTGCTTGCAGGTCTCTCAGCATATCATGTTGATGTACTTATTCCAATGTAATTATGAAGTAGCTTAAAAATAAAAAAATATATGATAAAAGGAAGGAGTAATATTGTAGAAACTTCAAGTCTAGCACACAGTGTGTATCGGCTTTTCTACAGTTGGGACGATATTGATTCCAAGTCATTAAACCTAAATACTGCGATATCAAGAGTTTAACTACCCTTGAATGCACTTGAAGTTTCTATAATATTACTCCTTCCTTTTATCATATCTTTTTTGATTTTTAAGCTTCTTCATAATTACATTGGAATAAGTACATCAACATGATATGCTGAGAGACCTGCAAGCAATATTTTGGGATTCCTTGTTGATGTTAGTTGAATGAGGTATGAGACTACTAAAATGCTTCCTGTCGAATGACATAATCTGTTTTTAACAGCCCCTGAAGCAGCCCTTTATTGGGCGAAACTCAGGCCTTGAGTTGGGCATTCATTGAAATATTGTTTTACAAATAAATATTTTTGAGGACATCGGCCGTTCTGTGTTTATATTCCTCACGGCTTTGTTTGACCGACTTTCTTCTTGTTTTTTGGGCCTAACTTTAGGAAGGGTCTATGGGACAACCAGAGTTAGCTGGATAAGTTATCTGTCTAACTGAATATTGGAGTTAGCTGGATAAGTTATCTGGCTAATTCAGCTCTCCCAGTTATGCTCCCGGTACACCCCTGAAATATCTGGTCAAATTTTAGCTGGATAAAAGGTTATCCGGCTAGAATTTCACCAGATAAATGCCCAAATATTCATTTAGCTGGGTAGCCTCTGAGTTATTCGGCTAAATACTTCTGAATATGGACCTCCTAGCTTCTAAGACCAATGAACCATAACCTTTATTTAAATCTTCCGTTTCCTTAACTATTTTCTTAGGGATTGCTATTTCATGCCATTTAGCCGGATAAGTTCAGACTTACCTGGAAAAGTGGTGGCATTTGAATATTTGACTACATTTAGCAGCTGCCCCTTAGCTGGATAATTATTTATCTGGCTAAATAGTAATCCGGCTGAGTGGTGGATGGGATATCTGAATAAGTTAGCCACATAAGTTATCTGGGTATATTCAGTGGTGCAGCCATACCACTGAATATCCCAGACAAGCTAGCTGGATATGTGGCTGAATATCAACTTCTAGCTTTATGCCTCTGATACGCCACTGTGGAAATAACCCCCTCTTTCTATGTAGCTTTGGCAGTATCCCATGATATACTTAGGGGGTCACATTATCCATTTCATTCATTACAAAATACTGTTTAGCTGCATCCTCTAATGCTCTTTTGAGTTCCTAATTTTTCAATAATCCCTCCCCCAAAGTTTATTTTTGACATGAAACTAAATGTGGACTGAATAAGAAGGAGGCCGACACTGGAGCACGATTAGATCACAAAATCTGTCCCACCGTGGCTTCCTGTGGCACATGGTGGAGAGGTGGGGGTTGGGGGTGAGGTGCGGGGGAGCATTTTCAAAGGGATTTCCGCAGGGTAAAAAGCATCCGTCTGAAAATTGCCCAGCCTGAATGTGGGTAAAAGAATGCCTGAAATTTTGACCCATATCGTAGTGAAGGCATTCCGGGGCAGGGGTTAGGTCAGGGGGAGAAACCTATGCAACTAGTGCTGGATTTTCAAAACTATGCAAGCAATTTTGGTCTTGTTACCCCTCTTGATGGGGCACACAACGTGTGAGAGATGCCTGGTGCCTGCTTATGAACTGAGCACCAGCCTCTCTGCGGGGTCACTAAGAAACGGACCAGAAGATGGGGCAATGGAGCTGGCACAAAGGCTTTCAAACCCAGCCACACCTGTAACCCATCCCTCCTTACATCTCCCGACTTTCCCCTCTATACTGGCACCGACCTCTGAGGAACCCCCATCGTGGGATAAAGGAGGGCCTCGCAGAAAAAAAAAAAAAGAGGAATCTTAAAGAAACAACACTTTTATTTCTGGGGTTTCCAACAATCAGAGATTAAAAAAAATATTTAAAAGGCACTGATATGATCAAGGTTCGCAGGTTTCTACAACAGGACTATAGCAGCTCTGCCACAACACAGTAAACATGAACAAAATGTTTCTTGCCTTCTGTGTAATAGATGACTACCCATTTTGGGTTACATCCAGCTTTGAACACCCATTCATAGATGTTTTAACTGATTTATCCACATTTCTTGAAGCGAAATGAAGAGAACCCCTTAGGAAGTAGGTGAGGGTGGACCATTCCAGTGAGGCTGCTGAACTGGTCAGCGCAGCTTGTATCAAAAAACAGGCAGCACAGGAAAGCGATGTTGGCATTTTGGTTTAGATTTTGGAAGGAGGGGAGAGTGCCCTGCTTGGGTTTCCCAATGCCAGGCCCCCCTACCTGGAGGTAGGGGAGAGACTCATCCTTGGTCCAGGACCAAATCGGTCTAGTGAGAGAAGTGCTTGAGAGAAATATTGTTGGAAGGGGATTGTGGATTTCTGTCCTGCCTGGAGGGAGTCAGGAAAGCAAGCCGCGGCTCCCATCCTACAACACGTGGAGGGACAGCAGTCTTTGGCTGCGAGAGAGGATTTGTTTTCTGTGTGTTTGGAGAAGCTTTGCTTCCTTCTTGTTAGGAGGAATTTGTTTGCCTCCCGTTCCTGCCCAGGTGAAGTGCCATGTGTTGCAGGTTGGACCTTCCTGCCTGAGAGATCCCTAGAAACAACATGAGAGGAGAGGAGGAAAGCCTGGTGCCCTGCAAGGAGCCCGGTTTCCACCACCTGGAGGGGAAGGTATTCCTAGTGCCTGCCACTTTGACAAGGACTCGCTCAGAAGAGCAGCATCGAGATGATTATTACTGTTGGATTTGTTTTGAAGATCAGCCTAACGGTTGAGGAATGATTTACTTCGAAAGCTTGGTTGCAGTAAAGTTATTTTCGGAACCCCCCCCCCCCCCCCCCATAATATTGTTACCGGCGTGAAGATCTGGCAGCAAGTTCATCAAATAGTGAGTACATCCAGAGAGCGAGAGAGAGATTTCCCCTTGCCATGGGGGTGGGGGGCCTGAACCATTATATTTCTTTTCTCTCAAGGGGGTGGGGGACTTGAAGTTTGACTTGTGGGGGGACTTGTTTTCTCTTGGGGGGTGGGGATGGGGAAACTTGATGTTTGATGAGGAAGTGGGAGGGTGTCGGGAAAATATTTTTCACTTGGGTGGTGGGGGGGGGGGGGGGTGAGGGAGACGAGGCTGTCTCCATGCAGGTGCATTTGTTTTATTTTTACACTGGTGGGAGTCGGGGCCGCCTCCAGTGATGGCCCTGGGCTGAGACAGGGGTCGGCCCTGACCCCCGCTCAATCTCCATGTTTTGCCGCTATTATTTTTTAATATTGGGCCGGCGGCCCTTTAAGGCTATGGTGGTTCCGTGAGGTTGGGGCTGCCATCTCGTTGAAGGACCGCTGGGCGCGAGACAAAAGAACGCACCAGAGAGCCATGATGTTTTTTCGGGGGAGGGTCCCCACTATCGCAGACATCCCCTCACCCCACGATAGTGTGACCCCGCTCCTGCAAGAAAACATCAGAGTTTATCGAATCTAGGCCTTAGATTGTAAACTCTCTGAGATAAGGGATCCAAAAGTGCCAAAAAGTGGAATATAAATAAATAATAATACAAGTGTCTATTCTCTTTGATTTTGCCAAAGGAAGTGCAGTGATCTTAGTTTTAATGGATATGTCCACAGCATTCCACACTCTCCCACATGATATCCTTTTAGGGAATAGGTGAAAATACTGTAAAATGGTTTAGATCATGCCTCTGAAACTGGCACTTTCAAGCGAGATTGGGTGTTCGCAATTCAGAGTTTTCCACGAAGAGTTTCTGAGTATCTCAGGGTTCTGCTCTCTCAGTGATACTATTTAATGTCTGTCTCCAGCCGCTGGGTGAGCTTATTGCCTCTTCTGATGTCAGCTGTAGAATCTATACAGGTGATGTGCAGTTATTTGTCTTAGTTAGTTCTGATTTGGCTGGTTCTTTAAATCAACTAGCCACATGCATCAATGCAATTAATGTATGGATGCAGGAAAACCAGCTGGTGCTGAATATGCAGAAAACAGAAATGTGCTGGCCCAGTCCCTCACAAGCTACGTCACATCTCGATAAAGCAATAATTCCTTTCACCGAATTAGTTTGTAATCTTGGAGTCATGTTTAATTCAACATTATCCATGCATATTAAGCCAGTATTAAGGACTCTTTTTTACAAATTAAGATTAATTTGGCAAATCAGATTTTTGGTTGATAAGAATGATTTTAGAATAAATTCTGGAAGTAATTGATTAGTATAATGCTCTTTACACTGACTTTCCTAAGAAATCAATAAATGCTTTACAGCTTTTGCAAAATGCCGAAGCCCGTCTGATTACAGGGAGTAACCTTAGAGATCACATAATACCTAAGTTAAAAGAACCTCATTGGCTACCTGTTAGCCATAGATCCGATTTTAAAATGCTGACCCTGGTTTTCAAAGTGCTACTGGGTAAAGGACCCAATTATTTATTAGAGAAAATTACAGGATATATTCTTCTCGTTCTTTGAGATCTCAAGGAAAGTATTTGTTGTCTATTCCTATTGTTAAGATGATTCATCTGCAAAACTCATGAAAATGTATGTTTTCCCTCATTGGCTGCACTCTGTCAAACTCTTTTCCTGATCCTATAAGATCCTGTAAGATTGGGTATTCAGATGGCAGATGAAATTTAATGTGGACAAGTGCAAAGCAATGCACATAGGGAAAAGTAACCCACACTGTAGTTATGCTAGATTATGTTCCATATTAGGAGTTATAACTCACGAAAAGGATCTGGGCATCATTGTTGACAATACTTTGAAATCGTCAGTGTACAGTGTCAGTCAAAAAAGCAAACAGAATGTTAGGAATTATTAGAAAGGGAATGGAGAATAAAACAGAGAATGTCATAATACCTCTGTATTGCTCCATGGTGAGACCGCACATAGAGCACTGTGTGCAGTTCTGATCGCTGCATCTCTAAAAAGATAAAACTGGAAAAGCTGGAAAAGGTACAGAGAAGGGTGACCAAAATGATAAAGGGGATGGAACGGCTCTCCTATGAGGAAAGAGGGGGAGCTGAGGCTGGGATATGATAGAGGTCTATAAAATCATGAGTGGAATACAATGGGTAACTATAAATTGGTTATTTATTTTTCAAATAATATGAGAACTAGGGAGACACTCAATGAAGTTAGTAAGTAGCACATTTAAAACAAATCTGAGAACATTATTTTTCACTCAATGAACAGTTAAGCTCTGGAATTCATTGTTGAAGGATGTAGTAAAGGCAGTTGGCATAACTGAGTTTATAAAAGGCTTGGAGAAGTTCTTGGAAAAATCCATAAATTCTTATTAACTAGATAGACTTGGGAAAAGCCACTACTTATCCCTAGGCGTTAGCAGCATGGGATCTATCTGCTGTTTGGGATCCTGCCAAGTTCTTGTGATCTGGTGGCCACTGTTGGAAACAGGATGTTGGGCTTGATGGACCCTCAGTCTGACCCAGTATGGCATGTTCTTATGCCCAAAACCCTACCGACTGCCTCCCCACTGTATCTGCATCTGCTCTTTAGGGGAGTTGGGGGGTTCATGAATGGCAGGGGAGAGTGTTTGTGGTATACTCTCTCCCCCACTCACACCCCTCCCATATACTCTTGCTCTCTCCGGCCTTTCCCTTTCTCACCCCTTTCCTCCACCTACTCTTGTTCCCCTCTTTTCATCTCTTTGATTCTGTTCCCGTCAACTTGCCTTACCCTTTCCTTCCTTTCATCTCCTCCCCTCCCTTCCTTTCTTTCACTTCCCCCTCCCCTCACACACACTACTTTCCCTGTATTTCCCCCTCTCCCCTCTTACCCAGGCCTCTTCCTTTTCTGCCAGTGGGGATTGGGAACCCTTCTGGCATGCCTGTATTTATATGATCCTCTTCTGCAGGTGGAAGTTGGAAGCCCCTCTGGCATTTCTATATTTATGGCACTGCCACCAAATGGATTCTTTTTTGCCAGGAAGGCGGTCTAGAAATGTTTTTAAATAAATATTACTCCTAAAGCAATGCTGACACGCTGCTTGGTGTTGTGGATACAGCTGGATATGGAGTCTCACTGTGTTACGACAGCAGAAATTGATATTAGATGCCTCTCGTTCAGGGTTAAGAGACTTAACTTTCCATTTAGAAGGAAAAAATTGGGAGCTGAATTGTCCAAATAGAAGTCCTTGGTTTGTTTAATTCAAAAAGCACATTACACATGTAAAAAGGAATTCCTTGTATTAAACAAGATCAGAAGTTCCTGTTTTACAGCAGCCACTGGGCTTGCTATATAAATTAAATATTATTGCTATCATTAATAGTATACACGAACAATTGGTTGCTTGGCCTGAGTTACCTGCATAAATCAACTTGCAGGAGCAAGGAATAAAGTACACCACAAAAACAGATGAGCATGTTGCAAAGTGACCTAATTTGTATTTTTTCATTGAGTACTGGGGTGTACAAATTGCTTCAGCATGACAAAACCAACACCACAGTGGCCATATTTGGAATGGCCGTGAAGCTTCTGTCCACTTAAAAGATTTAAGAGTCATTAATGTCCAAATGTTCCAGGTGGATTACAATAAAAGCATACATAAAATATTCAAAATTAACATAGAAAAAACATCATGCAAATACTCTAACGTATAAACTAATAATGCCATTATCTTAACCTCAGACTGAAATGTATATAATTAATGATGTTAAAGCTTTTTATCATGAAGTTAGCTGGGTCCAAATGAATGGAAAACATACCAAAACCTAGCCCTTGCCAAAAGCTTGAGGAAATAAGTCAGCTTTTAGTGCCTTCCTGAAAGTTGTAGCATAGGTCAGCATCCTATTGACACCAGGGAGATTATTCCTTAACGCAGGTGCCGCCACTGAGAAAACTCGATCATGAGAATCACATAGATGGATTACCTGAGAGGGTGGGACATCCAAAAGGCCAGGATTAGATGACCGCAAGGAATGCATTGGAATGCAGAAATACAACATTGGCCCATGGAGCAATCTGCTGGTTTAATAACCCAAAAACAAGCATCAAGATCTTATATTTGATACGCGATTCCACAGGCAGCAAATGCCGTGCTTGCAGTACTGGTGATGTGTGCTCTTGCTGACTAGTCCTGTCAGAACTCTAGCAGCCACATACTGTACTATTTGAAGCACGCTTAAGGTGCTGGCTAGGAGGCCTATCAGCAAAGTGTTGCAGTAATGCATGCCTATTAAAATGAATGCCTGCAACACAGAATGAAAATGTTTAGTGGAAGACAGAGGTTTGAGTCTGCAAAAGCACAACTTTAGAACTACAGCCTTAACGTGTGTTTACATAGAAGGTTCAGGATCTAAAATCACTCCAAGGTTGCAAACAACAGAAGAAACAGGAATCTGCAATTCCTCAAATTGAAAATATGAGGGAACATTATCTAGGGGTACCCTACTCAAAATCAAGATTTCTGTTTTATTTATATTAAGCTCAAGGTGATTATGATTAAGCCAAACCCTGAGTGTTGACAAGTAGAGACGGTCAACAGGTCACTCGTAGCAGACCACAACTACAAAATGGGAAAAAAGAATTGAATATTGTCTGCCTACAATGTATATTGTTATGTCCAGTATTGCTAAGAGTTTGAACAGAGGGGCCATATAAATCTTAAATAACACTTCAGATAGAGCAGACCCTTGTGGGACCCCAGTTGACAATCTCTGCCAATTTGAAGTTGAGTCTGGGATAGTGACTTGTCTGTACTGAAGCCTTCTCTTTATCTGGCAATGTTGCTGGATACAGATATTCATGTGGATTCTTAGCACGAGAGTATGCCATTCTAAAATGGATATTCTGAAAACCTGGGGGATTTGAAACTAATCTCCAGTGTTGCTGAATACAACCCACAATGCTTTCGGATAAAGGTGAATATCTTGCAAGACACGAAAGAACATTAGATGTCATTCTTTTGACCTGTGGGACTAGTAACCACCTCCTATCACAGTACAAGGCTCTTTTGTATGCTTGCTTGACACATACATATCTGGATAACCTCAAGCAAGCTAATAATCTTTCACTCAGTATATGTGACGCTCTCTTGCATTCGGCACATATCCTTGCAATTCTGTCTATACCACAAAAATCTGAGAAACAACGTAAACATTTTCTTCGGTCGTATTGAATGTGAACTAAAATAATGTAGTAACATGTTCCTGTCAGTAGATTTACAAAATATGGTGGTTCCTTGAGAAGTCTTTATTATGTTTAAATTCAAATAAGGAATAGTTGTGGAATGATAGTTCAAAGTAAATTGTATTCTTTCATCACAGCTATTCAGCCAGTTGTAAAAACTCAAGAGCTCTTTTTGAGCACCTGAGCATAAAACAAAAATATTGTCCATAAAATGTTTACAAAACAAGTATGTGTCAAAAAAATGGTGAACAGTGAAAACTTTTCGTGTAAAATCTGTTATTATAAATGCATAATTTATAATTGTGGGTGAAGAGGGCAAGGAGGCGGACAGAAGGAAAGGCTGTAAGGTTGGCCTAGGATGCCCAATACTGGCCCTGATTGGAAAATCAATAAAAATTAAGCAGAAAAGGCTAGCACTGACCCTGTTCCCCTCTCCCCCCCCCCCCCACTCTATTTATCCTCTTGAGCAAACTGCAGTCCCCCTTAATTTCACTTTTAGACCCCTCAGTGACTAAGCGCAACCACCCCACTTCCTGCTCCAGTCCCAGCCTGAATCCAAATGCATTGTGTCCAGCCTGTTTCTGTTTCACCTCATTCAGCCTCGCACTCATTCTCAGGTGTAAGGGGGAAATACAAAAGCATCTCCCAAATTGTGAGGAAGCCATAGAGAATCATTGTAGAGAGAGTAGAGAAACTCTCTTCTGGGGGAACCCTGGCTGGTTTTCCACCAGTTACACCCGTTTGTAGGATCAGCAGAGGTATTCGGGTATTTTCTTCTGTTGGAGAGCTTTTTCCTCTTTGGTAGGGATTCATAGACACGCCTGGGTCCAGCTGTGCCCAGACACTTCTCCGCCGATTCTAGTGCTTGCTCTTATCGAGTTCTTTCTTCTGGTACCATTTCTGACCCAATCTAACTCTTCATGGTCAGAACTGGCTATGTGCAGCAGGAACCCCCTTGCTTTCAGGAGAACCACTGGCTGTGAAGCAGAAATAACTGAGCTTTCTTCTGTGGCAGCATGCAAGGATTCTTTACTTGGGATACTGGGATAGAATAACACTAAACATTGGGGCGGATTTTAAAACCCCTGCGTGCGTAAATCCTTCCAGTTTTACGTGCGCAGGGCCCTCGCGCGTCTATTTTGCATAGGCCGCCGGCACACACAGAGCCCCGGGACACGCGTAAGTCCCAGGGCTTCCTGTCGGGGGCGTGGCAGGGGCGTGGCGGGATGACGCAGCATTTCGGGGGCAGCAACATGGACGTGGTTTCAGCCCAGGGGCGTTCTGGGGGCGTGGCCGCGGCCTCCGGAACAGCCCCCGGGACCGGACCACGGAGCGGGGCAGCCGGCCGACGCGCACAAAGTTACGCCTGCTTTCAGCAGGCGAATCTTTGCCAACAAAGGTAAGGGGGGGTTTAGACAGGGCCGGGGGGGGGGGGGGGGTGAGGTAGGGGAAGGTGGGGGGAGGGCGAAGAAAAGTTCCCTCCGAGGCCGCTCCGATTTCGGAGCGGCCTCGGAGGGAACAGGCAGCGCGCGCTGGGCTTGGCGCGCGCAGGTTGCACAAATGTGCACCCCCTTGCGTGCGCCGACCCCGGATTTTATAAGATACGCGCAGCTACGCGCGTATCTTATAAAATCCAGCGTACTTTTGTTCTTGCCTGCTGCGCGAACAAAAGTGCGCGCTCGCGCAAGTATTTAAAATCTGCCCCATTGTGTACACAGTTACGCGGTTCTGTATAGGTTGATTTGACCAGCACAACAGACAAGGAGGGAGACTCACACTCACCAGTGCAGGTTACATCTTATCTAGGAAACTCTTACAGTCCCACCCCTTCCCATGCAGGGTCAGGTGACACAGCTGGGGAATGTTAACCCCCGGCTGTCTGGTCTGGAGGAGGACCTTTGCTATCTCTCCTCCAACATATTCCACTCCTGAAACATTATTGTCCTTGTTCACAGGGCCGATGCAACCAGGTGTGCAGACTGTGCATTTGCCCAGGGCGGCATACCCGGGGGGGGTAGCGGCAGCAGTGGAGGCAGACAGATTCATTGCAGCCTCATCCTTACCCTCCCGAGTCCCGCTTGGCCAGTGTACTGAAGAGCAGAGCTCAATAGAATTAGCAGAAGCACAGAGTCACGGTGGAAAAATGCCTTGGAGGTCATGCCCCTTCCCCTCCTCTCATCTGCCACTGAAATCAGCATTTTTTTTTTTTCATTTCCCTGAGCCTCTCCGAAGCCATGGCTCCTGCATCCAGTAGAGGCATGCAGAGTGGCATCGTGAAACACCTCTGAGCAGCTTATTTTGATCTGCCAGAACAGATGTAGGTAGAATTGTTTTCAGGTCTATTTAAACCTGTAGGGGGGCTTATCCTGCAGAGGAACCAGTGGGAAGAAGAAAAAGAAAAAAGCAGGAGCAGCTGCAGAAGTTTTGAACGAGGTGGGAAACCCTGTAAAAAGAGGAATGGAAGCAGTGGTGTGTCTGTGTTTGTATGAATGGGAGCCTTCCTGGACTGTGTGTGTGTGTGTGTGTGTGTGTGTGAATGGGAGCTTGCCTGGGTTGTGTCTGTGTGTGTTTTGTGTGACTGGGAGCCTGCCTGAGTTGTGTGCATGTGTGAAGAAATGTTTGTGCCAGCCTCACTAATACACCATAAGCTCAAAGTGTCAGGATATCAAATGTTTTCAGGTATGGGGGATTTTTCCATTCTTATTAATTTAAATATGGGGTATTTGATGTCTCTGCTATTTTGAAATCTTTTATTGATATTTAGAAAAATTATAAACTTTTTGTATGTGTTCTTAATTATTGGATATTATTCTATTTGTCAGCTCTTTGGCAATATTCTTTTTATTGGTATGGTTTATTATGCTTGAGTTATATTTCTTGATTTTATCCTTTGATGATTTGTGAGGAATGTCTCTGTTTTTCCTTTGCTGCATTGCATAAATGGTCTTGTTTGTTGCAGTTTCCAGTTTGGTTTCTGTCTACACGTTTCTATTTATTCTTTATGGTCTCCTTATTCTGTATTTGATGAGGGGGTCTGTCTGTGTTCGGCATCTGTGACTGAGGTGGCATATTCTGCTAGCATATAGTTTCTGTATAGGGATTTATAAAGCCTGGTTTGTTCTGCATTCTTAAAGGAGATGTTTTAGAGCCTGGTGTAATATCTACAGTGTTGCTTTTTCATAGATAGGGTTGTCCCTGTTTCAGTGCTGACAGTTAGTACCTTTTTGGTACAGGAAGTTTAGTTTATCATTGTCATTCAGTTTACTCTAGGCTTTCTGAGGGCCAAACCTACATCTACACACATTACAATAGGCATAACCTCATATGGGTTCCAAATGTATTTTTTGCAGGGGTTTCTGGGTGGCACCACAACAATGCATGCTCCAGGACCCAGCCGGTGCCATTTTTATGTACTGGCAGGTGGGGCAGGAATACCTGGGGATCACTTCTGCACAATTTAGGTGTTTTGGGCCTGTGGATGGGGTGAGATAAGTTCGGAGGGGGTGTCAATTTTGAAAGTTTGGATTGTCGGAGGGCGCAGGGCTTTTTTCGGCAGGGAAAGGGGGTGCGAGACAGAGTGTGAGACTGACAGTTTCTATTGTGTGTTGGTTATTGGGAAAACAACCAAAATTATGTATTAAAAAAAAAAAAAAGAATGGGGGTAGAGGGCAGAACCATAAGTGTTTGCGCAGCATCAGCCCTGTTTGTTCATGAAGGAGACAACAAGCCAAAGGGCAAATGCCACCAATATTTCATGCCCTTAGCTCTTAAAAATTGCACAAGTGGCCACAATCTCTTTCATATTAAAGTAAACTGGGAAAGGTCTTGAAATATGCTCAGTCATCTCTGTCTTTCTCCTTTCATCTAGTAGCGATTGTTTGTTGATAATGTTATAAAAAGTGGCAATAATAGGTCTGGGGGTTCCCTAGTTTCTATTGTTGAAATTTCATAGTCTTTGAGCTGAGTCAATATTCACAGCCTCTCTTTATGACTCTCTGGACATTGCAGCATATTCAGGCTGTTCCCTGTTAGTACCACATTCTCAGAACCTCTTTTCTCTCAGTTGGCCAGCATATAAATATTGCTGCACCGTTATTTTTGTGGTTGTCTTGATGCTGAGTCCCCTCTAGTTAGGAGCAGCAGAACACCGTTTTGGTTGAGGGGGGGGCAAGCAAATCAGCCAAGCTCTGCCCCCGAACTCAATCCCCAGTTTTGCTGCCAGCTGGACAGTCTTGATGCCCCTCACCCACAGACAATCTTGATCTCTCACCCCAGCCAGCCTCGACTTCACCACAGCCAGCCTTGATCACCTCAACTTCATCTCCAGCCAGCCAGCCTTGACCCTGATCAACCTCCCCCAGACAGCCTCACTCCCCTGAGTCAGCCAGCCAGCCTTGATTGGCATCAAAACCCCCCAGCCAGCCAACCTCAACTGCCATCAACCTCCCCCAGCCAGTCAGCCTTGACCTCTCTCAGCTTCCCCCCGGCAAACCTCAAACCTCTCTGCCCATTCAGCCCTCAGCCTTGGATCCCCAGCCTACCTTGAGCCTTGGACCATCCTCCTAGCCTTGAGCCTCTGACCAGCCTAGCCATCAAGCCAACCAGGCAACCTCCTTCTCTTCCTCACCCCAACAAGCCACCTACTTTTCACCCTTCTGCAAGTAGTGCATGGCTCTCTGCAAATCTGAGATGTATAAATGTGTGTATTCTTGTGCTGTTCTCACGAGACTCAGCACAAGATTACAGGCACCCACATGGTTCAAACTTGCAGAGAGCCAAGTGGTGCATGCAGCCTGCAGGCACACTTCCAAGACAATGGGCCTGAAAGTTGATCGTGCCAGGGCCCAGGTGGCCTACCCCATTCTGACGCCTATGCCTCTAGTTGTTTCTCTGCACCTTTAACCTATGGTAAAAGAGAACCATGGAATCAGCTTGTTCGCCTATCCAAACTTTGTTCTGGCCAGTTCTGTTCACTGATCTTTTGTTTACACTCAGCAATCAAGGAAGTGGTCTCTGATCTTACACTCTTCAACTCTCTAATTGTTTCAACTGTGGCAGCTTTGGTGGCTGGTATGTTGTTTCCCTCTACCTTATTCTTTTGCCTTCTCAACTTATTTTTAAGCTCGTATTAACTGTCTGTTTATCTACTGAGGTGTCCCTGTGAAATTATACTGAGAATGCAGCTTAGGCCCTTTTAGTCTCCATGCTTGTGGTAATATCCCCAAAATTCTATTGCTCGGAGCACTGTTCTTAGGTTATTTGTGACTTACAAGAATGTATTAATTTAAATGTTTTCTTCCTCTGCTCAGCAAGGCTTAATTCAAAGAAAAAATGGTAACAAAAAAGAACTTCTTGCAATTCTTATTTTGTTAGTTAAAGAAGAAATGTGTAATGGTAAAAGACAGCAAATGTTTTTTGCAAGACAAAGGAACCATAATCAACGTTATTTTATTTGGCTATTGATGGCAAATTCTCTCCTTCAAAGTTCCATGGGAAAGACTTTGATCCTAGCAAAGAATTCTATTGGCTAGAAGTCAGTGCTGTGCTACTTGCTAGTTTACACTACTGGCATGAGGGCAGTCCATTAAGGGGGGAGCATATTATAATTAACTTTTTTTGTCAACCTATCAGACATGTTTAATTTTAAACTAGTGAATTGCAGACTTTTGTCTCAGAGCTTAGTTAAGCAATACCATATCTATTCATCACTGTAGCCAATAAAAGACCAGAGAATGAATACTAATGAATACCATTCACAGTTATCCCTGTGAAAATGGCTTTTTTGGAAGCGAGGCAGACACAGAGAGCGACACAGAGATGTAGCCATAAGGCGAGATGTTACCTGCGCTTTGCTGTGGAGGACAAAAGAAGAAAAAAAAGGAGGGGTTTTTATATTTTTTTTGCTGTTTTCTTTTTCAGTCAAACAAACATAGTTTTTTTTTTTTTTTTTTTTTTTAGCAAAGGTTATTAATGTGATTTTTAGATAATTTTTGGTTTGTTTATTTTCCAAATAGCCGACAGTATTAGGGTAGATTTTACACACTATTAGTAATAGACAACAATTAGTTTTAGGGAATACTTGGAAGATTTGTCATGATTTTATTCATAATAGAGAGGGCATTTTTATTTTATTTTGGTGGGGATCGCTTGGTCCACATGGAGCACTGGAAGTCATGGAAGATTCCTCTAGCATCTTGCAACTGCAATCATTACCCAACTGGAGCAAGTGGACTGCAGAGAAATTCCATCTTATCTAGAGTATTCGACAATAATGCAAGACTGAGCTGAGAAATCATATGCTAATATTTTGGCCAGAATGTAGATGGTAATTTTGGGAACTCATTGTTAATTTGCTTAAACTGACACTGAGACAAAGGGCAGGGTTTATGGATTTTCTGTTTTGCATTTACAAAAATCATAGTAATAATAATAGTAATATTTTGTGGGGGGGTTTTAAATTTTATATCATTTTTTTTTCTGCTCCAGCCTCTCCTCCCCACCCCTGGGAGAACCTTTAGTTCTGCTGGCATGCTACTGCACTACACTTCCCCATGCTAAATCGCACAGCTGAGAGGTAGAGTTATTTGTGTGGACCCCTCCCATACGTGGGGGTTTACATATTGAAAAGCTGACACGGCAAAGCAGATTCAGTGAAGAGAAGGAAAAGGCAGTGTGCCTAAGCCCTCACTGCTCTTCCGGCTAACAAAAAAAATATTTACCACATACGTTCTCCCATCACGGCCTAGCTAGTCTTCCTTTCCACACCTCCTGCTCAGCTTTATAATCCTTACTATTCCCTCAGAGACCCCCCTGTGTTTGTCTTATGTTCTCTTGAATTCAGATACTGTCCTTGGCTCCACCACCTCCACTGAGAGGCTGTTCCATGCATCCGCTGCGCTCCCTGCGAAGATATATTTCCTTAGATTTCTCCTGATTCCATCCCCTTTCACCCTCATCCCATGACCCCTCCTTCCAGAGACTCCTTTCCATTGAAAGAGACCCATTTCCTGTGCATTGATACCTCTGGGGTGTTTAAATGTCTCTGTCATATCGCCCCTATCTTGCCTTTCCTCTAGGACTTTAGATCTTTAAGTCTGACCCCATAGGCTCTACAGTGAAGATCACTGACCATTTCAGCAGTTGCTTTCTGGACTGACTCCATCCTATTTATATCCTTATGAAGATGTGGTCTCCAAGACTATACACAGTATTCCAAATGAAGACTCTCCAGGGATTTCGACAGGGGCATTATCACCTCCTTTTTTCTGCTGATCGTTCCTCTCTCCTTTCTGGCTTTTGCTATCGCTGTTTGGCCACCTTGAGATCAGAAGATGTGATCACTTCAGATCCCGTTCTTGTTCTGTGCAAAGCCCGTATTGCTTCCTTGGGATTTTGCAGCCAGAATGCATGTCTCTGTCCTTTTGAAGGTGCAGTCTCCAGAACGAAGCTGAGAAAGTAGTATCCAATATGAGGGCAACAAAGAGGGTAACCCAAAAGTCATTTGTGAAAATGGAAAGTTTTCGTATATTCGGCTCCTTATCCGGCTAAAATCTAGCCACATAAAAAAAGAGGCCTTCCAGGGGCGTTTCGAGTAGTAATTTAGTTTTCTGACTCACTTAGCTGATTTTTATCTTCAAATGATATCCGGTTAAGTAGCGCTTTAAAAAAAAAAAGAAAGATAAAGTAAAGGGCCTACGGCCGATTTTCTACTTTCTCCTACGGACTTGTAGAGAAGCCCTACCAGGCCATGCACCCCACCCCCTAATCTCCCTTTTAAATATAAAAGAAGTGTTGCCGGGTTCGCAGGACCCTAACCCCCACCCCCTTCCTCAGACCTTGCTTTATTTTAAATGTGGCCGCCGGGCCCTTCCACCCTCCCTCCGGTTTCATTGTTCAGGGCTGATTTCCCCACCACCCCTGGGGACCCTCTCTCCTTACCCTAAACATTCCTGATATGAATCTACCCACTCCCAGGGAAGTCCGGCACAGCTTCGCTCATAAGCTGCGCTAGAAGCCGTACACAGTGCAGCCGGATAACTTTAAGCAGGATGCTTGTCACGCTGAGTATTTGGGACAAGTTATCCAGCCAACTGTAGCTGAATGCAGGGCCGGCGCGTCCATTAGACGAACTTTGGCGGTCGCCTAGGGCGCCGAGCCGTAGGGGGCGCCGAAGAGCAGCCACGTGGTGCCGCAAGCAGGGCCTATCCCGCTCGCGGCAAAGAGAAATAGGGACTGTGTGCCCTGAGAAGCACACAGTCGGTGCCAAAACAGGTGGTGGGGGGGCGGCGGCAGCGCAAGGGTCGCCTAGGGCGCCCAATACCCTTGCACCGGCCCTGGCCGAATGAATTTGTCCACTGAACAGCCTAACGAATAAAGACCTTTACATGACTGCTCTACCGCTTGCTATTGTTCTTGGTGAAAAACCAGGAGTTGGGCTTACCCCCTTTCATAGCCAGCCTTGAGTAATAAAAGTTTGAGACAAGGGATGGTGTCACTACCTCTTAAACAAGCTGCGCTATGCCCTCTGTTAAAGAAGTCAAATTTGGAGCCTTCATTGGTACAGAATTTCTGATCAGTGCCACATCTGCCATTTCTGGGGAACATTCTGGAGAGGCTGATTTTTCAGCAGATTATAGGGCATGTGGGAGGTCTGCATAGTTGCAGTTGGGGTTTTGGAAAGGACACAATGTCAGAACACTACTGTTAACCCTGACTGACGGAGTTTGGATGCAGGCTGACGTGGGGGCAGGCGGACATCATGGTGGTGGCATTTGACACCATCGATCAAGGGCTAAAAGAGAAGCAATTGATTGGGTTGGGTTTACAGGGGAAGACGTTGAAGCGACTGATTTCTTTCCTGCATGAGAGGTATCAGGCGTCCGGTGGAATCAACAATACTCTTGTGAGAACCTGATAGCATGCAGAGCCCTCTCCCTGCTGCTTTTCAACCTATATCTGGGACCGTTGGCAGCTGGGATAGAAAGCTTTGTGTTGGATTGCGTTTTCTGTGCAGATGGCACTTGGTTGATAGACTTTGCTTATGTCGGATCAGAAATTTTGTAATAGTTAAATTGAATGGCCCGCTTAGTGGTAGTTGCTGTGGACAGACCAATTCAAACTTAATCCTGCAAAGTCAGAAGCCTTAGGGTTGAGCAGCCAAGGGAAGGTGTTGAAAATTCTGGCAGTTATTACGGGAACCACATTGACACCCAAAAGATGCATTTAGGAGTCTGGAGCTAAAGTTAGCCAGATAACAACTTGTATCGTATATTATTCAGTGGGATAAACATCCCACTGAATATACTTGTGTAAAGTTATCCAGCTGCACGTATCCAGCTAACTTTTAAACCTAACCGGCTACGGGTCAGGTTCATTAAGGCTTTTGTCCAATTTTGTGCCTATGGGGGAAAACCCTTACAGGGGAATTTTAAAAGCCCCAGGCACGCCCAAGCCGGGAGGTACGCACACAAGTTGGGCCAGCGTGCGCTGAGCGGATTTTATAAGCCACAAGAGTGCGTGCATATTTCCCGCTACGCGCAGAAGTCCAAAACCTTTGAAAAAGGGGCGGGACATGGTCTGGATGGGGCATTGGCGCGTTGGGGAAAGCCAAGAGACGTGCACTTAAATACTTTCGTGCATAAGAGTGCGTGGGGGATTCCCTGCCGCGTAACTTTACTACTGCTAGGGATAGCAGGTAAGCAATAAAATAAAACATTCTAGGCTAGTCAGCGGGGTTTTAAGGGTCGGGGCTAACAGGGGGCAAGGGAGGCTATTAAACCGGGGTGGGGGTGGGGGATCTGAGTCCTATCCCTTGCCTGGATGAACTGGGAATGAACTGGAAAAACTGGTAGTTGCGTCAGCGCGCGTATCTACTAAAATCTCCCCCTCCTTACGCAGTAGAAGTGGCATTTGCTTGCCCGTGCGCACGCATGTTCGGCCCATTTTATGCCATGCGTGCGTATATTATAAAATGGCCTCGTCTCTGGATGTGAGCTGGCAAACGTGCATACGTGTGTTTCAAAGTTTACCGTCATAGTGAATCAGGTGCTATGTTTGAATATAGCCGGTTAGGTTTTGAAGTCAGCCCAATACATGTAGCCGGATAACTTGCTACTTATCCGGATATCTTTCAAAGATATCCGAGTAAGTAACGCTGTCAGTGTTAGCATGAACCCCTCCCCCAACCCCTCAGATATCCAAGGGCCTGCGGTTCCCAGCCATGTCCGTAAATTGTCCTGTCTCTCCCAGCAATCTTGAAACCTCACACATTTCTGGGCTGTCTTCTCCCCCCTCCCCCACCCCTCCCAACACTTTCCCCGTTTATTTTTAAAATTTTCAGTCATGAGTTGCAACCCCTAACCCCCTCCCGTGGTTTAAAACAAAGTTATTCCCCCATCCCACTCTTCCACTTCGGTGGCCAAAGCTGTCCCTGCCGGGAGCGAGGGTCTCATTCACCCGCTCCGGGCGTCTCCGGCGCTGCCTCTCATAATGCTTGGGACCACTGAAAGCATAAACTGAATGTGCTTCAAGCTCTGCCTATCAGAGGCAGCGCCGGAGACGCCAGGAGCGGGTGAATGAGACCCTCGCTTCCGGCAGGGATAGCTTTGGCCACTGAGGGATGGGATGGGATGGGGGTCCGGGGCCTGGAATGGGAGGCTAACTTTGTTTTAAATTGTGGGAGGGAGCTTTCAAAGTCCAGGGGGGAGGGGCGGGGGGGGGTTGCAATTCGTGATTGGAAGTTTAAAAATGAAACAGGGGAAAATGTGCATGTGGTGGGGAGACAGCCCAGAAATTTGTGAGGTTTCAGAATTGCTGGGAGAGACAGAGACAGGGCAATTTACAGAGATGGTTGAGAGCTGCGGGCCCTTGAATATCTATTTTTTGTCTCCATGCTGTTACTTAGTGCTATTTAACCGCATATCTTTTAAAGATATGTAGATAACTTGACCTCTTTTAAAACAGGTCTAAAGTTATCCAGTTAACTTAGGCCTGGATTTATCAAAATGTACTAAATATCGCATGCGATAGGAAAAGGGGCAAGTTTTATGGTAATAGGCAGTTTATCGCAATTTGCGTTAGCGAGAGAGAGAGAGCACACCTAGCCATAATGTCCTCATCCTAGGTAAGTATTTATATCTCTATAGGAGGCCCACCTAGTAACTCGCGGTGAGGTGAGGGGCCACATTGACATTCAAAATGAAACGTATGAAGAGAACAGTGCTCTCTTCTGAAGATTTGATGACCTTCGGAGTGAGAAAACTCACCCAAAGATAGATTTGTGCAATGTTCTCTCAACTTAGCTTGATGGACTCCCTACCTGGGTAACATCAAGCTAGGTTGAGAGAACATTGCACAAATCTCATCTTGGGTGAGTTTCCTCACTCCGAAGGTCATCAAATCTTCACAAGAGAGCACTGTTCTGTTCTTACGTCTCATTTTGAATGTCAAAGTGGCCCCTCACCTACAGTTACTAGGTGGGCCTCCTATACAGCTATAAAAACATACCTAGGATGAGGGCATTATGGCTAGTCTCTCTCTCTCTCTCTCTCTCTCTCTCTCTCTCTCTCTCTCCCCATGGTTGTAGAAGGGCCCTGACAGCTAGGCTGGCTCTCCAAGCGCTTAAAATGGCATTTGAGAAAACATTGCAAAGTGTGATAAAGCCCTATCGCACGGCTTTAGTCAAATGAAAAAGGTGTAGTTAAAATATGCATTAAAGCCGTGCGATACGGCTTCCCAAAATTGTGAACCCAGCCCACTCGGTCACAAATCACGCTCCAAACTCCTCCCTTTTTTCTGATTTGCATCGCACCTTGCGTTATGGTGCTTTCGCAGGCATTAAAGGCGTTTTCGCTTGCGTTAAAGAGGCTTAACGCATGCGAAAACACCTTATAGCAATTTGATAAATGACCCTGTTAGGGTAGGTTAGCTGGATATCTCAACCCCTCTCTGGAATGCCCCTTTTGTATCCGGCTAAAGTGTAGCTGGATAACTACTTATCTGGCTATAATTTTGCAGGATAAATAGCTGAATATGCCAGATTTGCTATTTAGATGGATAACTTTTGGGTTATCCTTCTAAATAAGTTTTGAATATGGACCCCTACGTTGTAATTGAAGGGACACATTTCAACAGTGTATTTTGTCAGACACCTTATAAGAAACATAAAAAAATGCCACATTGGGTCAGACCAAAAGTCCGTCAGATCTAGCCTCCTGCCTCTGACAGTGGTAAATCCAGGTCACAGGTATCTGGCAGGATCCCAAAAGAATAGATCCAATCCTTCTTGCTCATAGTCAGGGATAAGCAGTGGCTTTCCCATGTCTACATGGCTAATAGTTGTTAAATAAAAAGTTAAAAAACAAAAAATAATAATTCCCTCGTATCTGGCTGAGCAACTGGTCCCATATGTGCAGGGCCGGAGGAACCACTAGGCGCGCTAGGCCTGTGCCTAGGGCGCCGAGACTTAGGGGGCACCGCAGCAGAATTTTGAAAGGGCAAAAAGTGCCCTTTCAAAATTCTGCCAGCCTCCGCCTCACCTTGCCTCCCTCCCCAGTGCCACCCTCCTGACGCCTCCCTGGTCGTCCAGCAGAGGGCCTGGTAGCGATCTGACGCTCCCGGGGCCTCGGCTGCCACTAACCAAAATGGTGCCAGTGGCCTTTAGCCCCTACATTGTGACAGGGGCCAACCAATGGCACCGGTAGCCACATGGTAGGGGCTGAAGGACACCGGCACAAGGGGCGGATTGCCCTATTGGGGGATCAGGCAATCCATCCCTGGCGCCGATGGCCTTCCCAGCCAAAGAGAAGAAGAGGGTCTGCCGGCACGCAGCCCAAAGAGAAACCTGCAGGGCCGCAGCAGAGGCATCCTGCCACAGCTGCAAGACAGCCATGTGGAGCCAGAAGAGAGGCCTGCAAGAGGTGAATAATGGAAGAGGGGCCACAAGACCCCGCCGGAGCCCAAGCCAGCGGCGGCTGAAGAAAGGAAGAGGAGCCGTGAGCCGCTGTTGGAGCCCAAGCTGGCAGTGGCTGAAAAAAGTGAAGACAAGCCCCAAGTATTGCCACTAGAACCCGGGAGAGTGACGTCGCTGCCAGCTGCTGCCCGACGGAGACCAGGCCAGTGGGGGCCAAAGAAAAGAAGATCGGCGCTGTCAGCTGCCGCCGGAGACAAGGCCGGTGGGCCGAAGACGAGCTGTTCTGCTGGGGGCCTTTGTGTGTGTCTGAGTGGCGTGTATGTGAGACAGGGAGGGTGCTTCTGTGTCTGTGTGGTGTGTATGTGAGGCAGGGAGGGTGCTTCTGTGTCTGTGTGTGGTGTGTATGTGTGGCAGGGAGGGTGCTTCTGTGTGTGGTGTGTATGTGAGGCAGGGAGGGTGCTTCTGTGTCTGTGTGTGGTGTGTATGTGTGGCAGGGAGGGTGCTTCTGTGTGTGGTGTGTATGTGAGGCAGGGAGGGTGCTTCTGTGTGTGGTGTGTATGTGAGGCAGGGAGGGTGCTTCTGTGTTTGTGTGTGGTGTGTATGTGAGACAGGGAGGGTGCTTCTGTGTCGGTGTGTATGTGAGACAGGGAGGGTGCTTCTGTGTCTGTGTGGTGTGAGACAGGTTGGCTGCCTCTGTGTGTGGTGTGTATGTGTGGCAGGGAGGGTGCTTCTGTGTGTGGTGTGTATGTGAGGCAGGGAGGGTGCATCTGTGTGTGGTGTGTTTGTGAGCAGAGAGGTGCTTCTGTATGTGGTGTGTATGCGAGCAGGGAGGGTGTTTCTGTGTGTGGTGTGTATGTAAGCAGGGAGGGTGCTTCTGTGTGTGTGTGGTGTGAGACAGGGAGGGTGCTTCTGTGTGTGTGTGTGGTGTGTATGTGAGGTATGGGGGTGCTTCTGTGTCTGTGTGTGGTGTGTATGTGAGCAGAGAGGGTGCTTCTGTGTGTGTTGTGTATGTGAGGCAGGGAGGGTGCTTCTGTGTCTGTGTGTATGTGAGGCAGGGAGGTTTCTTCTGTGCTGTGTGGTGTGTATGTGAGGCAGGGAGGGTGCTTCTGTGTGTGTGTGTGGTGTGAATGTGAGGTATGGGGGTGCTTCTGTGTCTGTGTGTGGTGTGTATGTGAGGCAGGGAGGGTGCTTCTGTGTGTGGTGTGTATGTGAGGCAGGGAGGGTGCTTCTGTGCTGTGTGGTGTATATGTGAGGCAGGGAGGTTTCTTCTGTGCTGTGTGGTGTGTATGTGAGGCAGGGAGGGTGCTTCTGTGTCTGTGTGTGGTATGATGTGAGCAGGGAGGGTGCTTCTGTGTTTGTGTGTGGTGTGTATGTGAGACAGGGAGGGTGCTTCTGTGTATGTGGTGTGTATGTGAGCAGGGAGGGTGCGTCTGTGTGTATGTGAGACAGGGAGGGTGCTTCTGTGTGTATGTGAGCAGGGAGGGTGCTTCTATGTGATGTGAGCAGGGAGGATGCTTCTGTGTGGTGTGAGATAGGGAGGGTGCTTCTGTGTCTGTATGTGGTGTGTATGTGAGGCAGGGAGGGTGCTTCTGTGTCTGTATGTGGTGTGTATGTGAGGCAGGGAGGGTGCTTCTGTGCTGTGTGGGGTTGTATGTGAGGCAGGGAAGTTTCTTCTGTGCTGTGTGGGGTTGTATGTGAGGCAGGGAGGGTGCTTCTTTGTCTGTGTGTGTGGTGTGTATGTGAGGAGGGAGGGTGCTTCTGTGTCTGTGTGGTGTGTATGTGAGGCAGGGAGGGTGCTTCTGTGTGTGGTGTGATGTGAGCAGGGAGAGTGCTTCTGTGTCTGTGTGTAGTGTGTATGTGAGACAGGGAGAGTGCTTCTGTGTATGTGGTATGTATGTGAGCAGGGAGGGTGCTTCTGTGTGATGTGAGACAGGGAGGGTGCATCTGTGTGTGGTGTGTATGTGAGACAGGGAGGGTGCTTCTGTGTGTGTGGTGTGTATGTGAGCAGGGAGGGTGCTTCTGTGTGGTGTGAGACAGGGAGGGTGCTTCTGTGTGTGTGTGTGTGTGGGTGTGTGTGCAAGTGTTATTGATCTGCTCCCCCAGAGGAGAGGAGCTAGCAATCTGTTATCGATCAGCTCCTCCCAAGGTGAGGAGTAGCAATCTGTTATGGATCTGCTTCCCCAGAGGGGAGGAGTTAGCAGACTGTTAGTAATCAGCTCCTCCAGAGGAGAGGAGTTAGCAACCTGATGTAGATCTGTTCCTCCAGAGAGGAGGAGTAGCAATCTGTTATGGAATCTGCTCCCCCGAGGAGAGTAGCCAGCAGTCCGTTGAACTCCATAGACGGAGTTAGTGATCTGTTGTGGGTTGGCTCCCCACAGAGTGGCAGTCTGTTATGCCCTAGGGTGCCTAATACCCTTGCACCGGCCCTGCATATGTGCCAAACAGATCCTTGATGTCATCTCGGCAAGCATTGCTGGCTTTGCCTACAGTTGATCCAGAAAAGCTTGAAGCATTTCACTAACAAACTTTTAGTTGTTTTGCCCCTTGCCTGTGTAACAGTACGCAAACACAAGATCGCACAGCCAGCTAGCCAGGTGCTGCAGCCTCGTTGGCTGTGGGATTCAATGTTTGCTTTACTTTTCTGTTTCTTCTTCCTTGTTGCTGCTCTCTTGGCTCTCCCATTCTGAATTTCCTTCAGAGCTGTAACTAGCCTGTGGCCAATATGACCGCTGCCATAAGCGCCATTCACCAGAAGGCACCATTGCAGCGAGAAGCATCGGCGTCCTCCTCCACACCCTTGCCTGGGAGTGAGGAGCATGGCCCATGGGGTCGCAACAAGCTTCGATCTCCTCCTTCCTCCCACCCTGCAGTGAGGCGCAGCACAGCCAGTGGGGATGCATCAATTATCAGCCTGTTCCTCTCCTCGCCCTCAGCAGTGGGGCTGCAAGAAGAAGGCCACCCCCAGCTCCCCTCCCTGAAGTCAGGAGCAGGAACAGCATGCCTGAAGGCTAGAAGAAAGAGGAAGAGGCTGGTAGGCCCTAGTGTCTGAAGGAGGAGGCTGCTGCCGATCTTTGTGCTTCCAGAGGAGGAAACAAGTGAAGGTGTGTGTATGGGATTGAGCATGAGAGAGAGAGAGCATACGAGCATGTGTGTGTGTGTGTGTGTGTGTGTGTGTGTGTGTATCATTGAGAATGTGAGAAAGAGAGAACATGTGTGTGTATGTGTGTCTGTATATATAAATATATATGACTAAGCATGTGAAAGAGAGCAAACAAGATGTTTGTATGGTTGAGCATGAGAGAGAGAATGAGCATGTGTATGTATGAACATGTGAAAGAGCATATGAGCATGGGTGTGTATATAATTGTGCATGTGCTATAGTTCCCATTATCAAAACATGGCACTGGTATTGTAGGCTTACTAATGTTGACTACAGGGTTTCTCATTTGTTTTTTACCTATTATTGTAAATTCTGATTTTATAGTCCAGGATTCCCACTCTCGCCCTTTTAGGGATTGGGCTCATAAGAGGACTCACATTATACAGCATGCTCTCATGGAAGATGGCTCTATCGTACCGTACATTGACCTCTGTTCCAAATTTGCCATTTTCATGAAACAGATGTCTTACCTCCAATTGTGCCATTATCTCAGGTCTCTAGATCTTAAAGCTTTACAAGGTGACCAAAGGGACATTCAACTTGAATTGTTTGACATAGATGACCCCGATTGTCACTGCATTTCCTTTTGGTATAAAATGTTACAGAACCCTCACAAAGGCCCTGGTTATGAGCAAGTGGCATCAGGGTGGACCAGGGAGCTCCATCTGAGCTTTTCTAAAGTATGCTGTATTACTAATAATGTTCCGCTGAGAGAAACTCAGTTTAAGTTTCTTTTATGGGTATTTTACTCTTAATCTCAAGCGAATTTGGTGTCTTCTGATATCTGTTTGAAATGTCACCTTGTGGTGGGGTCACTGGGGCACAGTTTTTGGGAATGTGAGAGTATTCAAGCCTATTAGAGGGACTTGCAGTATTGGTTACATGACGTAACGGGTGTGTTGTTTGCTTTTGATGCTAAAGTATTTTTATTTGATGATTTCTGCACCTATTCGTTTTCATCAGGTAATACGAAACTGTGGTGTCATAAGGCGCTTTTATTGGCAAAAAAAATGCATATTACAAAAATGGACATCAGGGGATCCCCCCACTATTAAACAATTGAAGAACATGATCTTTCACATTTGTCAATTGGAGAAATATGCAGAGCAAATGGATTTCCAGAAAAAGCACAGGTCTTTCCTGAAAACTTTAGATTTATATTTGCAACATCTACCCCCTTGAGCGAGAAGTCTAATTTTGAATGATCTGACTATGTACTGATACATGCTGGAAGTCGTCACCCAGGACATTATCGGGCTGATACAGTAAAATCTCAGGAGAGCGGGCGCGCGCACAGGCCACTCTCCTGTGCGCGCGATACAGTATTTTAATTTATTAAAATTAGGGCCGGCGGTAAAAAGAGGCGCTAGGGATAATAGCACGTCCCTAGCGCCTCTTTTTTGACAGGAGCGGCGGCTGTCAGCGGTTTGACAGCCGACGCTCAATTTTGACAGTGTCGGTTCTCAAACCCACTGACAGCCACGGGTTCGGAAACCGGACGCCGGCAAAATTGAGCGTCCAGTTTTCGAGCCGCGGGCCTATTTCAAATTTTTTTTTTCTATTTTTTTTACTTTTTTTTAACTTTTGGGACCTCCGACTTAATATCGCCATGATATTAAGTTGGAGGGTGCACAGAAAAGCAATTTTTACTGCTTTTCTCCGGGCACTTTCCCGGTGCCCGGAGAAATTAGCGCCTACCTTTGGGTAGGCGCTAATTTCTGAAAGTAAAATGTGCGGCTTGGCTGCACATTTTACTTTCTGTATCGTGCGGGAATACCTAATAGGGCCATCAACATACATTTGCATGTTGTGGGCGCTATTAGATTCGGGGGGGGTTGGACGTGCGCTTTGGATGCGCTATTACCCCTTACTGAATAAGGGGTAAAGCTAGCATGTTGAAAACGCGCGTCCAATCGTGGGTTAACAGTGCGCTCCGTTGGAGCGCACTGTACTGTATCAGCCTGTAGGTTTCTTTTTACTTTGTCTTCTCCCTCCGGACTGTGTTTTGGACGGCTGATTCTGGTGCGGCGGTGGGAGATTTTGGTTGCTTGTTCTTTTGGTGATTATGACGCCAGGGGTACAGAAGAGTGTACGTACCCTGGCTTTGGTTGTTCATTTGTTGCAATTCAAAATAAAAATATATTTAACCATAATTGTGCATGTGAGAAGGGAGCATGTGTGTGTATGTGTATTATTGATCATGTAAGAGAGACAGCGAAAGCGAACAAGCGTGTATATAGTAGAGCATGTATATAGTAGAGTAGTGTATATAGTGAGAGAGAATGTATGATCGTGTGTGTGTGTGTATAGTAAAGCATGTGAAAGAGAGAGTGCACATGAGCATGTATGTGCGAGTATATGATTGTGCATGTGAGAGTGAACAAGCATGTGTGTGTGCAAGTGTAGAATTGAGCATGTAAGAGAGCAAGAGCAAACAAGCATGTGTGTGTATGTATGATTGGGCATGTGTGAGAGACAATGAACGAGTGTGTGTTTGTGTGTGTGTATATATGGTTAAGTATGTGAGAGAAAGCGTATGAGAATTATGTGTGTGTATATGATTGTGCATGTGAGAAAGAGTATGAGTGTGTCTGTATGTGTGTATTGACCCCCCCCCACACACACACACACACACACACTTTGGCAGAAGGGGGGGGAGGGGAATTGGATTCAGATAACAGCCAATACTTGGCCCTGACTTTTATGGTCCGGGGTACTGATATACAGCCATTAGGGAAAAAAGCGTAGGACTGCTTCTGTGGCGAAGTCCAAAAGCAAAGGACATTCAAGCAGCACTGTCTGAATCATCAGGAAGGCTGCTCATCCTGTAAAAATGTTGCTAGCAGTAATTTTGTTATGGGTTTGACAGTTGCTTGGTTCTGATTGTTAATATTACTGCCCTTAACATAAGACCTGAGGGTAACCTGCACAGAGCGGCAGTTACTACCCTTAACAGAAACATGGGGATAACTTGCACGGAGCAGCAGTTACTACCATAAGAAACTTGCTGGGCAGACTGGATGGACCAGATGGTCTTTTTCTGCTGTCATTACTGTGTTTCTATGTTGGCATGTGAAAGACAGCATACGAGTATGTGTGTGGGTTTGTGCATGACTGAACATGTGACAGAGAAAGTGAATGAGCATGTGTGGGAATGATTGAACATGAGAGAGAGAATATAAGCATATATGTGTGTAAATGGTTGAACATGTGAGAGAGAGAGCATATAAGCATATATGTGTGTAAATGGTTGAGCCTATGAGAGAGTGTATGAGCATATATGTGTGTGTATATGATTGAGCCTTTGAGAGAGAGTGTATGAGCATAGTTTTCTGTGTGCATGGTTGAGCATGTGAGAGAGAGAGAGCATACATACATGTGTACATATGATTAAGCATATGAGAGAGCATACAAGCATATATGTGTGTGTATGAGCATGTGAGAGATCATACGAGCATGTGTGTATATATGATTGAGTATGTGAGAAAGAGAGCGTATATGTGAGAGAGAGCACGGAGAAAGTCTGTGGGCTTCAGTCCCCTCCCCACTCTGCTAATCCACAACAATCTCAGGGTGTCTAGAAATCAAAAGTTCCCAGATATGAAGAATGGAATTAATTTTATCCTTATTAGCTTTAATTATTAGGTGTTATTTGATGTATCTGCTGTTTTGAAATATTTTATTGGCATTTGGAAAAGTTTGATATAAATTTTTAATTATTAGATGTTCTATTCATCAGCTTTTTAAAAATATTTTTATTAGTTTAGTTTTACTCTTATGGTTTATATTTCTTGATTTTATTGTTTGATGTTTTATGAGGAATGGTGGTGATTCTGTTTTTCCATTGTTACACTGCATATAGAGTCTGACTTGTTACTGTTCCCAGCTGAGTTTTTCTCTGCATGTTTCTGAACTCTTTATTCAATATTTGGTAAGAGTATATCTGTGTTATGCATATGTGAATGAGGCGAGGTGTTTTGCTAGCATGTAATTTCTGTGTAAGGGTCTATAGCATCTTGACTTGTTCTGTTTTCCCGATAGGAGGTGTATTGGTGTTTTAAGGCCTAGGATAAGATTTACAGTGTTGCCTTTTCATAGGTAGGGTTGTTACTGTTTGAGTACTGGCAGTTGGTGCTGTTTTGGTATGGGAGGTTTATTATATTGTAATTATAATTCAGTTTACTCGTGGCTTTCAAAGGGCCAAGCCTACCCCCAATATGTGTTACCATAGGCCTAATGATGAGAGTACAAAGAAAATGCATGCGGTAGTTAGCAATGTCCACTAGAATCGTTTAGAAACGTGCTTTAAATGATGAATGTATATTTTTAATTCAAGAGCTTCAAAAAGAAAGGGTTTTTTTAGGAATGAGCATATCAGTGTGTCTCCCAGCACGGACCTGTGTTTGCCCGAAGACTGCAAAGGGAGGGACGAGGAGGCAGACAGCTCAGGCTAATTCAGTACTTTCAAGATGTTATCTGTAATTTGATGCACCATTTGTGTGGTTTAATGTATGTTTGGATGAGTTGTTGGAGCTCGCTTTGAATGTTTGAGGAAGTGAATAACACATTGTTAAATAAACATAAAAAGCTAGAGGTGGCCCAATTGGTAAGCACTGTGTATTGCCATGCAGAAGGTCCCTGGTTTGATTCCCAGGCCGGGTCTTCCGTGCCCCGGCTCGGCTGGGGCTGGGAATGTTGCAGGAGGAAGCCCCTGGGAAGGAAGGCGTCATGGTCATTGCCTAATGGTGACACCTGGTGGATGGCTTGGGAGCCCAGGACTGCTGGATTCTGAACGGAGCCACCACTGTAATCACTGGAGTAAGTATAAATTAGGAGGAGATGTAAAATATGGGGGAAAAAGATCCCTGGTGGTTGTAAACGAAGGCTCATGGCGCCAGGATCCCTGTACTGGTTTCAAGTAAACCGGAAGCCCAAAGGAGCAGAAGGAAACTGCTGGGTCAAAATAAAAGCCAAAGCCCTCTATATGTGACAGAGTTTCCCAGGCTCATGGTGTCATCTGTTGTGCTCAGGGAGAGGGCGCACTTTTTCCCTTGGCCATAGGTGCCAAATGGGCTGGCTACAGCTCCAACTTCCTTTAATTCCTTTTCTCTTCTGATGGAGACTTGTATACCTTAATCTTTCTAAAAATTATAATTAAGTTATCGTTCTTAAAACCATTGCAATCATTACAGCTCTCGGGGTCCTGTAACAAACCAGAATCTTTCCTCACTAAGAAACCCCTGAAAGCATTAAGCCATTACTAGCCTTGTGGTGAGGCAGATCCAGACTGGGGGATTAGAGTTTCTTCCTGGTCAAGCCTGCGAGCACGATTCAGTCTCGTGTTAGCCCCATTGCTTTTATGGACTGCCTAGAAAGAGTGGAACTAAAAGCCCAGCAGTGCAATGGGGCAAAATGGAAACTGTTATTCCAGTACTGAGACCTCTACACATAGCTCTTCCAGTGCACCTCACTACTGACCAGAACGGGTAGATGTCAATTGGTTGTTTACTCTTCAGATAATAGAAGGACTAGGGGGCACTTCATGAAGTTAGCAAGTAGCACATTGAAAACAAATTGAAGAAAATTCTATTTCACTCAATGCAGTTAAGCTCTGAAATGTATTGCCAGAGGATGTGGTTAAGGCAGGTAGTATAGCTGGGTTCAAAAAAGGTTTGGACAAGTTCCTGGAGAAGTCCAAAAACTGCTTATTACCAACATTAGTATCATGGGATTTATTTGTTGTTTGGGTACTTGCTAGGTATTGGATCCTGGATTGGCCACTGTTGGAAACAGTCTGCTGGGCTTGTTGGACCCTCCGTCCGACCCAGTGTACCTTATTTTGAACAGCTTTACCTTTGGCCCTTTGGCTCCAGTACAGAAGCTTGCCTTCCTGTCCTCAGGATTGATTTCTTTAAGACTATGCAATAAACTTTGTTTAATTCAGTTACGCTGCATATTGGGAGGCTATAAAATCAAGTAGACATAATGTACAAATCAATTCCATTACTCCCTGGAAATGGATTATTTCAGAGTGCTTTGTTGACATTGTTACACACTGTTAGGTTCTATCTTAGGAGTTACCACCCAGGAAAGAGATCTAGGTGTCATAGTGGATAATACATTGAAATCATTGGCTCAGTGTGCTGCAACAGTCAAAAAAGCAATCAGAATATTAGGAATTATTAGGAAGGGAACGGCGAATAAAATGATGGATGTCATAATGCCTCTGTATCGCTCCATGGTGCGACTGCATCTTGAATACTGTGTGCAATTCTGGTCACCATATGTCAAAACAGTTGCACTGGAGAAAGCTCAGAGAAGGGCAACCAAAATAAGGGGCATGGAACAGCTGCCCTATGAGGAAAGGTTAAGGAAGTTGGGACTGTTCAGTATGGAGAAGAGTCGACTGAGGGGGGATATGATAGAGGTCTACAAACTCATGAAAGGATTTGAACAAGTTAATGTAGATCAGTTATTTACTCTCTCACATTATAGAAGGACCAGGGGGCACTCCATGAAATTAGCAAGTAGCTCATTTAAAACTAATTGAAGAAAATTATTTTTTACTCAGCGCATAGTTAAGCTCTGGAATTCATTGCCAGAGGATGTGGTTACAGCAGTTAGTGTAACTGGGTTTAAAAAAGGTTTGGGTAAGTTCCTAGAAGAAAAATCCATAAACTATGACAGTAATTAATAAGCAATAGTAGCTTGTGATTTATCTAATGTTTAAGTAATTGCCAGTACTTGTGACTTCGATTAGCCACTGTTGGAAACAGGATGCTGGGCTTGATGGACCCTTGGTCTGACCCAGTATGGCAATTTCTTATGTTCTTATGTACAGGATAGGAAAGAGCACCGCAAGACCACTACCACCATGACAACCACCACCCTGTCCTCCACTCCTCTTCCCCTTCTTTCTATGTGAAATTCCTATATTCCCCCTCCCACAACAAAATCTTTCTTTCTCACCCCCCCTCCCCCATTCTTTCTCCCTCATCATAGGTCCTCCCTCCCTCCCCACCGCCAATAATCAGTCTGATTTCCCTCACCCTCCAACCTCTTTCCTTTCTCCCTTACCCTACACTGTGTCCAGGATACTTTCTCCCCTTTTACATGGGCCTTGCCTCTCTATGTCCTGTTTTCTCTCCCTCTCTCTGCGTCAAGCTCCCTCCCTTCTATTCTTCCCCCTCATTGTCCTCTGTCCTTCCTGTTGCTTCCTCCGTGTCCCTTCCCCTGATCCCCTTCCTCCTAGGCCTCATATGGTCCTTTTCCCTCCTTCTCTCGGAGCCTCTCTCTTTCACACGGCCTCAACCCAGCTTCTCTCTCTCTGTCCACCAATGGACTTGGCTTTTCCCCAGCGGCGGATTCACGATGTTGGACCGGCCCGGGACACATCACGTGGTCTGCCGAGCGCGGCTCTGTCACGGCCGCGCACGGCAGACCACGTGACCGGAGTGATCGGCCCACCGGGGGATGCCCGATCCCCCGATAGGCCAATCCGCCCCTGCTTTTCCCCCAATCACCAGCCCTCCCCTTTATGCCTGGTGCAGGCATGGGAGGGAGAGCAAAAGCAACAGCAAAGAAAAGTTGGCATGGAGCAGAGAACCGGCACACATAGAGGTTCTGCAGCGAATTTGCCCCCAGCAGAGGTTTTCCTGGTTACAGGAATCCTGTGCAGTAAGAAGGGGTAGGGGCTGCTACCGATTCTTTTAAGCGGGTGCGCACTAGCTCCTGGCTCCTCACTGATTTTTTTTTCAGCAGAGGTTCTTGCCGGTGGCCAGCCAAGACACAGTTGCTGCCATCTCCCCCTACTCCAGGCCAGCAGCAGCAGCAGCAGTGGGCGGTACTTATCATAATGTCAACTTTCGGGGCCTTCAGGAAGCTGAAGCTGTGATAAGCACTAGCAACTCCTGCTGATGGCCTGAGGAAGAGGGAAAACAGACAATGAGGTAGGTTGAGCCCTGCCACCAGGGCTCTGTGCCACCGAGTCCACTGGCAGCTCGGCAGTGCCAAGCTGCCACTCCACCTGAACCATCCTCTTGTACGAGTGCAGGGCTTGAACTTTGGGGTCACACTGCATGGGCAGCAGCAGCGCAAACATCTGATTTTTACTGTGAATGGTTCACGGCATTGGAGGTCTCCGTGCCCCCACTTTCCTTGGGAAGCCACAGGCATTTTGCTTGAGCGCCTGGCTTTGTTTCAGTAACGTCTGTGTTTGTTCTCCATAAGGAGGGACAGGAGGGTGCTACTGACAATTCCTTGCCAACAGAGGAAGCAGTACCAGATGGGATTTGAGTTTCATCCTGTTCCATTCTTTCAGAAAATATATTTGTAAGCCTTTGAAAGTACTTCATGTCCCTGTAGCTTTCAGCACCGTGTATCGTCTTTGTAGTGTATTATTTTTTGATAAGCCCACAAGAACAGTTATATGGGAGTCAGGCCAAAGGCCCCAGTGTTTGGGCTCTAAGGCCGATGGAAGAAGACATGCTTAGAAGCGGGCAGGTTTATCTGCAGCTGAGCACGCTTTTTTTGTGTACAAACTTTACTCCCAATGCAGCAAAGAGGTTTGTGCATAAAAAAAAAGGTGCTCACAACACCCTGCATACAGGTAAGGGCCCGCTGCTGTGATTTAATTTCCTTCCAACGGAGAGAGGTGCACTGGCTTGTTTTTTTTTTTCTTAACACTGAAAAATCTTTTGTACACATAAATAATATTTTATGTGCAGAAAACATGGTTTATGTGTATAAATCATGTTTTATGCCTAAGCGGTTTTTAATACACATTTTCAGATTAATGTGCTTTAAAAAACCTCCTAATGCATTAGCATAGCCTTTAACTTACTGCATCGGGAGTTTAAACAATTGTTTAGAGTGTGCATTAAGAAACTATGTGCTAAATTTCAAGGGAATGCTATTCCGGCCCCTGGAACAGGGCACGCAGCAGGTGCAGCTGCAGAAGTGTGTAAGAAATAGGGCACGTATAGAGGTGTCCTACTTTCCAGCAGTCATGGTTTAGAGATACGCTTAATTTGTATTTGCTCAGTGTGTGGAAAAATATATGTATCTCACTGAAAGCCCAGATGCCATGTCTTGCTCATTTGGTTGAATAAAAGCATCAGAGAGACCTCCTGTAACTCAGCATTTATATATATCACATAACGCACATATTTGCTTATCACACAGACCCGAGCAGGGAGAGGAGTTGCTGCTTTATTCTTAATCCTTACACATTCTTATTATTTAAAAAACTTAAAGGATCTTTCTTGCGGCTGCCTCCTACAAGAAGCCATGTTTGGCAGGGAGTGGTGGTGCTGGCTGTTAGGTGGGGCTGGAAATATTCAGCAACTCTGTCTTTTTAAAGGAATGCAGGATTTTATTTTTTTTTGGCAGAGGAAGGGTGTGAAGCATCTCCCGCTGACCATGGAGAAGGGATCGGGGAGAGAGAGAGAGTGTGTGTGTGTTTGTTTAGGAGAGGAAGGGGGAGAGAGGAGGAGGAGGCAGTAATTTACTTAGGAGGGAATTGTGAGGGAAAGAGAAGGAAGGAAAAAGTATGATTGGGGTGGGAGAGAGAGGAATCTGAAAGATACAGGGACCAAGAGATATAAAGATAGATAGGGACAAAGAATCAGAGGATGGGGGGCCATGAGAGAGAGAGAGAGAGCGAGACAAGTGCTGATATCCACCAATCTGCCTCTGCCTCTTGACAGAGGCTGGCGACACTGCAGATTCTCCTAACCTTTCCCACTCTCTCTCTCTCTTCAGCTACCAAAATAAAGCCCTGGATATGCAGTAAGGTAATGTGAGTCCAGATGTTGGGTGGGGGTGGCAGCAGCTTTCTTCACAGGCTCTCACTGTGGAATTTGCTTCTGTCAGTAGCTGGGGGGAGAGCTGTAGCCACAGATTATTTTCGGTGGGGGCGATCTGTAAATGAGGTGGGGGGGGGGGGGGGGTGCTAGGTGTGATGCCATGAATCACATTAGCAGGTCTTACAAACAGCCTAGCTGCTTTATCCCTCCACTGGCTGCACACTTGCACTCTGGAGTCTAGACCCTTTTTTAAAAGTGACACCTGCTGTATTCCCCATAAGGATCCCTTCCTGTGGTGCCTGTGTGTTTCTCTGCTCTGTGGCTCCAAGCTCACATTTGTCTCAGTTTACTAATAACACTTCATTTTTCTCACTAAGGGCTGAATGTAATAAGACATGAGCACAAAATATGCAATGAGTTTTAGTGCACATTTTCTTTAGTCCTACATTAACAGAGAGTTAATTTCAGATACAGTAAGCTAATGGTATGCAAATGCGTTTGACAGTAAAAAAAAAAAAAAAAGCTAAACCAAAGAACATGTGTACCATACACAAAACATCCATTACTGAATGCAGGTGCAGAACTAAAGAGCAGCAATGGATGAGGCTGATAAGAATGCGTTCGGTGCTAGTAGTACTCTTCCTCCAGTGATAAAGCTCAGTGATATCTTTAGATGATCCTTATAGGTGTCTCTGCTCTGTGATTCCCCACTCACATCTGTCTCCGTTTACTAGTTACACCTGATTTTCACACTGGGTTACTGAAATGTGAAGCCCAGCCTATGTTCTTTACCAAGTAATCACCTTCGGTCACTTATCCTACATCATTTGCAATGGCTGTGTTATTGTCTGATGAAAGGAAAAACACATTCTTAGCTTTTTATCCATTGTCATTCTGCAGTATCAGAGGGTGTAAAAATGATGATAATGCAGCCTGGTGCAAAGACACAGAGCATAAACTGATCTAGTGGGGGTTTGATTACTCATGGTTCATCTTGTTTCACTGCAGGTGGAGGGACCTGTGAGGTTATCGCAGCACACCGCTGCTGCAATCGGAACCGGATTGAGGAGCGGTCACAGACAGTAAAGTGTTCATGCCTACCAGGGAAGGTGGCCGGGACCACAAAGGCCAAACCATCGTGTGTAGATGGTACATAATTAAAGAAGGTCCTTCAGCAAATGGATGGATGGATGATTGGTTGAATAGACATTGCATAAGATTACTGGTTGGTTCATTGATTAGTTGATTTGATGAATGGTTCCTTGGTGGTTGTTGGATTCGATTGAGTGATTAGTCGGTTAGGGTGAGTTGTGCATTAGTTGGTTTCTTGTTAGTTTACTAATTGATTAGTTTGGGTGATTAGTTAGATTGAGCCTGGGTGGAGAATTGGTTTAGTTGATGGATTTTTGATTGGTTGGAAAGTTGATTATCTTGAGGGTGTAGTTCAATAGTTGGGAGACTGGTTTGGTTGGTGGTTAGAAAGTTGATTAGTTTGGGTGATTGGCTGGGTTCTGGATTGCTTTGGATGCTAGTTGCTTAATTTGCATCATTAGTTGGTTAGGTTAGTTACATGGTAAATTGGTTGGCTGAGTATGTGGCTAGATGGTAGTCTGGAATGGATCATTGTCTTGTTAGTAACTGGGTCAGTAGTTTGATTAGGTGGTAGGTGCATGGTTATCTGGGTAAATGGTAGATCAGTTGGATAGTCTGTTGCCATAGTTAGTGGGGCTGGGTAATTTGTTAGATGATGGTGGTTTGTGGCTTGGTTGGCTATTTGTTGAATGGTTGAAAATTGGATGTGTTGGATGAATGATTGAATGGTGTGATCCATAAGTTGAATGTTTTATTTTCTGTTTAGCTGACTGGCCAGTTGTTTTGTTAATTAAATATTTCATACAAGAATTAGGAAATAGTTTTCTCTGTCATAATCTCCTACCCTTGCATCTTAAAATAAATGGAATGCAGTGTAGAACCAGCAGTCCAGAATAAGAGCTAACTGATGTTGTAGTTATAATCATAGCTTTTTATCAACAAACAGAATTGAGGGTAATTGGGCTTCCCATTTGTGTTTTCTAGCTTCTATAGTAACTGGGAAGTGGTGGTGCGAGATGGAGCCATGTCTGGAAGGAGAGGAGTGTAAGACATTACCGGATAACTCTGGCTGGATGTGTGCACAAGGGAACAGAGTGAAAACAACAAAGGTAAAGAAATATACAATCAGTCATGCTTGTGTGCATTTGGGATGTAAGCACATTTTCATTTACTGCACAAAGTTTCAATGTAGCAGCTTTGTTTGACAGTGCATCACCCAATGCTTATTGTTTTAGGGGGATGTAGAGATGATGCTTGTTATATCTATGCATAATATCAGACAGAATGCTATATGCTCCTTTTTAGCTCTGACGAGCTATATGTAGAAGTCCTGCACTTCAAGGAGAAAATGGGGATTCTGAAAGAAGCCCAGAGAAGAACAACAAAAATAACGAGTCTAGATGGTATAACTTATTGAAAGAGTTGGGTTTATTCAGCTTGGAAAAGTGATGACTTGAGAGCGATCTTCAAATACATAAAAGGGATTACAGTGAGGACAGAGATCAGTTGTTCTCCATCTCCACTGGGAAAAGGATAAGTGATAAGCTTTAATGAGTAGATGATCATAGGGGATCCAGAGATCACTGGATGCTGTGGTTCGGTATTAGATTAAACCTAACTCTGATTTTAGCATGGGCTTTATTACACTGGCCCCCAGAGAGGGGAGTGATGAGCAGATAAAGGGAGGCAATATTGCCCCTGTATAGATCCTTGGTGAGACCTCACTTGGAATACTGGGTACAGTTCTGGAGCCTGCACCTTCAAAAGGATATAAACTGGGGTGGCTACTAAAACGGATCAGTGGTCTTCATTCTAAAGCATATGGGGACAGACTTAGATATAAGAATGTATACCCTAGGGCAGTGTTTCCCAAACCTCTCCTGGAGGCACATCTAACCCAGCCAGGATTTCAGAATACCCACAACGCATATGTATGAGGTATATTTGCATATATCTGATATATGTAAATCTAGCTAATGAATATTCATTGCAGCAATTCTGAAAACCTGACTGAATATGTGTGCCTCCAAGAGAGGGTTGAGAAACACTGCCCTAGAAGAAAGGCAAGACAGGAGAGGTATGAAAGAGACATGTAAATATCACTAAGGTTTCTATGGAAAGGGGGGCTATAGGATGAGGGTGAAAGGGAGTAGATGCAGGAGTAATCTTAGGAAATATTTCTTTTTAGAGAGGGTAGTGAATGAATGGAGTAAAGGTGGTGGAGACAGCCAGTACCTGAATTCAATAAAGCATGAGATAAACGCGAGGATTCATTGAGGGAGTGATCAGAATTGCTAAACTAAATTAGTTGGGCGGATGGGCAGACTAGATAGGCCATACGGTGTTTTTGTGCCGTTGCATTTTGCTGTTGCTATGGATATTTAGGATAGATAGTAGGAAGAACTTTTAACTGCGAAGATACTTAAATGCTAGTACAAGTTATTTGTGGAGGTTGGTGGAATTTCTGTTACTGGAGGTTTTTAATAGCAGAAGCACACACACACCTGTCTGGTATGGTTTAGATACAGTGGGTCCTGCCTGGAGGGGAAAGGGGAGAGACTGCATGACCTCCTGAGGTCCCAATCAGTTTTATCTTTGTGAGATTTTTTCCTTTGTTTCTTCCCCATCTCTCCTCTCCTTAAGGTTCCCTTGTTTCATGGAACACAATATGATGAGGGGAAGTAGTGGCAGGCTAAGGATCAAGTATATGCTTCCTGTCCCTTGGGCTGTTCTGTCCTCATGAGTCAGGATCCTAAAAGAGGGAGGAGAACCAACGGTAAAGACAGGGAGGGCATACATACTGTGTCAACGCTGCTGGCATGCCATCACCACTATTGATCTGGCCACCAGGGAGGCGAGGAAATAGAGGAAGGTTGGCCTTTTAAATACATTTGATATGGCTTTTACCAAGGGAATGTCCTATATTATGGGGATGTATCAATTGCCACCCTAGTTAGCAAACAGGAATACCTAGTATTTCTCTAATCTCAGTCTATTATTCTTGCCACAGAAGACCCAACCATCTCCTGCTAAAGCCCAGATATTTCATCAGTTATTTCCTGAATAAAAATGAAAACCAAAAACAGAAACAAAAAGCTGAGTTAATCCTGTTCCCATATCTCTCCATTTCTGTCTTCCGCAGATTCACCCCCGCTATTGAGGGCATCAGAGGTCACATCCATCTACTTTCCTGGACGCAGCTGATCAATCCTTGGAGATACATAAGACAATGTCATTTGCCATCTGTACAACTCCACTTCCCCCGCCCATCCCCATCCTGCCAGGAGGCTGCGGGGCTATGAGCTCACACTAGATGCCTTATTGTTTTGCAGAGCCATGGCAATATTCTGATGCAGATCTTCTAAGCTTGGCAGCATTGCACATCAATGTCAACCATCTTGGCGAAAAACAACAGGGCCCTTCCTTGTGATGTGGCAGAGGACAACTAGAAATGTATTTTACACAGAAACAAGACTATAGCTGTTTGGTTTAGGAGGGGCAAGTAGCCATCCATCCCTTAACAATAGTTGCCTCAGTGCTGCTGCCATGTTTGTGCTGTTGAAAGCTCTTTGCAAGATTAACTCGTACACTGAGAGATACATATAAAGAAAAGATATTGAAAGAGAATGGTCTTTTTGAATCAGCTGGGGTGGGAGGCAAAAGGAGGTAATCCGATTATCTTCCACACGAGGCTACATCCCATGCAGATTCATTACAGCAGGGGACAGGCAAGACAAAGTCTTGATTTGATGGGGCAAAGGATGACTGCTGAAGTTGGTGGAGCCAGAAAATTTGCTGCCAGGTGCCCTAGAACCCAGTCCACCTCCTAGTTTGTGAGCACTACTTTCTTTGAAGCAAAAAGCCTGTGAATTTTATGGGCACAGCAACCAAATCCTAGGAAAAATTAGTTGAGTCCATCCCTTACAATGTCTGCCTAATCTATTAACAGCAGTTACAATAAAATGTGAATGAAAAAACATTTTCTGCAAGAACATTCAAAACCACTTTCTGCATGCAAATGAAATTAATAAAGAGGAAACTTCTCTTTAAAATAGAAACGAGGAAGAGAGGACCATAATGTCATAAAAGCCAGTGATAAGTACCATCATTTTCACAGCAAGAATTAAAGTTACACAAGAACTGGACCTTTAAAATACAGATAGACCCTCACCAAATACAAAATAGAAACGTGCCAACAAAAACTGTATTGGAAACTATAAGCCCGACTGTATTATGCTGTGCACCAATGGAAGAACAAACATCATTTTTCAAAACATCAAGCAATAAAAGAGATTTGAAACATCATTCATAACATTAAAACCATGCTAATAAAAAGAACATCAACACAGCCGACAAATATCCAATAATTTAAAAAAAACAAAACACATTTTTTTTAATTTATACTTTATTAAAGATTTTAAATAATGCACTTGCAAAATGAAAAGAACAAATTTTGTATGCAGAAAACAAATATTTCCATACTCTCTTAGCATTCTTATTGCATCAAAATTCTTAGTCCACATTACGGGACTAAGATTAAAAGGAAAAAATAGACTAACATTAATCTGTAACACCAAGTTACCTACAGGAGATATATTTTTACATAGCAGTCTATATCTCAATCTCTTTCTTTATCTTCCAGAAAGGTTTCCAAGTGAGTGGGGTCTTGGAAGAGAAATTTATTCTTATGAAGGACAACCACGCATTTACAGGGAAATTTTAAAAAGAACGTAGCTCCCAGAGTTATACGGTAACTCTAGGCTTCATAATCAAGAATTGTTTTCTCCTTAATTGCGTGTTCCATGAGACATCAGGAAATATCTGGACCCTTTGTCCGCAAAATAAGAAATCCTTATTCTTGAAGTATTTTTGCATTATTAAACTTTTACCATTTTCTCTACACAAAGTTACCAAAAGAGTGGCTCTTTGTGGGATATCGTCCACTGAGGATTCCAAAAAGGATGTTAAATTAGGTGACTGCTGCTGGAAAAGATCCATTCCTTCCCCTTCCACCTGGCTCCTTAATCTGGAGTTTATAACATAATAAATTTTTGAAATACTTTTATCATCTATTGTCGAAATTGACAAAACTTCTATTAGGTATTTTTTCAAAACTTACATAAATTTGTTTTAATATTTACCAAGCGCCAATAAAATATTTCAAAACAGCTGATGAATAAAACATTCAATAATTTAAAAATGTTCTATTTTCCCTCCAAAAATAAAAGATTTCAAAACAGAAAAATCAAATTATATCCAATAATTAAAACTAATAAGGATTAAAAAATCTCCTGCTCTCCATATCTGGGATCTTTTAATTTTCATTCACCCTGAGATGGGAAAGGTAAGGCCACACAAAGTATCTCCTCTCTCTCTCATAATAACACATTCATTTTCTCACACACTCCCTCTCTCACATACCTGCCAATGCTGTCACACACACTCCCTCTCTCCCTCACATACAATTTAGCAGGCCGATCCAATATTTGTGCGTAGAAAGCGGGCGCTCAATGTTGAGTGCCCGTTTTCCTAATGCACGCCCAGCTACCTCTCCTGGGCACACAATGCAATATTTAAATGAGGGGCTCGCACTAAAAAAAGGAGACTCTAGAGAAAATTGTGTGTCCCAAGCGCCTCCTCGGCATCGGGTGCAGAGGAGAGTGCACAGTACGAGCTTCCATTTTCTTCCGCTACAAGATGCACAGCCTGGATATTGGGCCCCCAGACCTTTTTTTTTTTTTTTTACACCTGAATCTGCTTTCATTGTTTCCTTCCTCTTAGTATCACGACAATACTAATAAGAGGAATCACAGAAAGCAGGATTTCTTGTTTTTAATCAATGAGCCCTTGAGTGCAATACACCTCTATACCAGCCCTGGGCTGGCATAAAATTTGCTGCATTGCAATGGGTGCATTGGCCATGCTGGAAATTTTTTAAATCGCGGGTATTAGCTAATAGCCTCATCTACATGGAATTTGCATGAGATGAGTGCTATTTGCTACACGGTGTTTTGGACACGTTAATCCTGTATTGCATCGGGGGGTTATGGATGCCTGACAAAAACACACAGCCAATCGTGTTAAGCTGTGTGCTAGCCTCAGTGCACGGTATTGCATCGGCCTGTGTGTGTGTGTACAAATAGCACACTTCTGTCATACATGCACATCAGAGTCAGACCCTTACCTAAGGGGCTGTCCATAAAGGACATCACACTATTTTGGCATGAAATCAACTCCCACCCCCTTCTTGTCACAAATCTCCATACCCTTTTTTTTTTTTTTAATTAAAACATCATAAAATTAGAACTCCCCCTTATATTACGCTGCAAACAATATTCAGTCTGTTGTTTACTCAAGCAAAATAGCATTCGTACTATACACAGTTTAGACATTCGTCATACACTGCAGTCAGTTTGCATTATAATTAAAGCTGTTTAATGTTGCAAAATCAAATAACTAAGATGCTGAGCTGTTTTGTTGCAAGAACTATTCATACTGCCACAGCGATGAAAAGCGATCTGCCATTGTGCAAATAGGGACATTGCTGCCAGAAACATGAGTTTCTGGAACACAGTCCACCTCCATCTAGTCTTCATCTTGCCACTCCAATGCAATGATCAGCATCAGCTCACGTGGTTGATGGGCAGCCACTCTCAGTGGTTTGAGTTTTAGTTGGAACTGCCTGCTGTTTGTGCATTGCTGTGTGGCTTCGCGGCATCACCAGAAAAGCAAAATATTGATGACATCTTGCAAATCCTATCACTAATGCCGACTAGACTGACACCCAGTAGACGTTATATGGGATACAATGGAATGACAGTTGGGGGCCCTGTAAAATTGGTGGCAGGGAGAAAGGGAGGTGTACAACTGTATTGGCCCTGGGCACCGGATACCCTCGCTACGCCACTGCTGTCGTGATAGCAAAATAATCTTACAACTTTGTGACATCAGTATTTTCAATTCCCCCATCCCCAGTCACAAAAGTGGTAAACCTCTCTCTCCCCATCACAGCATGACATTTATGGAGGGCCCCTAACACAGAGTAAGGGCCTACAAATTAGAAACAGAAACATACAGGCAAAGCTGGAATGGAAATCTAGAGAAACCAGACTCTGTGAACTCTGGAAAACTGAAGAAAAAGCAAAATACAAATATATAAGAAATGCACGTTCCCATAGATGGCATATTCCAATTGCTGAAAGGTAAAATATATATATATTTTTTTATTACTTTTATCATCAGATCTTATTTTTCTAATCAGTTGGGCCCAGTCTCTTTTTTCCCCTTGTCTGTCTTTTCCTTATTCCTTTTTCAGGGTCTTTTATTATTTCTTCTTCCCTTCCTCCATCATACATGTACGCAGGCTCTCTCACACCCAAGTTTTATCTCCTATAGGAGCCCACTCTTGCATGCTCTCTCACATACACTTAGGCTCCCACTATCATGCTGGCTCACACATGCAGATTCCCACTCCTATATAAGTACTCGCACAGGCTGCCACTCTCACATGCAGGTTGCTGTTGCGGTCTCTACCACTTCCCCCCGCTTAGGGCTCAACCCTGCCTACCTCCGCTTCAGGAATCGCCGTGTTCCGCCCGCTCTGGACCCCAAGGGCTTCTCTCACTCCACGTGGCGGCCGCCATTACGTGCCTGCTTCTCCTCCGTCTCGCGCGTGAGGACGCCTGTCTTGAGCGCTCAACTCCCGAAAGCCTGGCCCCGCCCGTGCTGCTGACGTCATGCCCAAGTCTCGATATAACCGGTGCTCAAACTCGCTCTCATTGCCTTGCAACGAGGTTCACAACTGCATAGTTGTTCTTAGTTGCGTTCCTGGTGATCTCCACGTTTCCTGCTTCTGACTCCGGTTTGCTTTCGACTCCGCTTCAGCCTGCTGCCTGCCTCTGACCCCGGTTTGCTTCCGACTCCGCTTCAGCCTGCTGCCTGCCTCCGACTCCGCTTCAGCCTGCAGCCAGCCCCTGACCACGGCCTGCTTCCGCTTCAGCTTACAGCCTGCTTCAGCTCCGGTTTGCTACAGACTCCGCTTCAGCCTACAGCCTAGCCTGCTTCAGCTCCGGTTTGCTACAGATTCCGCTGCCGCCCGCTGCCCTGTCTTCAGCTGGCCCTCGGCCCTGTACAGCCGGTTCCCTGCTTCCCGGGCACCTTGGACTTCCTATCCTTCCTGTTTACTCTGGTCTCGGCCTAAGCCCATCTCTGCCTCTGGACTCTCTGCCTCTACTCCAAGTCCCGAGGTCCCAGTGCCCTACGGGCTCCTCCCGGGGGGTTCCTGGTTCCCAGGTGAACACCTCCTGCCTGTGGCTCCGCCTCCCGGCCTACCCCATCACCCTAGGTAGGCCGGCCCAAGGGTCCACTACCTCACCAGCAGTGTCCGACTGCAACAGGCTGCCACTTTCTCACACACACAGGCTCTCACTTGCAAGCTCCCATTTTCCCCCACAGACACACACAGGCTCAACCTTTTACATGCCATTTCCCAGCTTCATATTCCCACACCCACAGACTCTCACATGCAGTCTCTCACTCCCATACATACAGCAACTCATTCTCTCATGCAGGCTGCCACTATCACACAAATACACACCCCCACCCAGGCAGGCCCCCATTCACACATCCCAGGTAGGATATCATTATTTCTCTCTCAAACATAGCCACACAAGGACAAAGACACAGGCAGGCTCCCCATCGGTAAGCAGAAAGAGGAGCCTATGCTGCTGCTCCTCACAAGATAAACAGAGCACCTACTGCCCTCATATAGTTTGAATGCTATAGGGCAGGCACACTTAGAAGAGCAGGATAACGGGCTCTTTCCTCTTCTTGGCAGATGGCGCTTCACTGGCAACTTTGCAGGCCTCTTCTTCTTTGTCACCACTCACCTGAGGTGCATGCTGTGGCCCTGAGACCGAGCTTCTTCTCTTAGGGTGCCAAGCAGTTGGTGATGCACGGCCCATCCCATTTTAAAGTTGGTGGTGCCTGTGCACAATGGAGACTATGCCCATTATATAAACTGATATTTGGAAACCACTATCAAAGTATTATTAAGTAGTGAAAAATGTTATTTCCTGAACATACCCAGATCAGTCCAGATAAGCGGGTTTTATTCATCCCTACCAGCAGATGGAGGTAGAGAACAAAACTTTGGGCACTGCCACATATACGAGTACCACCTGCAGTCCCTCAGTATTTCTCTACCTCCAGCAGATGGTAGAGGTGCTAACCCTGCAGTACTGACTGACTGGATATTTTAAGGAAAATTGCTCCCCGAGGTGACAGACTGCTGCAGAAGGGTCATCGCTCGAGTTGAGCCAGGCGAACGGGGAGTTGGATGGCCCTGGCCAGCTTCAGTCCGCAACCCTGGGACCCTTGGCAGCCAGTGGTCTGGTTCCCTCAGTGAGCCCAAAGCCCCTCCGCCTGCCCAGGACAGGGAAGTACCCTTACTTTTATTTTTGTGCTTTCCTGTGTGTCTGGGCGTTTAAATCTTTTTGTTGTAAAAAAAAAAAAAGTCACCAGCAGCTGTCTGCTTTTGCAACAGCAGAAGCATGAGGCAGGCTGTGCGGCCTAGCAGGCTGAAATCCTCGGTGAGATAGTCAGGTACAAACCAGGCAGTAAGTGGGGGGGGGGGGATTGGGGGATCATTCGGAGGAGGGTGGTCCCGGATGGGGCAGATTCACTCCAGTGGGGGCTGGCTGTACTCCCAAACGAGCCGCATGGTTTTCATTCGTGGCAACGGCCTGTTCACCATGCCGGCGGGAAATTCTTAGGGCAGTGCGCCCTCTTCAGGGTTTGACAGCTGCCGTGGGGTGTGCCCCTCCCCCTTGTAAGCTGGGCCACGGAAAAGTGCAGCAAGCATAGGATTGCCTGTTTGGATTTTTATTTTGCCTTGCTTTATTTCTTGGTGCTTGTTATGGCAGACAAGCAGCTCAGAGAGACCTGCAGGGCCTGTGGTAGCCCGGTCAGCCTGAATGTCCTCCTCCTCTGCACAGAGTGTGCTGGAGAGGGGGTCTGAAAGGCAAGCAAAGCCGCGGACCGCGGCGGTGGTGCTGGGATCACAGGAGGAAGGCTGCAGAAGCGGGGCTGGATAGGAGGGGACCCGATTGAGGGTCCCCCTCTGGATCCAGGGGACTCTAAAACTGAACAAGGGACCTTGGAGGGTCCGGAGGCTGAAGGCAATGATCCGCAGGTGATCTGGCTTTTCAAGAGAGGAGCTTCGCCTGCTTATAACTCAGGTGTTGGAGGAGCTGGGGATTGAGCTCACCCTGGAGGATTCAGATGCTGAAGCGCTTTCCCAATTCCGAAGAAAATGCAGAAATTGATCAACAGAGAGTGGGATTCCCCAGACTCGGATCTGCGAGTTGGGAGAGCGATGTCCAAGCTTTATCCGCTTCTGCAAGACCATCTGGATGTTCTCAAGGTCCCGAAGATGGATGCAGCAGTTTCAGCAGTCACTAAGAAGACACTATTCTGGTGGCTGGAGCTTCCATCCTGAAGGATGTTCAGGATCGGAAGTTGGAAGTGCATCTTAAGCGAGCTTTTGAGGCCCTGGGGCTCAGCCTGCGGACGGCGAGTCTGATGCAGCAGGCCTATTTATGTTGGATCCAGAAACCGCAGGAACAGTCTGCCTCCAGGACTCTTTCCCCAGTCCAGGCGGCCCACCTGGAGACAAGGTTGCCTATGGCAGGGATGCCTTATATGACCTGGTGAGAAGCACGGCCTGTGCTATGGTGTCTGTGGTGGCATCCAGATGACACTTGTGGCTACGCAACTGGTCAGTGGATCTGTCATCAAAATCGCAGCTCTGTAATCTGCCCTTTCAGGGGAAACTGCTGTTTGGTGAGGACCTCTATTGTCTGATGAAGTCGCTGGGAGAGACAAAGGGCAATAGGCTGCCAGAGTATCGAAAGTCTGGCTGGAAACCTCTCTCTTCTCGGCCTCACTTTCGGGAGTCCAGACATTTTCGTTAGATGAGGTCGTCAGCAGCCTCGGCCCCAAGACAGTCCTCGTATAGGCAACAGTCCTTTCGAGGGGCTGGAAGGTCATCTACAGGTGGATCCACCCAGGGTCTGGGTGACAATAAGTCACCACAATGAGATCTGGCAGGTCCACTCCTCGCCTTTGGTAATCGGGGGCAGGCTGGCCCGCTTTTACGGGGAGTGGACCAAGATCACTTCCGACCAGTGGGTGTTTGAGCGTGGTGAGAAACGGCTACGCCTTAGAATTTTCTCGCCCACTGCGGTCGGTCTTTCTGGAATCACATTGTCTTTCCCGAAGCAAGTGGGCAGCGGTCCAGGAAACGCTTCAGCGGTTGTTAAGTCTGGAGGCAGTTGAATTGGTGCCAGTGTCTGAACAGGGACAAGGCAGATATTCTATCTATTTCGTGGTGCCCAAGAAGGAAGGCACATTCCGACCTATCCTAGACCTGAAGAAAGTAAACCAGAGTTTGAAGGTACCACGTTTTCGGATGGAGACGTGCACCGTAATTGCGACAGTACGGGAAGGAGAGTTTTTGGTGTCTCTGGATCTCACCGAGGCTTATCTGCATATCCCCATCCATCAGGAGCACCAGACGTTTCTCAGAGTCATGGTTCTGGGACAGCACTATCAGTTTCAAGTGCTGCCTTTTGGGCTGGCTACCACCCCGTGGACCTTTACAAAGGTGATGGTCGTAGTGGTGGCGCTGCGACAGGAGGTATTGCTGGTGCACCCGTACTTGGGCAATTGGCTGATATGGGCGAAGTCACTAGAGGAATGTGTGCGGTCTGTGGACAGAGTTCAGCCGCTCCTGGAATCTCTAGGCTGGGTTATCAATGTGCAGAAGAGGCATCTGATCCCCTTCCATTCCCTCGAATACTTGGGAGCCCATTTTGACACCCAGTGGAGCAGACTGTTTCTTACAGATGACAGGGTGAATAAAATTCAGAGGCAGATCGCACATCTGCTTCGTCTACAGGTGCCGAAGGTCTGGGATTACTTACAGGTTCTGGGCTCGATGGCCACATTGGAACTGGTGCCCTGGGCATTTGCCCAATTGATGCCTCTGCAGAGAGTCTTGTTGTCCCGTTGGAATCCTCTGTCCCAAAAATATTTCCTGCTCTGATGGAGTCGGCCAGTCTGGCCTGGTGGATGACGCGGAACAATCTGGAAATGGGGATGCCTTTCAAGGTCCCAGAGTGGGTGGTGGTCACCACAGATGCAAGTCTTTGGGGCTGGGGGACAGTTTGTCTGGGTAGGTCTGCTCAGGGTCTTTGGTCGATGTCGGAATAGATATGGTCCATCAATTGCCTGTAGACTAGAGTGGTGCACGTAGCTCTGGAGCAGTTTCTACCCTTGGTCCGCGATCGGATGGTGCGAGTTTTCTCAGACAATTTGACCACGGTGACTTACATCAAGCACCAGGGGGGAACCAAGTGTCTCACGGTAGCACAGGTGGGTTTATCCAAAGGACTAGTCCATAGTTCCCTTCGGGTGCAGGTTTCCGCTTTGGGGTGTCTCAGAGGGAGAGTCCAGGGGAAGGCCTTGGCATCCCATCCGGATGTGATGCGTTTTCTACGAGGAGTCACATCTCCGTCCACCTCTGCATCGCATTTGTCCGGAATGGAATCTTAATCTCGTGCTACGGGTCCTTTGCGAGGAGCCCTTCGAGCCTCTGAATAGAGTATCTTTGAAGATCCTGACTCTGAAGACAGTCTTTTTGGTAGCTATCTGTTTGGCTAGAAGGATTTCAGAATTGCAGGCACTTTCGTGCCATGATCTGTTGCTCCGGATATCACCGATATGGTGTCCTTGCGAACAGTACCTTCGTTTCTTTCTAAGGTGGTATCTGTTTTTCATGTAAACCAATCAGTGGAGATGCCTGGGTTTCTGGATTGGGCTCGGGATCTCTCGATGGGATGAGAACGTCACCTTTGGATGTGAGACGGATGGTATTACACTACTTGAAAGTCACTAACACTTTTTGTCGTTCTGATCATTTGTTCATCCTGTTCGGGGGAGCAAAAAAAAAAGGGGGGGGGGGAAGGCATCTAAGGCTTCTTTGTCTCGTTAGTTCAAAGAGACTATCTCTGCAGCTTAATGTATCAAAAGGAAGAGCGGTTCCAGGGGTCTTCGAGCACATTCGACTCAAGCTCAGGCGCCATCCTGGGCTGAGTGTCAAGCTGGTGTCTCCCCAAGAGATCTGTAGAGCTGCGGTGTGGTCTTCATTGCACACTTTTATCAAGCATTACCATTTGGATGTGCGGGCCCCGGAGGGAGCCCCCTTTTGGAGAGAGTATTCGAGAGGGTCTTTCGGGTTCCCACCCAGTGTAAGAGGGCTTTGGTACATCCCACTTATCTGGACTGATCTGGGTATGTTCAGGAAAAGAAAATTGGTTCTTACCTGTTAATTTTCGTTCATGTAATACCACAGATCAATCCAGAGACCTGCCCTGAGAATCTCTGCCAAAAGACTGTTTGGTCTACTGCGTATTTATTTGCAAAGCAGATTTGACATTTTTTGGCATCAATTTCTAGGTTTAGTGTTTTCTGCATGGTTATAGGAAAATTAGTTCTTACCTGATAATTTTTGTTCCTGTAGTACCAAGGATCAGTCCAGACTGCTAGGTTATGCCTCCCTTCCAGCAGATGGAGTCAGAGAGAAACTGAAAAGGCACCTCCTATATACCCTGGTGCACCACCTGCGATCCCTCAGTATAATCAATATCAAAGCAGAATGATAAAAACTTAGGGTAACAACCCATGACTAGATCAAGTCAAACCTGAACTTTGGAAAACGAGGAAACCAGGCAAAAAATGCCATCGGACATAACTATAAGCCACTTATCCAAGTGTTCTCGAAAACTGGAATAAAAAAGAAACAGAAATACCAGAATACTTGCGGGACTCATATTGCTATGGGTGGGCGTCTGGACTGATCCTTGGTACTACAGGAATGAAAATTAAATTTTCCTTTCCCTGTACGTACCAGGATCAGTCCAGACTGCTGGGAAGTACCCAAGCTGCCCTAACTGCGGTGGGACCTGGAGAGTCCCGCTCGAAGCACACTGCTGCCAAACGTATCCACAGCCGGATCTCGAACATCCAATCGGTAATGTCTGGCAAATGTGTGTAAAGATTTCCAAGTAGCCGCCCGGCAAATTTCTTGAAGTGAGACAAAACTACTCTCTGCCCAAGAAGCCGCTTGAGATCGAAGAGACTGTGCCTTAAGTCCCTCCGGAATAGCACGTCCCTGACAAATGTAAGTCGAAGCAATCGCATCCTTTAACCATCGGGCTATAGTAGTCTTCGAAGCCTTAGTCCCCTTCTTAGGACCACTCCACAAAACAAAGAGATGGTCGGATAACCGAAAAGGATTGGTAATTTCCAAGTACTGTAAGAGCGTCCTTCGAACATCCAACCGCCAAAGCTCCTTGTCCCGAGGAGTGTTAGTGTCGCCCACGGAGAAGGCTGGCAATTCAACCGTCTGAATGACATGAAAAGCCGAAACTACCTTCGGTAAGAAGGAAGGAACGGTGCGAAGAGAGACTCCCGAATCAGAAATATGGAGAAAAGGTTCCCTACAGGACAACGCTTGAAGCTCTGAAATTCGTCTAGCTGAACAAATAGCCACGAGAAAAACCGTTTTACGAGTTAAATCCTTGAGGGTAGCTCTCCGTAGCGGCTCAAAAGGAGAAGTACAGAGATCATGAAGAACCAAATTCAGACTCCAAGAGGGACAGATAGCTCTTACCAGCGGACGCAAATGTTTGACTCCCTTCAAAAATCTGGCTACGTCAGGATGCATGGCATTGGAAATACCATCAATCTTGCTGCGATAACAGCCTAAAGCTGCTATCTGCCCTCAGAGAGAATTATAGGATAACCCTTTCTTCAGGCCCTCCTGCAAGAAAGTCAAAATATGAGCCACCGTAGCCTGCCATGGAGACATGCTCACCCCACGGCACCAAGAATCAAACACTTTCCATACTCGCACATAGGTAATTGAAGTGGAGGGTTTCCGAGCGTGAAGAAGAGTAGTAATGACAGAGTCTGAATACCCCTTGTTCCTCAATTGCTGCCTCTCATAAGCCAAGCCGCTAGACAAAAGCGATTGGCCTGGTCAAAAAACACTGGGCCCTGCCGCAGAAGGCGAGGCAGGTGACCGAGATGCAAGGGGCCCTTCCACCGCTAGGTTGACCAGGTCAGCGAACCACGGCCTCCTTGGCCACTCTGGAGCCACGAGAATCACCTGTCCCCTGTGGGACTCGATCCAATGCAATATCTTCCCTACCAGCGGCCACAGGGGAAACACATAAAGAAGAACATGTGTGGGCCATGGAAGAACCAACGTGTCCACACCTTCCAACCCGTGTTCTCTTCTGCGACTGAAGAAGCGCGCTGCCTTTGCATTCAAATGAGTCGCCATGAGGTCTAATCGAGGAGTCCCCCACCTTTGAATGATGGGCTTTAGTGCCTCCTGCGACAGCTCCCATTCCCCCGGATCTAGCTGCTGGCGGCTGAGATAGTCCGCCTGAATGTTGTCGACTCCGGCTATGTGTGTCGCTGCTATGCGAAGCAGATGCTTCTCCGCCCAATCCATCAATCTGCTTGCTTCGGTAGCTACCAGCTGACTCCTGGTACCCCCTTGGCGATTTATATAAGCCACCATAGTCGCATTGTCGGACAAAATCCGAACTGCTCGATGCTGTACCAAGGGGAGAAAACGCTGTAACGCCAGGCGAACCGCCCTGGTTTCCAGATGATTGATGGACCACTTGGTCTGTGGGAGCGTCCAAAGCCCCTGGGCGGACTGAGACTGACAGACTGCTCCCCAATCCGTCATGACGATGATTCACTGAGGGGGCTCCAAATCCATGCCTTGGAGCAAGTGAGCCGGCACCAACCACCAATGTAGACTGGACCTGGCCAGGTCTAGAAGCGGTAAAGGCAACCGGAACTCTTCCGATTTGGGATCCCACCGTGAAAGGAGTGCTCTCTGTAAAGGTCGCATATGCGCAAAAGCCCAAGGAACCAACTCCAGAGTGGACGCCATATACCCAAGAACCTGCAAATAATCCCATGCCACCGGCAAGGGAAGAGCTAATAGACGACGAACCTGTGGCATCAGATGCTCCATCCTCGCCTGTGGCAGGAAAACCTTGCCCAAACTGGTGTCGAAAAGGGCTTCCAGAAACTCCAAACTCTGGGAAGGAATCAGCTTGCTCTTGGACTGGTTGACCACCCAGCCGAGGGAACTCAGACGGTGCAGGACCGCCCTTACTGCCTCCTCACAGAGGATCCGTGATTTTACCCGAATGAGCCAGTCGTCCAAGCACGGGTGTACCAAGATGCTTTCCCTCCGAAGGCTCACTGCTACCACCACCATCACCTTGGTGAAGACTCTTGGGGCTGTCGCTAGACCGAACGGCAGGGCACAGAATTGGTAGTGGGATCCCATGATCATGAACCGTAGAAACCGCTGATGAAACTCCTGGATCCCTATGTGTAGGTAAGCCTCTGTTAGATCTAAGGAAGCCAAAAATTCACCTTTGTGGACAGCCGCAATGACGGAGCGCAAGGTCTCCATCCGGAACCGCGGTACTTGTAATGCCCCGTTGCTTGCTTTAAATCCAGTATTGGCCGAAAAGTGCCCTCCTTCTTGGGAACGATGAAGTAAATCGAGTAACGACCTGTTCGTTGCTCGGCTATTGGCACTGGAACTAAAGCCCCCAGCGCCTGTAGCCGCGCTAGTGTCTCGAAATCACCTGCTGTTTTGCCGGAGACCCACTGGGAGAAATGAGGAACAGATCGCGTAGGAGTCGTGCAAAATCCAAAGCGTAGCTGTGGTTTATAATGTCGAGAACCCACTGATCGGAAGTAATCCTGGCCCATTCCTCCCGAAAGTGAGAGTCGTCCCCCAACTTCTGGAACAGAGGGATGGACCAGCGTCCCCTCATTGTGTTGTCTTACTGTTGTGTTGTGTTGTCTTATTGTTGGTGAAGGCGTGAGACGCTCCAGCGCGTGATGGCCGTCTGCCCCAAAAGGAATGTATCCATGCTTGCTATCGCGTGGGCGGTTGCCTCGGAGCATATGACGATGAGCTCCTCCCGGGGCGAAACTGGCGTTGACCTTGAAAAAACGGCCACGGAAAGCGCCTGTGGAACGAAAGGATTTGGGCTTGTCCTCCGGTAACTTGAACACCTTGTTCTCCCCCAGCGAACGAATAAGTTGCTCCAACTCGTCCCCAAATAAAAGTTTACCTCGAAACAGAAAGGAACCTAACTGCGCCTTGGATGAGGCATCTGCCGCCCAGTGACACAGCCATAGTAGCCGTCGTGCCAATACTGCCGAAGCCATGGAACGGGCCGAGGTGCGTAAGAGGTCATACGAGGCATCTGCAGTATAAGCCACCGCCGACTCCATGCAGTTCGCTTGCTGAGCTTCCTCCGCAGGTAAATCTTGAGCCGTTAATAGCTGTTGTACCCAGCGGAGGGTAGCCCTCTGCACATGCAGCTGCAAGCTGCCGCCCACACTCCCAAAGCTGAAACCTCAAAAATCCGCTTAAGTAACACTTCCAATTTCCTTAAGAGCCATGCCCCCTGTCACTGGGATGGTGGTATGCTTAGCAATGGCCGTGACCGCCAAATCCACCTTAGGCACCTTAAGGAGCTCCAAGGAATCAAGAGGGAGCGGATAACGTTTATCCATAGCCCAGCTGACTCTCAAAGTAGCCTCTGGGGCATCCCATTCCCAGGATACAATCTGAGAAAGCTTATGATGAAAAGGAAATGTATGTGACGGCGCACGGAGCCCGGACAACTCTAAGTCCCCTGGCAAAGAATCCAAGTCTGCCTGAGGTACCGGAATCCCCAGCTCCTGAAGGACATGCGTTATTAAAGGATCCAGATCCTCCTTGCAGAACAACTGGAGTACCTGCGGATCATCCCCCTCTACTGAGTCCGCACCACCCACGTCAACTCCTGTATCCAGAGTGCACAGGTCCTGGGATAAAGGATCCGCAGCTGCGGTGTGAGCAGGTCTAGGAGCTGGGACCGGACCAGAACTCCCCAATTCCAGGCCATCCTGACCTAGAGAATGTTTACCACGCTTATCAGGGACAGGAACCCCCTGCTCCCATTCAGCTTCGGCTTCCATGTAAGCCTTATGTAGCAAGAGCACAAACTGCGATGAAAAGGGATGTGGTCTCTTCAAGGGACCTCCCTTTGTGCCCAATGGAGGTAAATCAATATTCCCTTGCAAATCGCAGGGTCGGTGGGGGCTAAGGTCCGGAGGAGACAGAGGAGGGATATCCCCTCCTTCCCCTATTGAATCGGCATCGCTATCGGGCTGTTCTAAAATGGCTGCAGTCTGCTCAGAAGAGGGCAAGATGGCCACCGCCCCCCCAATATCGGGAGCGAGCCATGCCGCTGCCTACCCGACGCTTTCTGCCGCGGCAGGAGAGTTTTCCTGGCCGGGGCCACTCTCCGCAAAGGCCCCTCGTCCCCGGGGACGCATCGGGAGCAGAGGCCTTCGCGCGAGAGCCATAGCCCCGGTTCCCCACACGTGGTGCAGACAGTCCCTCTAGGCATCCTCTAACGGCACGAAACGGGACTGGGTGGCAGGCCACCCCTTCCGGAGACCCAAGTGAGTGAAGCAGGCACAGGGAAAACAAAATAAAATACCTCTTTTTTTTTTTTTTTGTTTATTTTTTTTCAATCGCTGCCCTTGGCAGCTGGTTGTATCATTTCTTTCTTTCTTTCAATTTATTTATTTATTTTTTTAAAAACTTTATTTGAAAACTTTAGAGCCTGCAGAGGGTTTTAGCCCACTCCCTTGGTTGGGTCGTCAATCATCCCAAGAGCCATCTGATTCCTTCCCAGGTCCTGGACTTCTTGGGTGCACGATTCAATACACGAGTCAGCAAAGTATTCCTCAGGCACGAACGGATAGTCAAGCTAATGTCTCAAGTTCAACATCTGTTTTCACTGCCAGTACCCAGGGTCTGGGATTATTTGCAGGTTCTTGGCTCTATGGCATCCTCTCTGGAGTTGCTCCCCTGGGCCTTTATTCATATGCGGGCTTTGCAGAGAGCCTTGCTTTCCCGCTGGGATCCAATGGCAGAAGAATTCCAGGTTTCTTTACCACTCCCAGAGTCCGTCAGATCAGGCCTTGGTTGGTGGCTGGTCATTGACCACTTGGAGCAAGGGATGGACCTGGAGGTTCCTCAGTCAGTTATTGTAACCACAGATGCCAGCCTCTCCGGTTGGGGAGCCATGTGCCAGTATCAGTCAGCCCAGGGCCAGTAGTTGCGACAGAAAGCACAATGGTCCATCAATTGCCTAGAAACAAGAGCGGTGCGCTTTGCATTGCAGAAGTTCCTTCCTCTCGTCTGCCATCGGGCGGTACGGGTCTTGTCCGACAATGTGACAACGGTGACCTACATCAATCAAGAGGGAACAAAGTTGTCCAGTAGCATTGGAAGCAGACCAGTTGATGGCCTGGGTGGAGCGCCATTTGGCTCTGTTGGCAGCCTCTCACATAGCCAGGGTTGACAATGTACAAGCGGACTTCTTGAGCTGTCAGCGCCTGGACCCCGGAGAGTGGAAGTTATCTGAGAAAGCAATGACCCTCCTCTCTGGACAGTGGGGCACTCCTCATTTGGACTTAGAAAAATGAAAAGGCCCCATGCTGCTTCAGTCGCAGAAGGGAACATGGGGCGGAAGGGTAGATGCCCTAGTCCTTCCTTGGCCTTGCGATGTTCTGCTCTACGTGTTTCCCCCATGGCCTCTCGTAGGCAAGATTCTAAGAAGAATACAAACTCACCCAGGAAGGGTTATCCTCGTGGCTCCGGAGACCATGGTTTACAGATCTCGTCAACCTGGCTGTGGACGGTCCACTGAGCCTGAGTCATCTTCCCATCCTGCTGTGTCAGGGTCTGGTATTTTTAGATCAAGCAGATCGCTTTTCTTTAGCGGCTTGGCTTATAAGCAGAGGCAATTGAGAGAAAGAAAGGGTATCCAGAGGATGTCATATCCACTCTTTTAAGGCAAGAAAGTCCTCTAATTCTCTTACATATGTCCTGGTGTGGAAAGTGTTCGATTCTTGGTGTGGTGAGCAGGGGGTCCTCCCTCATACAGCTTTCATACCACTAATCCTTGCCTTTTTACAGAAGGGTTTCAGTAAGGGATTATCCTTTAGTTCCCTCCAGGTGCAAGTTGCAGCCTTGAGCTGTCTTTGAGGCAAGGTTGAAGGGGCGTCTCTGGCAGCACACCCTAATGTGAACAGTTTCCTGAAAGGTGCGAAGCACTTAACCTGCCGGTACGGTCCACTTGTCCTTCTTGGACTCTTAACTTGGTGCTCTGGGTATTGTGTGAATCTCCTTTTGAGCTCAGGAAAGCTACCTTGAAGGATTTAACCCTCAAGACTGTGTTTTTGGTGGCTATCTGCTCCACTAGGAGGGTTTCTGAGATTCAAGCCTTCTCCTGTCAGGAACCATTCTTACGGTTTTTGGATTCCAGGGTATCGCTAAGAATGACTCTATCCTCTCCCAAAGGTGGTCTCTGCTTTTCATGGTCAGTGGAACTTCCAGTTTTAGAGCGAGATTCCCCTCATGCTAGAGAATTGCAATGTCTGGATGTTAAACTGGTTCTCGTGTTACTTTGAGGTCACTAATGCTTTTCAGGTTTCAGATCATCTTTTTGTTCTGTGGAGTGGTCCTAAGAAGGGACACAAGGCGACTAAAGCTACCAAAGCCCGTTGGTTGAAAGAGGCTATCGCTTTTGCTTACATTTGCCGCAGACGACCGGTTCTGGACGGCCTAAAAGCTCATTCGATACGGTCACAAACTGCTTCCTGTGCGGACACCCCGTTCGTGTTGCCGCAGGAAATCTGTAGGGCGGTGACTTGGAAGTCTCTGCCCACTTTTCCCAGACATCATCATTTGGACATCCAGGTACCAGACGTCGGCGGTTTTGGGAGCAGTGTCATTCGAGAGGGACTCCAGGTCCCACCCCAGTTAAGAAAGCTTAGGTACATCCCAGCTGTCTAGACTGATCCAAGTATGTACAGGGAAAGGAAAATTGGTTCTTACCTGCTAATTTTTGTTCCTGTAGTACCATGGATCAGTCTAGATGCCCACCCATTGTGGGGGGGGGGGGGGGGGGGGGTGTATTCAGGATTGAGAGTCTGCTCGATTTTTTTTTCTATTCAAAGCAAAATTTTCTGTTTAGGTTAAATGTACGATTATGTCAGAAGATAATACTCCAATATTACTCCTTACCTGTACATAGTTTACTATTGTTATTGTCCTTGCTTGATCTAACCTTTGGCTTTGAATCTGTTGTTCTGCTTTGGTAATGTTTATACTGAAGGGACGCAGGTACCACACCACACTAAGAGGGGGGTGCTCTTCAAGTTTTTCTCTGTCTCCATCTGCTGGAAGGGAGGCAAAACCCAGCAGTCTGGACTGATCTGTGGTACTACAGGAATGAAAATTAGCAGGCAAGAATCAATTTTCCTTTGCTTGCTCTATCTACTAGCCACTGCAACTATAATTTTGGCTCAGACTTGGTTAAAAATGGTTACTTGGAATTGGAAACTCCTTAGCATGCTTCAGCTGTGGTTAATAGCAGGAAAGTGTTTCAAACAATGGGGTTGCCGTATCCAAACTACATTCTTACAGGGGCTCACATGTCAAATATAAAGTATATTTTTAAATGCCTGTTTTTTTTTTTTAAGAATGAAAAAGGCATATGGGCCTAGAAATCATGCACTTCAGAGGATGAGCCAAAGCCCTGTCCAAAACCAGGGACTAGCAGATCTCCCTCTGGGAATGGCTAGGAAAATTTTGATAAAATGTGGGCTTTAGTCCCCACTCTTTCATGCACTGCTTTATCTCAAATCTACTGCAGGAAGTAGTAACCACTACGTAACATATAAACACGGTTTGGTGGCCTCTCTGTATTACCCTCATACTGGCAGGACAGCCTGGGTGAGGGAAGCTTGTTCTGCTGCTGCCTGTGGACAAACAGAAGACCAGGAACTCACAAGTGTTATGACTATAGCATATACCTCTTATTGCAACAGACTCTCTAGAAAAGCTAAAATAAATATAAAGCAATAAATACATAGCAAGGGTCATTATGAGCAAGAAAGATCTTAAGTTTCATAGTTGGGGGTGATGAAATTTGAGAGGCCCCCCTCCATAAAAAATCTTTACAGAAGCTGACAGACCGGGACTGTGTTTGGGACAATGAAAGCTTTCTTCAAGGGACCTATTTAAAACATTCAAAGATAGATAAACCTGAACACGTCAAAATGCACAAAAATATCCTAACAGTTTTTTTTAATTGATCATTGGTTTAAAAAACAAAAAAAACCACCCCCTTCTTCAAAATGAATAAAAAGACATGTGTTATTGTAATTATACAACTGTTTAGGATTTGTGTGTTCATCAGCACTTGCATTTAGTTTTGATGACTGTTTTGAATAGTTCCCTAGATAGGATTTTAGAGAGTACAGGGGAGCCGGCTGGAGCAGTCAAAAAAAAGGGGGCGGGAGAGTGCTCCAGGCTAAGTTTATACTTCTAGGTAGCGCAGAGGCTGCATTCACAGTAATGCTCCTTGTGCAATGCACAGGCCCTCAGAGACAGGCTGAGCTCCAGCATCTCACTGCATAAAGGAGACAACGGTGCAGGAAAAAAAGGGAGTTTAGATTCATTTGGGAACTGAAGAAAAAACTATTCTGACAAGATGAGCTCCATCTTGCTCCGAATGTAATCCAGCTCCTGCCACCAACAGAAAAGGAGAACTTAACCATGGGGTAAAGCTGACAGCTGCACAAAGAACACAGCATCAAGGATATTGTTAAAAACAGATAAGAGCATCCTGACAGAGAAGAGTTGGAAGAATGACTTTACGCCAACTAGAATATTAGGAATTATTCAAAAAAGAAAACAAAAAACCCTGCAACTATCATGCTTCTGTATGAATGGATGGTGCAACCAACATAGCTTAGGTACTGTGTGCTAGTGTGGTCATTCCATAACACAAAAAATAGAGTGGAACTAGAAGTTCAGAAAAAAGCTGTAAGATGTGCAGTAGCTCCTTTATGAAAGGCTACACGGATTAGGGCTAATCAGCTTGGAGAAAAGATGGCGGTGAGGGAATAGGACAAAAGGTTTATAAAATCATGAAGGGGCTGGAATGGCAACATTCACGCTCTCAGCTAGTATTAGGAAACACTGATGCTATTTAAGATTTAAAACATTTTAACTTTTTGTTCACAGTCAATGCACAACTAAACTGAGGAAATTTAGTGCTGGGAGACAGTTAAGGTTTAGAGCATAGCTGGGTTTTAAAAAAGGTCTGGACAAGGTTCAGAAGGACAAATCGATTAATTATTAGCTAGACTGGGCATCTTCCCACTTCCCTAGTGAAGGATCCCCTCGCATTAGGATATCCTCAGATTGGCCGGTCTTGGGAAAATAGGACACTGCACCCCACAGACCACTAGCCCGACACTTCTGGTCTTCACCCTTGCTTGCCCTATCATTAAGGGCTCTGTGTCTATCTCAAGCATAGCGAAATGCCACAGAGTAGGTTCCCACCACCTCTGCTAAAAGTCTATTTTAAGTATTCCCATTCTCACAGTGACAAATTCGCTCAGGTTCCTTCTGAGTAAGCATGGCAGGCTGGGGGCTCTGCATAGGAGGAAAAATGTAAATAGTAGCTTCCTTTGAATAACCTTGGCTAGGTGCACCCCTTACAGTCTGCTGCTCCACCATCTGGTATGGAAAGGCTTCTCTCTCCTATCCATGATGGGTGAGATTCCCAGAGACTGCTATTCCAATAGTAAGATACTTTCCATCACCCCCACATCCAACTCTGTGAATGCACCTAACACTAGACAAAGGTTTAATTCTTGCAGGTCCCACAAGCCATTACCTTTTAAATTCCTTACTCTTCTCTATCCCACAAACTCCCAAATCTCTTCTTTTGCCCCAAACACTAGTTATAAAAAGAACGTCTTTTTTATTATAAGAAAATATGCTCAAAAGTCAATTTTTGAAGGTGGATAGTAGGGATTTCTCTCATCTGCAAGGCTGGAAAGTCCCCAAGCCGAGGTTTTTAAACAGATTTGAAGAGCAGAATCCCATAGGGCCTGGAGCCCCTGAGCCTCCAATTCTTCTCCATTCATGCAAGTGCCACTTCACTGGTACTGTCTGTAACTGCTGTAGCCAGGTGGTGGAGAGCCATCCTGTGGGGCAAGCTGGCTAGGATCCTCAAAGGGACTCGCTAGAAAGGGAGAAAGGAGAGGTTAGGTAGTCCAAGTGGTTTTGGCAAAGGATTTTGAGCAGTATTCCATCAGAGGTACCAGAACCTACCACATCTGTGCTATTCCCTGAAATTGCCAGTCTGCAACCTTCTATGTTCTTATAGATCACCAATACTCAGCCCCTTTTCCCTGTCCTCGCTGCTTGCTCTTATGCCCTTTTCCTCCAGTATCACTGCCTTGCTCCTCTTTCCCTGCTAAGACAGATTCATCATCTCTCATCTTGCTATAAATTAGGTTAACAGCAGCAGGGCTAGAAAAATACCAGTCACCTGGGCACTTTGGCGATTAAAATTTGGTGCATGGCACCCAACCCTTCTCAAATTTTCAGCAGCTCGGGCACTGCAGCGTGGAGCTGCAGTCCAGGACTGGCCCCTGCAACCATAGTGAATGGGGAAGAAGAGTGAGGTGAAGGCTAACTGCCCTGAGCCCCATGTGACCCCCAACTTCTACTCCTCCTTACCTGCTACTAGAAGTTTCCTCATCTCCTCCTTCCTGCAAGAGAGCAGCAGAACTTCTTCCCTCCTCTGCTAGCTCTATCTGAACTTTGAACTGTGCAAGGCCCCACAGCTTCTTGGCACCTGCCGGTCTTGAGTGTTCAAATTTCAAGTGAAGTCAACTGAATAGGAGGCAGCAGATGGAGGGAAGAAGCATTGCTTCTGTGGGCCAGAGGGACAAAAAAAAAAAAAAAAATACCCGCCAAGAGCTTATTCACCTGAGACCCTCATCTCCTTAAGAGCAGGCCCCTGCTACTGGGCCTCAAAAGAGCTGAAACTCCATGCTCATAAGAATTAGATATGGTGCATAAGTTTTCAAAACATTTTTCCAGACTAGAACAGAAACCCCTCAGTGTCCACTTGTTATGCACCCCCTGCTCGCCTCTTTTGCCCCTGCCCCACCACCTCTCCTTGCCACTTACGGTTCTGAAACTGCTGTGCCGTATATCTGGTCAGGAGGATGCCCACACCTTCGATCAGCGCCAGGAGAATCCCTCCCATCATTGCTGAGCCCACCATGGCAAGGGGCCCACCTAAAAGAGAGAAGCAGAGGAAGATCATGGATTACTTTGGTTCTCTATGGTGAAGAGGTATTGTAAAAGGGGCTTCTCAGATAGAGCTTCCCAGTGCCTTGCTTTTCTTAGGAAAGTCAGAGCTACAAGTCCACATGAATAATGGGAGCAAAATCAGGACTGGATGAGACCATACTGAGAAAAAAAAAAAAAAAAAAAAAAATAAAAATATATATATATATATATATATATCGAGCTGGCTGTTTAGCTTCAAGTGCAGTTCAGTTCCGGCAGCCAGACTCTTTGGGATACTGGTAGGCGGCACCAGGGATTATGCCCCAAGCTGACAGGGAAAAAAAAACCTGTATAGTGATTTTGGCACTGTAACTTCGCTGACTTTTCAACATGGCTAAAATGGAAGCATTCCTTTTTAAAAAAAGCATAGGGGAGCACTGTTCAGAGTGTCTACAAGGCAGCCGTATACTGGTCCATGAACTGATTTGATTAAGAATTATGGCTTTTAAAGGAAAATTGGTTCTTACTTGCTAATTTTTGTTCCTGTAGTACTACAGATTGGTCCAAACTCCTGGGTTTTGCCTCCCTTCCAGCACATGGAGACAGAGAAAGTTTTACTGACACTTAACCTGGTGTGCCACCTGCAGTCCGTCAGTATTGACCTGTACCCAATCCAAGATGGAAAAGTATTCCAAAACTCAACATAACCTATTTCATATCTTCTGCCAAACAAGCAGGAGAAGGAACCACTAAATCTGATCGACCTTTATAACCATATAAAAGTCAGAATGTACAACTATCACCTGAGCCAGAAAAAAAGCCAATTGAAAATCCTCCAGCTTATATACAAAAAAAAACAAACCACAGATCAACTGGACTCTCCAAACCTGGGCGGGACTCTGGACTGATCTGTGGTACTACAGGAATGAAAATTAGCAGGTAAGAACCAAGTTTTCCTTTCCCTGCACGTACCCAGATCAGTCCAGACTCCTGGGATGTACCAAAGCTTCCCTAATCTGGGTGGGACTGCGAGAATCCTGCTCGAAGTACGCTTTCCCCAAAGCCCATGGTATCTGAAGCCTGAATGTCCAGACAATAATGCCTGAAGAAAGTGTGCAATGACTTCCAAGTAGCCACCCTACAAATCTCTTGAGAAGACACAGACACTCTGCCCAGGATGCTGCTTGCGATAGAGTCGAGTGAGCTCTTAGACCCTGAGGCACTGATCATCCCCTGCAAATGAACGCTGAAACTATGACCACTTTCAGCCACCGTGCTATGGTTGCTTTTGAAGCTTTCTGCCCTCTTTGCTCCATTCAGGAGAACGAAAAGATGATCTGACACACTAAAGCTATTAGTGAGCTCCAGATACCGTAACAGTGCTCGCTTCACATTTATTTATACAGTTTTTATATACCGTTGCACAGAACAAGTTCCATCTCTACGGTTTACAATGATTCATATTATAAAAACATGATAAAAGGAATACAATGAAACAATATAATTTCAGTTAAGATCAAATTAAAATAGGAATTAAATATTAAAAAAGATAGGAACAGATTAAAAACACGAAGATACTCATACAAAAGACCCAGATTAAACATGACTGTCCAATTTCAAAAGTTTGTCTAAAAAGCCATGTTTTCAGATCTTTCCTCTTCAGATTTTCTTGCAACCGTATTTCTGAGGGCAATTTATTCCAGAGAGTCGGCCCAGCGATAGAGATTGCTCGCGCTCTGACTTCGCTTAAGTGTGCAGATCAGACCGTCTGAATTGTCAAAAGCGCTTTATTTAACGACCTCAGATTGTGTTGAGGGATATGTAGTTTTAATGTGGAGTTTAACCAAGCAGACTTGTCACTATATAAAATTTTATGGATAATACATAACGCTTTATAAGTGATCCTACTTTCAACTGGTAACCAGTGTAAATCCTTTAAGACTGGTGTGATATGGTCCATTCTTCTAGTATTCGAAAGGATGCGGGCCGCTGTATTTTGAAGAACCTGTAGGGGGCGAAGTGTTGCTTTTGGAATTCCTAACAGGGTAGAATTACAATAATCCAATCCAGTTAATAATAGAGTCTGAAGTATTGTTCTAAAGTTTTCCCTAGTGAGGTACGGTTTTAACCGTTTTAGCATCATCAGCTTGCTATAACCCTCTTTAACTTTCTTCGAAATATGTGCCTTAAAATTCAATTCATAGTCAAAGATAACTCCTAGATTCCTAGTTGACTCAACTAATTTATAACTAGTTATATCATTCAGGGTAACAGTTTTCATTTCTGTGTTCACATTCTTTTGGTCTAAAGCCATAAAAACAGATTTCTCTAGGTTTAAAATCAGTTTCCTTTGAGTTAAAAGCTGTTTAATAATATTAAGATACATGTCCATTAGTTTAAAAGTAGCCTCAATACCATTTTATTTATTTAAACATTTTTATATACCGGCATTCTTGTGGACATCATGTCAGTTTACAGTAAACAGGTTAAGTTTGGAAAATTACATTTTAACAGGGAAGTCAAAACTGGGAGAGGGGATAACGAAAGGCAGCTAAGAAAAGACAGGGTAAACAAAACAAGGTTCCTCGAGGTGAGGAGATGGAGTATAACAAAACATAGTTCCTCAATATGAGAAAAAGGGAGTAGACGTATTGTGGTCTACTTTGGCACGGATTGGTGACTTTTTATTCTGCCAGCAGAAAAATGACTTTTAAAGTAAAATCCTTCAAAGTTGTCCTGTGTAGCAGCTCAAAGGTGCTCCACACGCTTTGAGAACCAAAGTTCAGGCGCATCTGAGGACATACTTTCTGCACCAGGGGACGCAAATGCTTGACACCTCGCAGAAAACGTACCACATCCGGATGCGCAGCCAGAGGCACCCCGTGCCTCTAAGACGCTCAAGGCGGCCACCTGGAGTTGATAGCCAAACCTTTTACCAGACCTTGCTGCATAAAAGACAAAATGTGGGCCACAGAAGCTCGAATCAGATCCACACTCTACTCTTTGCATCAAACCTCAAACACCTTCTGCACCTGCACAAATGCCAAGGAGGTGGACTTTTCTTGCTTGTAGTAAAGTGGTATCATCTTCTGGATACCCCCTTTTCTCTCAGGCACCTCCTCTCAAAAGCCAAGCCGTGAGAGAGAAACTATCTGCCTGATCCAAAAATATAGGACCTTAGTGCAGTAGGTTGGGAAGATGAGCCAGATGTAGCAGGCTTTCCACTGTGAGACTGACTAGATCTGTGAACCACAGCCAATGGGGCCATTCTGGTGCCACCAGAACTACTTGCCTTGGATGAACCTCTATTCTTGCAAGACCTTGCCCACCAGTGGCCACGGCAGAAATACATACAGAATTCCTTGTGAACACGGAATGACTAAGGCATCGAATCCTTCTGTCCCATGCTCTCTTCAACTGAAGAACCTCAGAGCCTCGGCATTCTTTCGCGTTGCCATGAGATCCATGCAAGGGACTCCCCACCTGCAACAAATCAGGAGCATGGCTTCCTCTGACAACTCCCACTTCCCGGGATCCAGCTGTCAGCAACTGAGAAAATCCACCTAGACGTTGTCCAACCCCGCTATGCTGGAAAACTGCCAGCATCTCTAGATGGTGCTCTTCCCAGTGGACTAACTCTTGGGCCTCCTGCACCACTGCCCAACTCTTGGTACCACCCTGCCAGGTGATGTAAGCCACAGTCGCATTGTCCGACAAAACTCTCATTGGTCTGCCCTGAACAAGAGGCAAGGCGGCCTGCAACGCTAGACGCATCACTCTTGTCTCTAGATGTTTGATGGACAATATCATCTCCTCCAGAAACCAGCGTCTCTGCGCCACTTGAGCCAGACAGCCCCCACAACCAGAAAGGGCCACTCCACAGAACAAAAGATGATCAGACAAGCGGAAACTGTTTGTCACTTCTAAGTGACGCAAGAGAGCCCTCTTCACATCCAACTTCTGCAACTCTTTGGACTGAGGAGTAGAAGGGACCAAGTCCAAAAAGGATGGCAGTTCCACCAAATGATTTAAATGAAGACACAATACCACCTTAGACAGAAAGGAGGGGACAGTTCTCAAGGACTCTCCCAAGTCCGTAATTCGCAAAAAGGAGCCCCTACAGGATAAGGCCTGAAGATCAGACACCCATCTGGCAGAAGATATAGCCACCAGGAAGATCACCTTCAAAGGCTCAAAAAGAGACGTACACAAAGCTTTCAGGATGACATTAAGGCTCTAGGAAGGACAAGGATTCCGAACTAGAGGCCACAAATGTTTCACTCCCCGGAGAAAAAACACACTTTGTCACGAAAACAGCCTAGAGCCGCCACCTGAACTCTCAGGGAATTAAAGGATAAACCCTTAACGGAGTTCGTCCTGCAAAAAGGACAAGACATCCCACACAAAGCCCTGAAGCAGATCCACTTTGTTCTTAAGGCACCAAGACTCAAAAATCCCCCACATTCTGGCATGCGCCAACGAAGTGGACTGCAGTAGGGTAGCTATCACACATCCGAATAACTCTTATTCCTCAAACACTCCCTCTCAAAAGCCAAGCCGCCAGACAAAAGCGATCTACCTGATTGAAACAAATGGGGCCTTGATGCAAGAGATTGAACAGGTGCCCCAACCTCAGGGGACCATCCACTGCTAGGTTGATCAGATTCGCAAACCATGGACATCTCGGCCACTTCAGAACTACGAGAACCACCTTGCCCTGATGGATTTCTATGCGGCGCACGACCTTGCCTATTAATGGCTATGGCGGGAAGACATACAGGAGAACATGTACCAGCCAGGACAGAACTAGAGCATCCACCCCTTCTGCGCCCATCTCCCTCAGTCTGCTGAAAAACAGAGGAGCCTTGGCATTGTGAAATGTCGCCATCAGGTCCACATGAGGAGTAGACCACTTGAGGCGAAACACTTCAACCGACAACTCCCACTCCCCAGGATCCAGCTGAAGACTGCTCAAAAAATCTGCCTGCGAATTGTCAACACCGGAGATGTAGGACGCTGTCAATCTCTCCAGATGAAGCTCAGCCCAGGTGACCAACTCCTGGGCTACTGCCTGGCTCTTGGTCCCATCTTGATGACTGATGTAAGCCACCGTGGTTGCATTGTCTGATAACACCCTCACTGGCCTTCCCCTGACCAGGCGCACCACCTGGTCTCCAACCGGTTGATCGACCACGAGGTCTCCTCTGGAGACCACTGGCCCTGCACTGATCTCTGACAGACCTCTCCCCAACCAGAGAGATCGGCATCAGTAGTAACAATTGTCCAAGACAGGATATCCAGGTCTACTCCCCTCCACAACTTATCCGGCTGAAGCTACCACTGCACGCTGGTCCTTGCCGATTCCAGGAGGGGGAGAGGCAAATGAAAGCACTTGGACATCGGATCCCACAGGATAGTAAGGGGGACTGTAGAGGCCTCATATGCACCAACTCCAAGGTTGAAGCCACAGATCCAAGCACTTGCAAGTAGTCCCATACTCAGGGCAACGTCTAGTCCAACAGCGATCGAACCTGAGCTTGCAATTTGACAATCCTTTCCTCTGTGAGGAAGATCTTCCCCATGCTCGTGTCAAACTGTGCCCCTAGGAACTCCAACATCTGGGATTGAATCAAGTGACTTTTGGCCAGGTTGACTATCTAACTCAATGCCTCCTTGACACGAGGATTAAGACTTTGCTCGAATCAGCCAGTCATCCAAAGTAGGGGTGGACCAGGATCCCTTCCTTGCAGAGAGCTGCCGCTACCACGATTATGACCTTGGTAAAGGTCCTGGGAGCCGTTGCCAATCCAAAAGGCAGGGCGCAAAACTGGTAATGCTCTCCCAGAACCATGAACCTCAAATATTTCTGGTGATTGCACTGTATACCGATTTGCAGATATGCTGTCAGGTCCAAAGAGGCGAGATACTCCCCTCTGTGTACCAATGCAATGACAGACCGCAGAGTCTCCATATGGAAGTGGGGGATTCTGAGAGTCTTGTTTATTTTCTTCAAATCCAGAATGGGACAGAAGGTACCTTCCTTTTTCAGTACCACAAAATAGATGGAGTAAAGACACTGCCTTCGCTCTTCCAGAGGCACCAGCACGATGGCTCCCATCTCTCTGAGGTGGAGGATTGTGTCTCGAACCGCCATCCTCTTCTGCTTGTAACAGCACATGGAAACCAAAAAAACAATCTCTTAAAGGTTGAGCAAATTCTAAAGCAGAGCCTTTTTCTATGACACTTAAGACCCATTGATCAGACGTGATCTTGACCCACTCCTCATAGAAAAGAGCCAACCGGCCCCCTATCGCTGGCACCGAGGAGTGAGCTGGCCTCGCCTCATTGGGGGGGGGGGGGGGGGGGAGGAATTTAACTCCACCCTGCCCCTGGGAGGGGCCATCTTGCCCAGGCCTGCATCCATGAAAGGACAGATTCCACGACTGCTGCCTGCCGGTGCCTTGACATGAAGAAGACCCTGAAGATCTGGAAGACCTGATTAGTCGATTTCCATGAAATGGAGAGCAATAGGGAAAAGCATTTCTAGCCTTCGGTTTTGTCCTCTGGCAGCTTATGCACCTTATTCTCCCTGAGGGACTTGATCATTTCTTCTAAGTCCTTCCTGAAGAGTAACTTTCCTTTAAAAGGCAGCGAACCAAGCTGTGTCTTGGAAGAAATATCTGCCGCTGAAATCCTCAGAGGAGTCTCAGATTACACTGCCGCCACCAGGGATCTTGAAGAAGCACAGAGAAGGTCAGAGCACATCCGCACTATAGGCCACAACATCTTCCAGCCGCTCGGCCTGCATGGACTCCGCGGGTGACAAGGTCCTGTCCATCTGTAACTGCTGAACCCAGTGCAGACCTGCTCTCAACATAAAACTGCTACACATAGCAGCCCGGGCTCCCAGCGCCAACACCTCAAAAATCTTTTTGAGTTGACCTTCCAGCTTCCGATCCTGAAGATCCTTGAGTACTACAGCGCCTGTGACCAGAATGATCGTTTTCTTAGTGACCGCTGAGACCAAAGCATCCACCTTAGGAATCCTCCGAAGGTCCAGCACTTCCTCCAGTAGTGGATACAACTTGTCCATGGCTCGCATGACCTTCAGCCCCATGTCTGGAGTATCCTACTGCCAGAAAAGCAAGGCAGTCAGACTGATGGAATGGAAAAGTCCTGGTGGGACCCCGAAGCTCCACCATAACCAGGTCCACTGCTCCCAACTCCAAGCTCTCAGGAGCATCAATACCCAGCTCCTCCAATACTGCGGGTATTTTCCCTGCAGAACAGCCGGACCACTTTGGGATCATCACCCTCAATGGTAGATGCCTGTGAAGAGTCGTGGTCTGGTCCCTGAGAATCCAGCCTAGGGTCTACCCAGAGGGTCCTGCCCCTGCAGATTATTCTGTTGCAAACCCTCTGAAGAGGTGTCCACCACTGGTGGGAATGGGGAAGACCTCAGCAGCCGCTTGGCCTTTGGGTTCCTGAGCTGGCTGGGGCTCCAACCCGCTTAGCAGCCTTGCCCCAGTGCCGCTTGACTGACCTGCCTTAAACACCTTCTGCAACAGCCGCACAAAATCCAAGGTGAAAGAGGAGGAAGAGGAGGAGTCGGGGACATCTTCGGGTTACCCTTCATGTGGCTCAGCAGCTTCCCGAGCGGCACAGCCCCCACCAGAGGCCTCAGCTTGTGGCGATAATGGAGGCGGGAAATCCCCCACAAAATGGCTCTGTTCCCGTGCTCACGGGGAAGAGACTTGCCGGAGGCTGCTGCGATGCTGAAAGCCTCCCAGGCTCCTTCACCTTTTCTCCTGCAGCAGCGCTCTAAGAGCCTTCCCCCCGGGGAGGCAACGAGCACATAACCCATCACGCAAAAGCCGCAGGCCCTGCATGCAGTCCCACATGGCATAATGGTGGCAGAAGGGCGATTGGCAGCCAGGCAGACGAATGCAGCTCCAGAAAGAAACACACACCGAGGGAGGAGGGATATTGGAGAGCTGCTGCAGCAAGCTCGAGCAGTGCCTGAAAGCGCTGGTCAGCGCTAAAAGAAAAAAAAAACCACTACCCTTCTCTCTCTTTTTTTTTTATTTTTTAAAACTTCCCTAAGAAGGCAGCAGGCTCAAGTGGATCCCCGGTGTCATCCTGAATGGCAGCTAGGCTCCAGGAGCTGAACAGGAATATCTGACCAACAGCTCTCCTGCCTCACATACCAGGGAGATGGTACCACCAGGACCTAACTACCCCCTGGGAGGCTGTTTGAAGAAAACTTCATTCTCTTTTTCCTGTACTTTTCTATCTTCTGGGTTTTTTGTTGGTTTGTTTTTTTTTGAAGTCTTAGACTGCAGGACTTTGCACCTCTACCAGATGCAGTACACAGAAATACTGGCAGACTGCAGGTGGCACCTTGGGTTAAGTGGCAGAGTTAGTCAAAATTTCTCTGTCTCCATCTGCTGGATGGGAGGCAAAATCCAGCTGTCTGGACTGATCCGGGTATGTACAGGGAACGGTTTTTACTTTTTAGCCTGAACGCCTTTCTCAGCCAATACTTACTCCTGGAGGCTAGGACTGCTCCGGTGAGTGCACCGCTGGAGATAGAGTTCCAGGGGTCCTCCTTCCCACGCAGCTTCACCAGGCCACAGTCGATTGTGGAGAAGAGGCCTCCCCACACTGCAAAGCTGCCTGTTAGGAAGAAATAGGAGATTTGAGAAAAGAAACAAGGTTCCAGATCCTCCCCTCACCAATGCAAAGGGATCCCTGCAGACAAAGAAAAAACAAGCTAGAAACTATGATCAAAAGGCAGCGTGTGGAACCAATTAGTACTACCAGAAAATTATAGCCATTCCACCACAGAACTATGAAACATAGATCCAAGGTTACCTACCACGAGTTACACTGTGTGACCTTTTGCAAGTCACTCATTGACTGTTTCTCTCAGACCTTTTCTTCCTGGATTGGCAGTGTGGCCTAGAATATAAAAGCTGTGCATTCCTGGCTGAAGTCTTCTGAGGATGCTGTGGAGGGAGTACTCATAGTTCCTTGGGCCCTGGGGGGGGGGGGGGGGGGGGGGGGGGGGGGGAGGGGGGAGGCGTCAACCATCCAATGAGATACCTAGTGGCTTCATTGAGGGCTCAAGATGGCAAAGTTTCTGGAAGGAGTCCCAGTGTATGGCTCCCGGCTGAGAACAGTGACTGCAATAACTGGACTGAGTGAGGTGGGAAGGACTCCTTGGCGGTTTTGTATGAATGGCTCGTAGTGCCAGATCCCAGTACAGATTCCAACCAAACTGGAAACCCAGAGGAGCCAAAAGGAAACTAATGGGTCAAAAAAAAAAAGTCTGAGAGAAACTAGAAGGCCCAGGTTCCAATCCCATTCTCCCTCCCATGATGTTCTGCAAGTCACTCAGCAGCACTCTTCTCTGTCTCACTCTCATAGTAATAAAATATAGTAACAGTTTATAATGGCAGACAAAAACTGCTCAGTTCTGGACTAAGGCTAAATACCTGCTATGGAAGCCGGACTGCTTACAGGGTAACACTCCTTATCCAAGTCAGTTTTTGTCATCTTTGGTTCTCTGACATGCCAGGTAGATGAGCATTCAAGATCCCATAGCCACCTTCCTCCTTCCCAACCCATGCTGTCATTGTTTCTTCCAGGACTGACAGCATGTCTTAGAGGTTTCAGCAATACACTAGCTTGAGCGACCATTCCATGCAGATTCTAAATCACTATAAGTCACTCTGTCAATCACCCCAGTTCTCTAATTTTCTAGAACAGCAGTTCTCAACCGGTGTGTTGAGACACACCAGTGTGTCTCCAAGCACAGGCACGTGTGTGTCACCACACTTCGCGGTCCCCCCGCTGACCCAGCTGCTCCCCCTGCCTCAGCGAAATAAGCCTGGGCAGAGGATGACTTCCTAAAATGCTGATAGCCCAGGCAGAATGCAGCAAGAGAGCTGGAGTCAGCAGCACCAGCATGGTCTCTTCTTCCCGCCCTCCGGAAGAGGAAGTGGTGTGCAGAGGCCGCACGTGCGGGAAGAGACCATGCTAGTGTGTGCATCATTGGTCCGAAGAAGAGGCGCGGCCTGAAGAAAAGCAGTACGGTGTGGAGCAAAAGAGGAGCGATGTCAGCCCCCACGGCAGATGAGAGTCCTTTCTCGAGGCCAAGAGAGCTGGAAGTGGAGGAGGCTGCTGCTGCTGCCACTAAGCAGGAAATGGAGGAGACTGCTGCTGTCACTAGTTCAGTGGGGAGAGAGTAAGTAAGTATATGTTTGAGATCATGGGTGTGTGTGTCAGCATGTATGTGTGATTGAGAGCCTGTGTGTGACTGAGACAGCAATAATGTAAGTGTATGACTGAACCTGTGTGTAAATGAGAGAGATCATGTGTATGTATGATTAAGAGCCTGTGTGTATAAGAGAGCATGTGTATCTGGCTGTGATTGAGAGCCAGTGTAGGTGAGAGAGCATGTGAGTATGTGATTGAGGGCCTGTGTGTGAGGGAAAGACAGCATGTATGCAAGTGTGAAGACAGACAGCATGTGTATAAATGTGTTAAGAGCCTATATAAGTGAGAGAAAAAGCATGTGTATGTGTGTGATTGAGAGCCTATGTAAGTGAGTAACTGAGAGCCAGTGTGAGGAGACAGCTTGTGTGGGACAGAGAGGAGAAAGTTACAAACAAACCATCTCTCCTCCTTGAATTCAAAACACTCTCAGGGCACCTGGATATCAAACATTCCCAAGTATGCAGAGCAAAGCATTTTTTTATCCTTATTTTTCATTATTGGGTCTGTGTGTCTATTTTAAAATATTTTATTGGTATCTGGAACTTTTTGATATGAGTTTTTAATTATTGGATATTCCATTCATCAGCTAATTTTGAAATCTGTTATTTTTGTTAGTAAGCTTTTATATTTCTTGATTTGTTTTGAGGATTGCTGAAATTTCTCTTTTTTCCTTTGTAACACTGCATACAGTCTCTCTGGCTTGTTGTGGTTTCCAGTTCAGTTTTTGTCTGCATATTTTTAGTTATGCTTTATGGTCTCTATTTTTTGTTAGGTGAGGATCAGCACATGAGATTCAGGTGAGGTTTTCTGCTGGTGTGTAGTTTCTGTTTAGGGCTCTATAGCAGCCTAACTTAGTCTGTTTTCCTAATAGGAGATGTATTGGTGTCTTAAGGCCTGGTGTAATATTTTCAGTGTTGCCTTTTCTTAGGTAAGGTGGTTACTGTTTTAAAGTACTGGAAATTGGTGTTTTGGTATGGGATGTTTACTATTTATGCAATTTCTGTTCAGAGTACTTATCTTTCCTTTGTGTCATTCTTAATAAAAAAAAATACTGGACCTTTATTTTATTTCTGCTGTGAATTGTAATGAGCAGTGTGTCACACACAAGCGTTGTCTGTCAGGTGTGTCACGATGGGAAAAAGAGGTTGAAATCCACTGTTCTAGAACATGAGAGACCACGAGGCTGGAGCAGACCAATGATCCACTGAGCCAAGCTGCCTGCCCCCAAGAGTGACCAATCTGGGTCACTTGGAAGAACCCAGTAGATTCTAATAGGAAGTGCATTCTCTATTGCTCAGCCCCAGAAGTATGAAGCAGACAGACCCATGTCTGCCTGCCTATTAATCTTTAATGGCCAGCAACTTCTCCAAACTTTGTTTTTTTAAAACAAAGCTCAGCTATACTACCAGCCTTGACCACATTCTCTGGTAACTCACAGGTTAATTGCTCATTGACCAAAAAAAAAAAATCCCTCACACCTTCAAAATTTGATTTAAAATTTGCTACCAAGTAGTTTCATGGAATGTCCTCTAATCCTAATAGTTTGATACAGTAAATACCACTCATGATTTTATAATCCTCTATCATATCCACTCTCAGTTACCTCTTTCTCCAAGTTGAAGAGCCCTAAATCGTTCAGCCTCTTCTTGTAAGGGAATCATTCCAACACCTTTATTATTTGCTCCCTTCTCGGCCATTTCTTTTTTCAGATGTGGTGACCAGAACTGCATATTACACTCCAAGTGCACATACATCATACATCTATCTATACAGGCATTAGAATACAAAATAAAACTGGGACTATTCCTTTCCTATAATGTTCTATTCGCTTTTCTGATTGTTACAATAAGCCAATGATATTAATGTATTTTCCACAAGGATTCCAAGATCCTTTTCCTAAAGTGGCAACATCTATTGTGGAACCCAGCATATAGGAAAATTGGTTCTTACCTGCTAATTTTTATTCCTGAAATACCACAGATCAATCCAGACAAGAAGGTTTTGCATCCCTACCAGCAGATGGAAGTAGAGAATAAAAACTTTTCAGGCACTGCTACATAACAGAGATTGCCACATGTAGTCCTTCAATATTGATCTGTACCCAAGCCAAGATACAGTGAAACAAACTCATATCAACTTCCCCCTCCAGGGTGAACAGAGAACAAAGGGGGTTGGAGCCCCTTGAACTGGAGCCCTCCCATCTAACAAAGGGACTGAATACCTTCAATCCCATAGGCTTGACAGATACACATAGTAAATCCTGCATTATAAACAAATGAAGCAACCACAGTCTTTCGTAATCAAAGGGGACAAGTTTCTGGACTGATCTGTGGTATTCCAGGAACGAAAATTAGTAGGTATGAACCAAGTTTCCCTTTCCTGTTCATACTCCAGATGGGTCCAGATAAATAGGATGTACCCAAGATCCCCTACAAGAGCAAGAACCCGAAAGACTCGCTTGTAACACTCTCCTCAAACACAGCCTCCTCTGACACCCAAAACATCCAATCGTTAATGGCTGGTAAAGCATGAAGATCATGTTGCTGCTCTACAGCTTTCCTGTGTGACACCAGCTGACACTCAGCCTAAGAGGCCACTTGCGCCCTACTAGAGCGTGCACACAAACCTTCTGGAATCGACAGACCTTCACAGAGACGGGCAGAAAAAATATAGTTTTCTTCAACCAACCATGGCTTTAGATGCCTTACTTCCTTTCTTTGCTCCACTGAACAAGACAAGACAAACAGATGATCCTAACAGAGAACTGTTAAGTGACCTTAAGGTACCATGCCAGATTATGACGAACATCCAATAGATGAAGCTCCCTCACATATGGCACATTCGAAAACATTGGAATTGAGATGAAAAGAAGAAACAACCTTCAGTATAAATGAAGGCACCGTATGCAACACCCCATCTGTTATCTACAGGAAAGGATCTCTATAGGACAAAGCTTGAAGCTCTGAAATCTGCCTGGCCGAACAAACTGCTACCAGAAAGACTGACTTGAAGATGAGGTCCTTCAAAGACGTTCGTCACAAAGGCTCAAAACAGAGGACCACAAAGCACCCACAGAACCAAGTTAAGACTCCATGACAAACACATCCTATGAACCAGAGGGCACAAATATTTCGCCCCCTTGAGAAAACATATGATGTCCAGATGAGAGGTCAATAGTCTTCCATGCAGCTTACCTCACATATATTCTAAGGCTGCCACCAGTACCCGAAGTGAATTGTAGGCCAGCCCTTTTGCTAAGCCCTGTTGCAAAAAGGCCAAAATCTGCACAATGTCCACCTACGTAGGCTCCAGACCTTCCTTCAAATACCAGGACTCAAACATTCTCCATACCTAGACATAGGCAAGAGAAGGCTATGTCCACCTAGCCTGAAGGAAAGTAGCAATAACCGGCTAAGAGTACTCTTTCAATCGTAAGCGCCTCCTTTCAAAAGTCAAGCAGCGAGACAAAAGAGATCCACCTAATCTGAAAATATGGGCCCTTGAAGAAGTAAATCCAGCCAAAAGAACAGCGAGCATACGCTGCACTTCAACAAATACTATCCAACAAAAAGTGCAGACAAACCAGGTCAAGTCCCAATCGAGAATGAATTCCAAATAAAAGTTTGATATGTTGTTTTTAGTTCAGCAACTCCACTGACAAATTACAAGCATCTTTTTACAAAAGTCCTGACACGGTCCTGTGTTTCGCCAGAGACTGCATCGGGAGGGACCAAAGACTTCACAGGCAAATCTATAAATAAAGCATATAAATGATCAGGACAAAAATGGACTTAATGCCAACCCACAAGAGTAATACATGTCACATTCAACAGGTTACCATACCTGGATGCAGAAACTTCTAACATGGCAGGGAGTGCATTGAACCTCAATACAAGCAGGTATTTAAACCTAACGGAGTCAGGCACGAAACTCAGGTGAAACTATCGCATTACTCCAGGGAGCCAATCAGCGGCTCTCCTGAACCTGAGGCGCCAATGGCAGTCAAGTGAACAGGTGCCATTCAAGTTCTCGATTCAAACCATTAGGTGTTACAGTATCTAGGGTAAAGATCCACCTTTGCTCCTTACAACCTAAATGTTCAGCATAATCACCTCCCCGAGATGGACGAGGAACCACTTCAATGACAAAAAAGAAAAGGCCAGAGAGAGTGTGAGCACCGGACCCAGTGTTCAACCAGGGGTTCATTTTCTCGGGAGTTTCTAATATTAGAACAGTGTTCAATGATACGCGTTTTAACCATCCTAGATGTTTTTCCAACATACAATAAAGGACATGGGCATTTGATGATATACACTACCCCTTGTGTGGTGCAGTCAGATACAGATCTCAAATAGAAAGTTTTATGGTTGCTCGGGTGTGTGAATGACAAGGTGTTCGTGTGACAGCACATTGAACAATTACCACATGGTTTATGAGTGTGCCAGATTTTGTGGAATACGCATCAGCCCGAGTAGAGTCCGCATGAATTAATCTGTCCCTTAAATTCCTCCCCCTTCGATAGGTGAAGTGTAAAGGCCCCTGAAAAAGCTGATGTAATGATAAAGCCTGCCAATATTTCCAAACAATGTTCGTGACCGCCCAACTAAGGGTAGAGAATGGTAAAATGCAATTATTAGTGACTTCAGATGAGCGAGTCTGGGGAAGAAATAGCAGATCACGATTTACATATAAAGCCCGCTTGAAGGCATTCTTAATCACCTTCGTGGGATAACCTCTTACAATAAAACGTGCTGACATTAGTTTAGCCTGATCTAAGAACTCTGCACGGGTAGGGCAAAGTCTCCGGAGCCTCAAAAATTGACCTGTAGGTATACTGTTCCTTAGTGTACGCGGGTGACAGCTATCAAATGATAATAAAGTGTTCCTGTCAGTCTCTTTTCTGAACAGCATAGTCTGAAACTTATCACCATCAGCAGATATCAAGATGTCTAAGAATGCTATCCGTGAGGGGTGTATACTGAAATTAAACTGTAAATTGGGATTAAGCGAGTTCAACCAGTCTACAAACATAAAAAACTGTACATCTGTCCCTTGCCAGATAATGAACACGTCATCAACAAATCGCAGCCATAAAAAGATAGAATTAAACCATTCAAATGGATAAATGAATAATTCTTCAAATCTAGCCACAAAGAGACACTGTTGAATGTGACATGTAACTACTCTTGGGGGTTGGCATTAAGTCCATTTTTGTCCTGATCTTTTATATGCTTTATTTATAGATTTGCCTGTGAAGTCTTTGGTCCCTCCCGATGCAGCCTCTGGCGAAACACGGGACCGTGTCGGGGGACTTTTGTAAAAAGATGCTTGTAATTTAAGTCAGTGGAGTTGCTGAACTAAAAACAACAATATATCAATAAACTTTTATTTGGAATTCATTCTCGATTGGTACTTGACCTGGTTTGTCTGCACTTTTTGTTGGATAGCCCTTGAAGAAGTAACCCATGCGGATGAATCAGATCCGCAAATCACGGGCACTGCAGCCACTTTGGTGCTACCAGAACCACCTTTCCTGGATGTCTCCCTATGCACTGCACCATGCAGCCGACAAGGGGCCATGGGGGAAACATGTAAAGCAGGATTTCTGTTGGCCAAGGAAGAACCAGAGTGTCGATCCCCTCTGGTCTGTGACTGAAGAACCGAGTCGCCTTGGCTTGAGACACCATCAAATCCAGTTGGAGGCTGCTCCACCTGGCACAAATGAGGCTAAGGTCTCTATGGACAAGAACATAAGAACTTGCCATGCTGGGTCAGACTAAAGGTCCATCAAGCCCAGCATCCTGTTTCCAACAGTGGCCAATCCAGGCTACAAGTACTTGGCAAGTAACCAAACACTAAGTAGATCCCATGCTACTGATGCCAGTAATAGCAGTGACTATTCCCTAAGTCAACTTGATTAATAGCAGTTGATGGACTTCTCCTCCAAGAACTTATCCAAACTTTTTTTTAAATTCAGCTACACCAATTGAACTAACCACATCCTCTTGCAACAAATTCCAGAGCTTAACTGTACACGTTGAGTGAAAGAATTTTCTCCAATTAGTTTTAATGTGCTACTTGCTAACTTCATGGGGAGTGCCCCCCTAGTCCCATTATCCAAAGGAGTAAATAACCAATTCACATTTACCCATTCTAAACTGCTCATGATCTTATAGACCTCTATCATATCCCCTCTCAGCTGTCTCTTCTCCAAGCTGAACAGCCCTAACCTCTTTAGCCTTTCCTTATAAGGGAGCAATTACATCCCCTTTATCAATTTAGTTATCCTTCTTACAATTATTAGTTGTTATTATTATTAGTTATTCAATCTTACAATTCAAGCTACTACTCCATATCACAAAATTGAAACTGGCCTTTTCAAATCTAAAGAACTACAAATCTGCCTGATCTACTCCCCCCCTAGCATACTTGAAAACAACCCATCCTGCCTTACAGAATTCATTACCAAAAACATGGATTTACATCTCCCAACAATAATACTCGGGGATTTTAACTTACATTTTGATCGGCTCCCACTAACCCCTGCCTGCGAAGCATTACTGACTTCTATGAACGCTCTAGGCTTTCAACAAACTGTGACCAACCCCACTCATAAAGCTGGTCATACTCTTGATGTCATTTTTACTAACTCCCTGATTGAAACAAAACACCCCCGCTGCACTCCTATTCCTTGGTCTGACCACTTTCGGATTGATACGTCCTGCACAATCAAGCATTCTCCAAATAATGTTCCTAGCAAAAAAACTATCTACTTTCGAAAACAAGGTCAAACAGAGGAAATTAATAATTTGATTTCAGAAGATCTTAAAAATTTAGATCTCACTGATGCAGAAACAGCAATCTCATCTTGGTTTAAAATTACCAGTAACATAGCAGAGAATCTCTGTCCTATACAATCCAAAGAAATCAATACTGAAAAGATAATTAAAAAAAAAAACCTTGGTATACTCCTGAACTAAAAGCTATGAAAACAGAGCTTCGAAAAACAGAAAAAGTATGGCGCAGAAACCAAAATTCTACTACTCTATTAAAATTTAAGTACTTACTACATAAATATCGCCAAAACACCGATAAAACAAAGAAGGATTTCTACACGGCCAGAATCCATCAATATCAATTCAACCCCCAAGCACTCTTCCAATATGTCAAAAGCCTTATTACTGCACCAGCTCTTTCTATCACAATCAATGACGAGGAATCAAAATGTGAGGAACTAGCTACGTATTTTTATAACAAAATACATTCAATTATAATGCGATGTAAGTCACAAATTACAATGAATTCTAAATCTAATATTAACTCCTCCTACATTAACAATCCTATTGATCATACCGCTTCTACATACTCTAATCAAACTACATCAGCCACTCAAAATAAAGCTGAAACAAAGCTTACCAATCTAGAAATTACTACTGGTATTGAAGTCGAATCAATTCTAAAGAAAATAAAACCAGCTTTCCACCCCACAGACATCATGCCTACTAAGATTCTCCTTGCAATACGTACAACTATAGCTAAACCCATTGCAATGATTCTTAACAAATCCATCACCTCAGGCATTGTTCCTTCTTTACTAAAACATGCTATAATAACGCCTACATTAAAAAAAGCAAACCTAGACTCATCTGATCCAGCAAACTTTCGCCCAGTTTCTAACCTACCTTTCCTTTCAAAAGTAATGGAAAGAATCATCAACAAACAACTAACTGATTATCTTGATGAGCATCATCTTCTCTTCCCATCCCAATATGGGTTTAGAAAGTATCACAGCACTGAAACACTTTTAATTTCTCTCTCAGAGATTTACTAAAAGCTTTTGATACTGGAAAATCATATCTCATCGCTCTTCTTGATATTTCAGCTGCATTCGACACAGTAAATCACAACACCCTTATAAACCGCCTTTCTGAAATAGGCATTTCTGGCGCAGCACTACTATGGTTCCAATCTTTTCTGAGCAACAGAACTTACAGTGTTAAATGTGGACAAAGTGAATCCAAACCAAGAAATCTCTCTCAAGGAGTCCCACAAGGATCCTCTCTTTCATCTACTTTATTTAATGTTTACCTCTCTCCACTATGCCGGCTACTCTCTAAACTGGGTCTTCAATATTTTATATATGCGGATGACGTACAGATTATTATTCCTATTACCAGCTCAATTACAAATGCCCTGAGCTTTTGGAATGCAGCATTATCAGAAATTAAATCAATTCTTACGGACAACCAATTAGCTATTAACACCAATAAAACTGAGCTTATGATTATATCACCCCCAAATAATACTTTACTGAACAACTCCAACCTCTCACAACACATCTCTACAATGTCTCAGCAAGTACGTAGCCTTGGCGTTATTATTGATAACAATCTTACTTTCAAAAAATTCATCGCTGATACAATTAAAAATGGATTCTTTAAGCTACACACACTAAAACGCATTAAACCCCTTTTATACCAGTATGATTTCCGTACAGTCTTGCAAGCAACGATTCTATCAAAAATTGATTACTGCAATGCATTGCTATTAGGACTACCTAAAACAACAATCCAGCCTTTGCAAATGTTACAAAATGCAGCTGCCCGCATCATCACTGACACGAGACGCCATGAGCACCTAACTCCAGCACTTCAGTCATTGCACTGGCTTCCTGTGGCTTCAAGGATAGTATATAAATCCATGACTCTTATACATAAAGCCGTTCACAACAGAGAAATGCAATGGTTCAATGATCAATTACAATTCAAAACATCAATCCGACCTACCATATTCCAACATCTTGCGAAACTGAAGATCCCTGCGCCTAATTTGACCAAACTTTCGACTACAAAAGAACGTTCTTTCATCATTGCTGGATCCACAATATGGAATACTATGCCCTCTGAATTACGCCAGGAACTTTGCCACAAAAAATTTAAACAAAACTTAAAAACCTGGCTATTCAAAAAAGCCTTCTATCAATAAACTGAGTTCTATTATATACCTTTCTGAATATTTCTACAGACACTCAATTTTTTTTTTTTTTTTTTACAAAGTTATAATTAGTCTTATATTCATACAGTTATTATGTTATATTGTAAAGCTCTTTGCTGAATTAATGTTTGAATGTAAACCGAGGTGATGTTTCTTACGGACCCCGGTATATAAAAATCCTTAAATAAATAAATAAATAAATCAATTTAGTTATCCTTCCCTGTATTTTCTCTAGTGCAACTATATCTTTGATATATAGCAACCAGAATTGTACACAGTATTCAAGGTGCGGTCTCACCATGGAGCGATACAGAGGCATTATGACATTTTCCAATTTATTCACCATTCCCTTCCTAATAATCCTTAACATTGTTTTCTTTTTTTGACTGCCTCAGCACACTGAGCTGATGATTTCAATGTATTATCCACTATAACACCTAAATCTTTTTCCTTGGTGGTAACTCCTAATATGGAACCTAACATCATGCAACTACAGCCTGAGTTTTTTTTCCCCCTATGTGCAACACCTTGCACTTATCCACATTAAATTTCATCTGCCATTTGGATGCCCAATCTTCCAGCCTCACAAGGTCCTCCTGCAATTTATCACAATCTGCTTGTGATTTAACTACTCTGAATAATTTTGTATCTGCAAATTTGATTACCTCATTTGTCATATTCCTTTCCAAATCATTTATAAATATATTGAAAAGCACCAGTCCAAGTACAGATCCCTGAGGCATTCCACTGTTCACCCTTTTCCATTGAGAAAATTGACCATTTATTCCTACTCTACACTACATCTACCAGTCCGCCTTTATCCACATGTTTATTAATCCCTTTCAAAAAAAAAAAGTAGATTTGTGATGCAAGACTTCCCTTGGGAAACCCATGCTGTGTTCCAATAAACCAGTGGTTCCCAACTCTGTCCTGGGGACTCCCCAGCCAGTTGGGTTTTCAGGATATCCAGAATGAATATGCATGAGAGAAAATTTGCATGTTATGGAGGCAATGCATGCAAATTCTCTCTCATGCATATTCATTGTGCATATCCTGAAAACCCGACTGGTTGGGGGGGGGGGGGGCGCCCAGGACAGGGTTGGGAACCACTGCATTAAAACATGTCTTTCTATATGTTCTGTGATTTTGATCTTTAGAATAGTTCTCACTATTTTTCCTGGCACTGAAGTCAGACTTGCTAGTCTCGTTTCCTGGATCACCCCTGTAGCCCTTTTTAAATATTGGGGTTAAAACGGGCCACCCTCTAGTCTTCAGGTACAATGGATGATTTTACTGATAGATCATCAATTTTAACTAATAGATCTGACATTTTTTTTAGTTCCTTCAGAACCCTAGGATGCATACCATCTGGGCAAGGTGATTTGCTACTCTTCAGTTTTTCAATCTGGCTTATTACATCTTCCAGGTTCACAGTGATTTCGTTCAGTTCTTCTGACTCATCACCCTTGAAAGCCATCTCCGGAACCAGTATCTCCCAAACATCCTCATTAGTAAACACGGAGACAAAGAATTCATTTAGTCTTTTTGCAATGGCCTTATCTTCCCTAAGAGCCCCTTTAATCCCTCAGTCATTTAACAGTCCAACCGACTTCCTTGCAGGTTTCCTGCTTCGGATATATTTTAAAAAGAGTTCTTATAAATTTTTGCCTTTCTGGCCAACTTCATTTCAAATTCCCTCTTAGCCTGTCTCAATGTTTTACACTTAACTTGATAATGCTTATGCTTTTTCCTATTTTCTTCAGATGGATCCTTTTTCCAATTTTTGAAGAATGTTTGTGTGTCTAAAATAGCCTTACACACCTCACTTTTTAACCATGCCAGTAATCATTTTGCCTTCCTTCCACCTTTAATGCATGGAATATATCTGGACTGTGCTTCTAAAATTATATTTTTAAACAATGTCCACGCCCATTGTACACATAACCTTTGCAGCTGCACCTTTCAGTTTTTTTCTATTTTCCTCCTTTAATCAAGTTTCCCTTTTGAAAATTTAGTGTTAGAGCTGTAGATTTACATATTGTCCCCCTTTCAATCATTAGCTCAAATTTGATCATGTTATGATCACTATTGCCAACTGGACCTACCACAGTTACCTCTCTCACCAAATCCTGCTTCCACTAAGAATTAGATCTAAAATAGCTCCCTCTCCCATTGGTTTCTGAACCAATTGCTCCATGAAGCAGTCGTTTTCCATCCAGGAACTGTATGCCTCTAGCATGTCCATTCCCCCCCAAATCCAATTGCTGCCTGCTAAGATAATCCTCCTGCATACTGTCCCCTCCAGCCACATGACGCCACTATCCCCGCCAGATACTGCTGCTCCACCCAAACAGTTCCTGGGCCTCCTGAACTGCAAAGCGACTTTTCGTCCCACCCCTGACAATCTATATACACTACTTGACTTCTCTCATTCTCTATTTTTCCTTCTTTTTTTTTTTTAATTAATAGTGCCTTCTAGACCAGTTTTTCCACCCTGGCTCTGGAATGATCTGGTGGTCTCAAAGAAAGGAAATTAACAGAATCTAATTTTACCTGCCTTGGCATCCTGTTATGCCACATATCTTGACTGGTCTATACCAAAAGCAGCATCTATCACGGCTGGAAGGAAGCCAATGCTGCTTCAAGAACACTTGTTCCCAAAACTGTCTTTTCTTTTGCCCACAGACCTAAGAAAGGAGGCCCATGTTGCAGTCCAGCAGATGTCCCCTGGCAAAGCCAGCCTGCAAGCCTGTGCTCTAGTGGAGTGTTCTCTCCTGCTTTCTAGGATTGATTTCCCTTTCATCACAATATAAAGCCAGTTATTGCCTCCTGAATTTACTGGCAATGGACGCTTATGACGGTGCCTCTCCTTTCTGGAGTCCATTAAAAAGAACGAACCACCTATCCAATTTTTGGCATGACTTCGTGACTTTCAGATAATGTAGTAATGCTCAGACATCTAAAATGTATGGATTCTCTCTCTTCCCCTGCTCTCCAGTACTAGAAGCTAACTGAAGGTCGACATTTGGTTGGCAATTGTTTGAATAGTTAATGAAAAAGTTTTAATTCACGCTGGTCATACAAAAACAAAGAAAAATCAAGTTGGTTGATGGATTATAAAAAAAAAAAAGAGTACATTACTGGATGGTAGTAACAAAAACAATGTGGTATGAAACCTCTCTCTCCCTCCAAAATAATTTTTCTTTTTGATTAAAAAAAAATTAGTTTTTTGGTTTAATTTATAAAAAAAAAAAAAAAAATTTAAAAAAAGGAGGTAATCACCAACTTGTATGGGTGGTCAAATATGAAAAACGTATAAAACAAAATTATAAAAGTGGTAATCATAATTTGCATATGTTTGAGTAGCACTATAGAAATGATACCCTAAGAGAGGAAATTTGATGGCATCATCTTTCATGCCTAAAGTAGTAAGTGGATTCTGTTTTGAAAATACATAGTAGGGATCTCTGCAGAATAAAGCCTGAAGTTCTTAAATTGTTCCTGTTGGCTATCTGTTCAGCCAGAAGAGTCTTCAAGGTGAGATTTTTCAGGGATGCTCTCTTCACAGGCTCACACAGAGTTGTTGCCAAAACTGAGAACTTCAGGATCAGAAGTCGCACTGGAGGGCGAACTACATCTGGTTGAGAAGCTATAGAGCTGTCACTAACCTGCCCCCTATAGTAGGATATGGCTGCCACTTATATGCTCAGTGAATTCAAGGCTTTGTCCAGACTGTCTTGAAGGAACTCAAGCCTGAGGACAATTGTGCTTTAAAAGGCAAAATACCTCTTTCAATACCAACCCTCAAGGATTTTCTATACCCTGACATAAGCCAGAGACATGGATACCTTTCTTCTTTAAGCAGCATCAATATCACACCTGAGTAGCCTCGCTTATGCAATCTTGCCACTCAAGAGCTAGGCCGTAAGACAGAAAGGAACAGGGTCCTCCAGGACCCCTGAACCCCTGGTGCAGTAGCTCTGACATGGGTGAACCCAAGTGGCTCCTCTCTCTGGAGCCTAATCCACAGCTTCCAAGCCCAATCTGGGGCCACTAGATCGATTCTCTGGAATACCAAGGGGCAGAGGGGGAATATGTACAAGAGGCTGTCTTGTGGCATGACTGCGTTAGTGCATTCCTTCCCCTGCAACTGGCTCCTCTCCTGCAACTGTAGAATTTTTTTGCTTTCACATTTCCACGCGTTGCCAAATTCCATTGAGGATGTCCCCCCCTGCTCACAATCTGCACACATTTCCTTGACAGTTCCCACTTTCCTGGATCCAGGGTCTCTTGGCTCAAAAAAAGTCCATTGTGGCTCCCATGATATATGTTGCCGACAGGTCCTTGAGATGCATTTCCACCCAAGTCATGAAAAGGTCTGCTTCCCTTACCACCTCCTTGTATGTTCACATAGGCTATTTCCATGGCATTGTCTGACAATACACTGACTGTATTTCTTTTATCAATGGCAATAGGCTGATTAAGGCTAGCCTGATCATCCTGGTCTCCAGTCAGTTTATCGGCCATACCGCTTCCATGGCTGATTAGAAACCCTGCAACACCTGTCCCCTGCAAATGACATTGATAAGACAGGCTAAGAGAGAATTTGAAAAGAAGTTGGCCGTAGAGGCAAAAACTCAGAGTAAAAAAAACTTAAAAAAAATATATCTGAAGCAGAAAGCCTGCAAGGGAGTCAGTTGGACTGTTAGATGATCGAGGAGTTAAAGGGGCACTTAGAGAAGATAAGGCCATCGCGGAAAGATTAAAATGATTTCTTTGCTTCGGTGTTTACTGAAGAGGATATTGGAGAGATAACCGTTCCGGAGAAGGTTTTTATGGGTAATGATTCAGATGGACTGAACCAAATCACGGTGAATCTAGAAGATAATCGACAAACTGAAGAGTAGTAAGTCACCTGGACCAGATGGTATATACCCCAGGGTTCTGAAGAACTCAAAAATGAAATTTCAGATCTATTACTAAAAATCTGTAACCTATCATTAAAATCATCCACTGTACCTGAAGACTAGAGGATGGCTAATTTAACCCCAGATTTAAAAAGGGCTCCAGGGGCAATCCGGGAAACTACATACCAGTTAGCCTGACTTCAGTGCAAGGAAAAATAGTGGAAAGTGTTCTAAATATCAAAATCACAGAACAGAGAGACATGGTTTAATGGAACAAAGTCAGCATGGCTTTACCCAAGGGCAAGTCTTGCCTCACAAATCTGCTTCACTTTTTTGAAGGAGTTAATAAACATGTGGATAAAGGGTGAACCGGTAGATGTAGTGTATTTGGATTTCCGAAGGCATTTGACAAAGTTTCTCATGAGAGTCTTCTAGGAAAAGTAAAAACTCATGGGATAGGTGGTGATGTCCTTTCGTGGATTACAAACTGTCTAAAAGACAGGAAACAGAGAGTAGGATTAAATGGACAATTTTCTCAGCGGAGGGGAGTGGGCAGTGGAGTACCTCAGGGAGCTGTACTGGGACCCGTGCTTTTCAATGTATTTATAAATGATCTAGAAAGGAATACGATGAGTGAGGTAATCAAATTTGCAGATGATACAAAATTGTTCAGAGTAGTTAAATCACAAGCAGATTGTGATAAATTGCAGGAAGACCTTGTGAGACTGGAAAATTGGGCATCCAAATGGCAGATGAAATTGGAAAATTGGGCATCCAAATGGCAGATGAAATTTAAATGTGGATAAGTGCAAGGTGATGCATATAGGGAAAAATAACCCATGCTATAGTAACACAATGTTAGGTTCCATATTAGGAGCTACCACCCAGGAAAGATCTAGGCGTTACAGTGGATAACACATTGAAATTGTCGGTTCAGTGTGCGGCGGCAGTCAAAAAAGCAAAACAGAATGTTGGGAATTATTAGAAAGGGAATGGTTAATAAAACAGAAAGTGCCATACTGCCTCTGTATCGTTCCATGGCGAGACCACACCTTGAATACTGTGTACAAATTCTGGTTGCCGCATCTCAAAAAAGATATACTTGCGATGGAGAAGGTACAGAGAAGGGCGACCAAAATGATAAGGGGAATGGAACAGCTCCCCTATGAGGAAAGACTAAAAAGAGGTTAGGACTGTTCAGCTTGGAGAAGAGACAGCTGAGGGGGGATATGTTAGAGGTGTTTAAAATCATGATAAGTCTACAACAGGTAAATGTGAATCGGTTATTTACTTTCGGATAATAAGAGGACTAGGGGGCATTCTATGAAGTTAGCATGTAGCACATTTAAGACTAATCGGAGACAATTTTTTCACTCAACGCACAATTAAATGCTGGAATTTGCTGCCAGGGGATGTGATTATTGCAATTAGTGTAGTTGGGTTCAAAAAAGGTTTGGATAAGTTCTTGGAGGAGAAGTCCATTACCTGCTATTAAGTTGACTTAGGGAATAGCCACTGCTATTAATTGCATCAGTAGCATGGGATCTTCTTAGTGTTTGGGTAATTGCCAGGTTCTTGTGGCCTGGTTTTGGCCTCTGTTGGAAAACAGGATGCTGGGCTTGATGGATCCTTGGTCTGACCCAGCTTGGCAATTTCTTATGTTCTTAAGGTGCTTTATCCATTACAGCAAGAGGAAAGAGAATCTAGCCACAGAGAGGGGGAAAAACAACCATCCAAGAGGAAAGGGGTTCAGTGCTAAAAAGCTTTCAAGATTGTTTAAAAAGTTATTATGCATGAGTGAAAAACTTTAGAATATTTTTATATCAAATTATTGCAAGCACTTACCAACATTAAAAATTACTTACTAATCTGTATTATTTATATTTATTGCATTTTATAAATGCACAAAACTATCACATAAAAAGCAGAGAACACAAACATCAGATCCAATCATGTCAAAACAAATATCAATGTATTCTTTCATGAATCCTCTTTCCAGAAAGGAGAAATTGCCACGACAATAAAATAGCAGTAATCATAAGAACAGGTGCAGAGCAAAAGTACGACAGTTCACACTGCAACCCAACATGAAAAAAAACTATAGTCAAATTTTGGTATCACTTCAAGTAAAAAAACGTTGTGTAGAACCATGCCATGCCATACAATCACAGCACCGACTCAGGACTCAAACAGCAACCTTATGAAAAAGCAGCAATATAAATACTACACCAGGCCCTAGAACATTAATACACCACCTACTTGGCTAACAGAACAAGCCAGGCTGCAACAAATCCTTGCAGAGAAACTACACGCAAGCAGAAATACTGCACCTCAGTTACTCACAGGCAGAGCACAGACCAACCCTTGCCTAATACAGAAATAAGGGACTACAAATTAGAAATAAAAACTTGCAAAGAAAACCGAAACAGAAAGCCTGAGAAACCAGTCTGTGAACAGTGAAACTCTAAAGAGCAAAATACAGTATATGAAATGCACATCCAAAAATGGCATCAAAACTCAAATTTTTTTTTTAATCTTTGTCTGATCTTTTTAATTTTTCTAATCAGTTGGTTCCGGTCCTTTTTCCCCCCCAATTTCCCCTTGTCAGTCTTTTCTAATTCTTACTCCAGGGTCACTTTTCTCTATCTTTTTCCCTCCCACACCCACCCGGGCTCCCATTCTCACACACACGCACCAGGCCTCACCGCCACCGCGGAGACAGGTTCTTGCAGCAGCCTTGCTTCATCTGGGCTTTTTTATTTTGCCGTGGGGACAGGCTCTCATGGCAGCCTTGTTTCAGTGGGTTCTCTCCTTCAGCCACCACAATGGAGTCAGCGGTGGCCATTCTTCAGGCCACCCCAACTGGGGGGGGGGTGGGGCTTCAGCCATAAGTGGGTGGGCTGTGGCCCACCCATGGCTACACTACTGATCCCCAAATGCAGAGTATCCCACTCGGCCCTAATCATACCCTGGACAGCTAGGTGGTAGGGGAAAAGTTTTTGCCAACTTTTTGGTTCCTGCTAGGATTGGATCTCCTGAGTCAGGATCCTCCACCTACAGCAGGGACTGCGAAACCTTCGCAGCGAGCACCCCCAGTTCTTCCTTCCAAAATAATCTTACTAATATGTCTTCTCCCATGGAGGAGGTCAATTCTTCTTCCTCCTGCTCTTCTGGAGACAGAGCCCTCTTTTGCTGCACCCAGGAGGGAAATTACTTCTTGTACCAAATGCAACCCACCCTAAGTCTAGCCAGGGTTGCTTTACCAAGTGGTTTTGAAACCTAGGAGGGAAATCTGTAATTCTCCCTTGTTTCACAATATGCTTTGCACATAACCATGACAAATTCTGCTGACAAGCCCTGTTCCTCAGCACGATGACAGCTCCTGACTAGCCTATGAGCTGCCCAGGAGGAATCTGAGCCTGAAGAAGAATGGCATGATCAAGCCACGGCAGTCCCCTGAACATTCATCAGCGCCAAAAACATGGCTGCAGTTCCTTCAAACTGCTCTGCTTTTTCTGCCTCCCCCATCGTGGTGGCCTCCGTTTCAGCACACGCCAACAAAAGGAGCAGACAATGCTGCATTGCTAACAGGCTTCACAGCAGCCACATTTCCTCTCTCATTCAAATCATACCTGGTGCTTTTGGGATGGGGTGAGGGGAGGGTCTGCTCTGTAGACACAGCCTGCTTGCTTCCCTTTTTTTTTTCCCCTGATCAGCTTTATTGATGCATTGGGAGCAAATTAAGATCTCTCTCCAGTCTGGGCCTGCTGCTGGCTCAGGTTTATGGAGCCCAAAGGAATCTTAACCCTAGAGAAGGAAGAGCAGCCACCTGTCATCTCTAGTCCCTCGATTCACCAGATCTTTATTAGGGAAGTCAGCCTGGCAGGCTGTTGCCCTAGGAGTTCAATTTCTGCACGTGCTTCAGCCAAGACTTCCTCATCTGCTGGAGGTACAGAACTGATGGTTTCCCCTGCTGCGCCAGGCTGCATAAAGAGTAAAAGTGTTTTGCTTTCTGCTGCCATCTGCTGGTACAGGGAACATATTCCACACATCTAGACTGGGCTGACAGGATGCTAAGGAACTCCCATCCAATTCTGATTTTTTTTTTTGTAAGTTTCAGAGAAGTTTAGAAAAGGTTTTAGAAGCTCTCCTTGGCCGAGCCACTTCTACTGTTATGAATCCGAATACATCAGAGGACACGGCTATGCTAATCACAGAGGTTTAGATGACATTTTCAGCACTTTAAATATCGTGTTGCCCCACTACTATATTTAATAAAATACAATAGAATGGAAATGAGATCTGAAAATGGGGCTAAGCTGCAACATCAGGTTTTCTGAACGATAACTGTGGAGAATGCACCTCCTACACTGGAGAGGCCAGGATTGAAAGTATTTTTTTTCAGCTAATGCACAATTAAACTATGAAACTCATTGCCAGAAAATATGGTCAAGGTTAGTGGTATAATAGAATTCAAAAAAGGTTTGGAAACGTTTCTGACAGACAGAGCCATAAAATTATTAGCCAGAAAGACGTGGGTGCCTTCACTTCTTAATTCTTGCAGAGAGCAACTGAAAGACATTCATATTGGAATTTCCCAAGTACTTTCAGGCGACATGAACCAGCACATTTCAGAGACAATATGCTGGCTTTGATGGACTATTTGTTTCACCCAGCATGGCACTTCTGTTCTTAACCTGCTGGCACTGGGTGCAAAGAGAGGGTTCTAGATCACTCACCTCCAATCTGTGGTGCTCGAATTCGGACTGCATTCATACTACCTCGAAACCGATGTCGGACACCCTAGAAAGTACAGAACAATAGCCTGCATGAGATGGATGCTTTCTCCCCTACAGTACTAAGACTCCCCCCCCCCCCCCCCCAACAGCTCTGCCAATGTCCCTCACTCCTGCCCTGCAGCATTCCCTGCTATTCCACTACCGAGATCCCCTCTCTATCCCCCAGATCTGCTAATGCACCTCAGTCCCGCCCCACAGCACTCAAAACTACCAAGGGGGGAGTAATTTTGGAAGGGGAGATTTTCACCACATAAACCTCCCAGAGGGAGTGGAGGAGTAGCTTAGTGCTTAAAGTCAGCTGCACACCAGGGAAACCAAGGTTCAAATCCCAGTGCCACTCCTTGTGAACTTAATCAAGTCACTTCACAGTCTATTGCCTCGGACACACACTTAGATTGTGAGCCCTCTGGGAACAGAAATACCTATAGTACCTGAATATAACTCGCTTTGAAGTGCCTGCAAAAGCGGAATATAAATCAAATGAATACATTTGAGAAAAATTACCTAAGAAAATGCCATACTGGGTCAGACCAAGGGTCCATCAAGCCCTACCTCATTTATATACAGTTTAGATGTAGTTCAAGGTGGGTTTATAATAAAAACCAGACAAAATTAATGACACGACACCCCCCTTCCTCCCAGCAACTCACACAAGCACACAGCTTCCCATCTTCTCCCCCTCCTCAGCAACTCACTCATATACCTCCTGGAGCAACTGTCTTCTTTCTCCCCAGCAACTCCCATATCGTTCTCAAGCACCCCCTGCCCTGGCCCTCTCTCACCCAGTCCTCTCATGTCAGCTGGAAAATAAATGGCACCGCAGACTTCAGGGAAGAAAGACAACCCATGTTTGCATTGCCGACTTCAGGGAGATCACGGTTGAGATGGAATTCACCCCTTCTCCTGCTCCCCCCCCCCCCCCCCCCAGCATTCATCCTTCACCTCCCCAACCAGGAATTCAACCCTCCTCACTTCTCCCAACATTAACCCCCCCCCCCCCCCCCCCTTTATCTCACTCTTTCTGCATTTACCACCTATCCCCCACCAATCACTTAATTCTCTGACTGGTATTCCAGGGTGTGTCTCTTTTCTCTTCCCCTACTTTGCCCTCAGCTTGTCCTGGGATCCTAGACAGCTGCTCCAGCCCCTCCCCTCTGCCTGTTAAAGGAAAAGGGGGGGAGCAAGACTAAAGCAGATATAGCAAAGCAGAACATAATAATTGCTCTGCTTCCTTATCTAGTCCCTCCCCTTCAGTTTATACACACAGGATTTTATATTCCACCCTTCAGGCACTTCAAAGCAGACTGCATTGGAGTATAGTGGGTATTTCCCTGTTCCTTCAGGACTTACAAACTAGCAGGGTCATTTATCAAAATGCATTAGGACGTTGTCGCTGGCGTTAGGGCCCCAACGCCCGCGATAAATACCGCATCGCGAAATGCATGGGCAAATTTCAAATTAGTAATCAAGTGGGAGGAGTAAATGGAAATGAGGGTCAGTAAACGTGGCATGCACAGAATCATGGGATTTAATGCCGGAAATAACTACACCTTTTTTCTGTGCCTTATGCCTGCATTAGCTGAAACGGTATTTATCGTAAATGCCAGTTTGAGAAGGGAAAGGGGGCCTCTGTGGAGGCTCACATATTTGAATTTTTCATACCACTGTAAGAGGGGAGCAGTTTTACATGAACAGTCATACGTACGAACAGCACATTACTATCAGTGTAGATATAATGTGATTCGGAGTGATGAAAGGTGAAAAAGGAAAATTGGGTTCTTACCTGCTCATTTTCGTTCCTGTAGTACCAAGGATCAGTCCAGATCGCTGGGTTAGGCCTCCCTTCCAGCAGATGGAGTCAGAGAAAAGCTGAAAAGCACCCCCAGATAACCCGGTGTGCCACCTGCAATCCTTCAGTATAATCAATATCAAAGCAGAATGAATTTAAATAACCAATGGCTAGATCAAGAGAATTTAGCTGAACAATAACCTGTGAAAACTATGTACAGGACAAGAGTACGGATTGAAATGCTTCCATGTATAAGCTTGCTTAAAAATCTTCAGATTAGTCTAAAAACTGCAGAGAGGGAAAAAAAAAAAAACCACCCCCCCCCCCCACAAACAAAACCAACCGAGTGGACTCTCCTGAACACTATACCCCTGGGCGGGCGTATGGACTGATCCTTGGTACTACAGGAACGAAAATTAGCAGGTAAGAACCCAATTTTCCTTTCCCTGTACGTACCAGGATCAGTCCAGACTGCTGGGATGTAGCCAAGCTGCGGAGAGTCCCGCTCGAAGCACACTACTGCTAAAAGAATCAACATCCGGAGCCCGGACGTCCAAACGGTAGTGCTTAGCAAACGTGTGCAAAGATTTCCAAGTAGCTGCCCTGCAAATCTCTTGTGGCAAAACACATTGACTCCCTGCCCAAGATGCCGCTTGAGATCTGATCAAATGAGCCTTAAGACCTTCTGGCACTTGCCGCCCGTGACATATGTATGCCAAAGCAATAGCATCCTTCAACCATCGGGCAATAGTAGTCTTTGAAGCCTTACACGCTTTCTTAGGACCGCCCATTAAGACAAAAAGATGATCTGATAATCAAAAATCAATAGTCACTTCCAAGTATCGCAGATGTATCCTGTGGACGTCCAGTCTACTCAAATCCTGAGGCCTGAGGAGAATTCCTATCCAAATCTGGAAAAGCTGGTAACTCAACTGACCGATTTACGTGAAACACCAATACAACCTTTGGCAGAAAAGAAGGCACCGTCCACCCAGAGTCCGAGACTCCCCAGAACGGTTCTCTGCAGGACAATGCTTGAATCTCTTATATTCGTCTGGCCGAACAGATAGCCACAAGGAACAATCGCCTTGAGTGTTAAATCTTTCAACGTACCCACTTGATAGGCTCAAAGGGAGGACCGCAGAGCCCACAGAGAACCAAATTTAAACTCCACGAAGGACACACTGCACACACCGGCAGGTGTAAATGTTTGCTCCCTTCAAAAAACGTGCCACATCCGGATGTCCTGCAATGGATGTACCATCAACCTTACCTCTTAAACAGCCTAACGCCGCTACCTGAACCCGGAGCAAGCTATATGCCAGTCCTTTCTTTAAGCCTTCCTGCAAGAACGCAAGAATGTGCACAATAATGGCCTGGAGCAGGGACACCTTCAACCCACTGCACCAGGAATCGAAAACCTTCCACACCCGAATGTAGGTGAGAGAAGTAGAGGTCGTGCGTGAGGTAGAGTGGTAATCACCTTATCCAGATAGCCCTTCTTTCTCAACTGTCTCCTCTCATAAGCCAAGCCACTAGACAAAAGCGAGCCGCCTGATCAAAAAATACTGAACCCTGACGGAGAAAATTCGGTAGGTGACCGAGATGCAAGGGACAGTCTACTGCCAAGTTAATCAGGTCTGCGAACCACGGCCTCCGTGGCCACTCCAGAGCTATGAGAATAACCGGCCCCCGGTTGGACTCTATTCGCCTTAAGACCTTCCCCACAAATGGGGAAGGAGGAAACACAGAGGAGCGTGTCAAGAGGCCATGGAAGGACCAGGGCATCCACCCCTTCCGACCCGTGCTCCCTTCTGCGACTGAAGAAACGAGCCACTTTCGGGATGGCATAGAGTCCAACAGGATAAACATCCTGCATGAGACTAAATACAAAATTGAATCTTTATGGGTAGAAATCCCTTGTGTATCAGGGAAGACTACAGTGATAGGGGTATACTACCGTCCACCTGGTCAAGATGGTGAGATGGACAGTGAAATGCTAAGAGAAATTAGGGAAGCTAACCAAATTGGTAGTGCAGTAATAATGGGAGACTTCAATTACCCCAATATAGACTGGGTAAATGTATCATCGGGTCACGCTAGAGAGATAACGTTCCTGGATGGAATAAATGATAGCTTTATGGAGCAATTGGTTCAGGAACCGACGAGAGAGGGAGCAATTTTAGATCTAATTCTCAGTGGAGCACAGGACTTGGTGAGAGAGGTAACGGTGGTGGGGCCACTTGGCAATAGTGATCATAATATGATCAAATTTGATTTAATGACTGGAAAAGGAACAGTGTGCAAATCCAAGGCTCTCGTACTAAACTTTCAAAAGGGAAACTTTGATAAAATGAGAAAAATTGTTAGAAAAAAACTGAAAGGAGCAGCTACAAAAGTAAAAAATGTCCAAGAGGCGTGGTCATTGTTAAAAAATACCATTCTAGAAGCACAGTCCAGATGTATTCCACACATTAAGAAAGGTGGAAAGAAGGCAAAACGATTACCGGCATGGTTAAAAGGGGAGGTGAAAGAAGCTATTTTAGCCAAAAGATCTTCATTCAAAAATTGGAAGAAGGATCCAACAGAAGAAAATAGGATAAAGCATAAACATTGGCAAGTTAAATGTAAGACATTGATAAGACAGGCTAAGAGAGAATTTGAAAAGAAGTTGGCTGTAGAGGCAAAAACTCACAGTAAAAACTTTTTTTAAATATATCCGAAGCAGAAAGCCTGTGAGGGAGTCAGTTGGACCGTTAGATGATCGAGGGGTTAAAGGGGCACTTAGAGAAGATAAGGCCATCGCGGAAAGATTAAATGATTTCTTTGCTTCGGTGTTTACTGAAGAGGATGTTGGGGAGGTACCCGTAATGGAGAAGGTTTTCATGGGTAATGATTCAGATGGACTGAATCAAATCACGGTGAACCTAGAAGATGTGGTAGGCCTGATTGACAAACTGAAAAGTAGTAAATCACCTGGACCGGATGGTATACACCCCAGAGTTCTGAAGGAACTAAAAAATGAAATTTCAGACCTATTAGTAAAAATTTGTAACTTATCATTAAAATCATCCATTGTACCTGAAGACTGGAGGATAGCAAATGTAACCCCAATATTTAAAAAGGGCTCCAGGGGCGATCCGGGAAACTACAGACCGGTTAGCCTGACTTCAGTGCCAGGAAAAATAGTGGAAAGTGTTATAAACATCAAAATCACAGAACATATAGAAAGACATGGTTTAATGGAACAAAGTCAGCATGGCTTTACCCAGGGCAAGTCTTGCCTCACAAATCTGCTTCACTTTTTTGAAGGAGTTAATAAACATGTGGATAAAGGTGAACCGGTAGATATAGTATACTTGGATTTTCAGAAGGCGTTTGACAAAGTTCCTCATGAGAGGCTTCTAGGAAAAGTAAAAAGTCATGGGATAGGTGGCGATGTCCTTTTGTGGATTGCAAACTGGTTAAAAGACAGGAAACAGAGAGTAGGATTAAATGGGCAATTTTCTCAGTGGAAGGGAGTGGACAGTGGAGTACCTCAGGGTTCTGTGTTGGGACCCTTACTGTTCAATATATTTATAAATGATCTGGAAAGAAATACGACGAGTGAGATAATCAAATTTGCAGATGACACAAAATTGTGCAGAGTAGTTAAATCACAAGCAGATTGTGATAAATTGCAGGAAGACCTTGTGAGACTGGAAAATTGGGCATCCAAATGGCAGATGAAATTTAATGTGGATAAGTGCAAGGTGATGCATATAGGGAAAAATAACCCATGCTATAATTACACGATGTTGGGTTCCATATTAGGTGCTACAACCCAAGAAAGAGATCTAGGTGTCATAGTGGATAACACATTGAAATCGTCGGTTCAGTGTGCTGCGGCAGTCAAAAAAGCAAACAGAATGTTGGGAATTATTAGAAAAGGAATGATGAATAAAACGGAAAATGTCATAATGCCTCTGTATCGCTCCATGGTGAGACCGCACCTTGAATACTGTGGACAATTCTGGTCGCCGCATCTCAAAAAAGATATAATTGCGATGGAGAAGGTACAGAGAAGGGCTACCAAAATGATAAGGGGAATGGAACAACTCCCCTATGAGGAAAGACTAAAGAGGTTAGGACTTTTCAGCTTGGAGAAGAGACGACTGAGGGGGGATATGATAGAGGTGTTTAAAATCATGAGAGGTCTAGAACGGGTAGATGTGAATCGGTTATTTACTCTTTCGGATAGTAGAAGGACTAGGGGACACTCCATGAAGTTAGCATGGGGCACATTTGAAACTAATCGGAGAAAGTTCTTTTTTACTCAACGCACAATTAAACTCTGGAATTTGTTGCCAGAGAATGTGGTTCGTGCAGTTAGTATAGCTGTGTTTAAAAAAGGATTGGATAAGTTCTTGGAGGAGAAGTCCATTACCTGCTATTAAGTTCACTTAGAGAATAGCCACTGCCATTAGCAATGGTTACATGGAATAGACTTAGTTTTTGGGTACTTGCCAGGTTCTTATGGCCTGGATTGGCCACTGTTGGAAACAGGATGCTGGGCTTGATGGACCCTTGGTCTGACCCAGTATGGCATTTTCTTATGTTCTTATGTTCTTAAATCCACCGGAGGGCTCCCCATCGGCGAGTCAAGAGCTGCATCGCCTCCTCGGACAGTTCCCATTCGCCGGGATCTAGCCTTTGTCGACTGAGAAAACCTGCCTGGATGTTGTCCACTTCGGCTATGTGCAACGCCACCAACTGGAGCAGATTGCATTCCGCCCAGACCATCAACTTGTCCGCCTCTGCGGCCACCAGCCGACTCTGTTCCCCCTTGATGATTTATGTAAGCCACGGTTGTCGCATTGTCGGATAGGATCCTTACTGAACGATGCTGGATTAGCGGGAGAAAACGGCGCAACACTAGATAAACCGCCCTTGTCTCCAACCGATTTATGGACCACTTGAACTCCTGCGTTGTCCATTGACCTTGTGCTGATCGTGACTGACAGACTACCCCCCAACCAGAAAGGCTGGCATCCGTTGTCACGATCATTCATTGTGGATTCTCTAGATACATTTCCTTCTGTAAGTGATCAGGGATCAGCCACCATTCTAGACTGGCTCTGGCTGGATCCAGAAGGGGCAAGGGCAAGTGGAACTCCTCGGACTTGAGGTCCCAACAGGAAAGCAATGCCCTCTGCAAAGGCATCATATGAGTAAACGCCCAGGGAACCAACTCCAGAGTAGACGCCATAGAACCAAGAACTTGCAAATAGTCCCAGCAACGGAAGGGCCAAAAGACGTTGAACCTGAGACAGTTTGCCCATCCTATCCCGAGGCAGCAAAACCTTGCCCACAGACGTATCGAACCGTGCTCCCAGAAATTCCAACACCTGGGACAGTACCAATCGGCTCTTGGAGAAATTGACAACCCATCCGAGCGACTGGAGGCAATGCAAAATCAACTGCACCGCCACCTTGCAGAGCTCCTCCGATTTCGCCCGAATGAGCTAGCCATCCAGATAGGAATGAACTAGGATCCCCTCCTGCCGCAGACACGCTGCCACTACCACCATCACCTCGGTGAAGATGCGAAGAGCTGTCACTAAACCGAACGGCAGCACATGAAACTGGTAATGCTCGCCCAAGACCATGAACCACAGAAGCCTTAGATGATGCTCTCGGATTCCTATGTGAAGGTAAGCCTCCATCAGATCCAAAGAAGCCAAAAATTCGCCTTGGTGGACAGCCGCAATGACTGACCTCAACATCTCCATTCAAAAACGAGAGACCCGTACTGCTCTGTTGACCTTTTTTTTTTAAGTCCAATATCGGCCGGAAGGAGCCCTCCTTCTTGGGGACTACGAAATAAATGGAGTACCTGCCGGTCTGACATTTGTTCGGTGGCACCGGGACAACCGCTCCCAGAGCCTTGAGCCAAGACAGGGTTTGGAATATGACCTGTTGCTTTGCCTGAGACCTGCAAGGAAACACAAGGAACAGATCCCGAAGTGGGCGAGCAAAATCCAAAGCGTAACAGTGTTCTATGATATATAGAACCCACTGGTCCTAAGTAATCTTGACCCATTCCTCGCGAAACAGGGAGAGACGACCCCCGATCTCAGGAACGGAGGACTGGGCCAGCGCAACTTAATTGGGAAGCCTTGTTGGAAGAAAATCCTTGAGAGGATCCGTCGCCCTGAGGCCGTCTACCACGAAAGGAATGAGACCTTGCCGACGACTGCTGAGGGGCAAAAGACGGGCCCCTAACCATACAAAAATGGCGCTGACCCCGAAAACAACACCGGGTCGCACCAGAAGGGCAAGACGGCCTGGGCTTGTCCTCTGGGAGCTTCTAAACCTTATTGTCCCCCTAAGGACTTAACCAGTTGTTCCAGATCATCTCCAAATAATAACTTTCCTCTAAATGGAAAGGCACCCTGCTGAGACATCAGTTGACCAATTGCGGAGCAAAAGAAGCCTCCTTGCTGAGGCCATTGTGCGTGCAGAAGTATGAAGAAGATCGTACAAAGCGTCCACTATATAAGCAACCACCGCTTCCATGCAGGCCTGCTCTGTCTTCGCTGGAGGGAGCTCTTGAGTTGTGAGTAATTGCTGAACCCATCTAAGGGTAGCTCTCTGCATGAGACTACTACAGCCAGCCACCCTAACTCAGAGGACAGATACTTCAAAAATCCGCTTGAGTAGAACCTCCAGCTTTCTATCCTGGAGGTCCTTGAGAGTTACTCCTCCTGTTACCGGAACTGTGGTGCGCTTGGCGATGGCCGACTCTGCCACGTCCACCTTAGGGATATCTTGAGAAGATCCAAGAACTCGTCCGGCAGCGGGTAAGGTTTTTCCATGACCCTACTAACCCTTAGGGTGGCTTCAGGTGCATCCCATTCCCGGGTCATAAGCTGTAAAAGCATCAGGTGGAAAGGAAAAGTTCTAGGAGTGGCCCGCAGGCCTGACAAAACAGGATCCCCTGAAGAAGGATCCGTCACCGGCTGCGGAGCCTGAATATCTAGTTGCTGTAGCACATGAGGAATCAAAGGGTCTAGCTCCTCCTTACGAAATAACCGGAGCACCCGCGGATCATCCCCCTCCATCAGAGCGGCATAGTCAACATCATCGCTCATATCCATCGGGGAAGGGTCTGGAAGCACGGACTCCAGAGGAGTGGAAGGCTCTGGTAACAGCGTCAGGAGCAGGATGGGAAGGCCGGGTCCTAGGAGCCCCTTGATCCTCCACAGGCCTGGGGATCTTAGCAGAAGCAGGCAGTGGAGAGTACATTGGCAAGGCTCTTCAGTCTGAGAGCTGTGGAGGAGGAATAGCCTAGTGGTTAGAGCAGTGGACTATGAACCACGAGACCAGGGTTCGAGTTCGGATGTCGCTCCTTGTGACCTTGCGCAAGTCAGTTTACCCTTCATTGCCTCAGGTACAAGCTTAGATTGTAAACCCTCTGGGGATAGGGAAAAACCTACAGCACCTGAATGTAAACCGATGTGATCTCTCGGATCAAATGTCGGTAAATAATAAATAAATAATATTGCCCATCCAAGTCTGCCTCAGCCTCCATATAAGCTTTGTGAAGCAGTAAAATAAACTGAGAAGAAAATGGGTGCTGTCTCTTTAAGCCCCCCCCCCCTCCCCAGAGGCACGGCAGGAGAAGAATCATGTCCCAAATCATGGGGGCTTAAGGTAGGCAGAAATTGGTGGGAAATCCCCTGAGCATCTGAGCCCAGGTGGCCCGAACCGGGCAAAATGGCCACCGTTCCCATACTTGCCGGGGACGGGGTAGGCCTCTCCTTGAGAACTGTGATTGCGGTCTAAGCCGCATGATAATGGCAACGCTGACCTTTTCCCTGCAATTGGCAGCTGCGAAGGCCCCGGGGGATACAGCGGGGTCAGAGGCCTTCGCGAGAGAGCCGCGCTGCCGGCTCTCCACACGCTGCACATCTCGATCCTTGCTGCAAGGCAATCTAAGTCGTAAGTAGAAAATCAGTTGAGTGAAGCAATTCACCCCCTCTGGAGCCCCAGGAGATTTCAGCAGGCTCGCTCTGTTTAAAAGGCTTATCCTTTGTCTTTTATTTATGTATTTATTTTTTCTTTTTCAGAGCTACTCAACCAGGGGAATGTAAGGCCCTGGGCTTAATATACAATTTGTAGCTCCCACCAGAGGAATTAAGATGTCTCTGGCACTGTATTGGGGGGGGGGGGGGGGGGGGGGGGGGGGGAGAGACCGGCCCACCAGTAAATCCCCCCCCCCCAACTCACCAGGCTGTGACAATATTCTCTGGGTATTAAGGCCAAGGGCAGGAGCCCAGCCTTGCCTGCTATTACAAAGTGATCTCATTCTTCCCTTTTTTTTTTTTTTTTTTTTACTACTTACTACAAGTTGATCTAGTCAAAGGTACTAAGGTTAGGATACCCCCTTCACTTATTAATCAGTCAAATAAAGAATTTTGCAAAGGATCAGGACTGCAGGTTAAGCCATCCTTCATCTGCTGGAGTCAGAAATACTGAAGGATCACAGGTGGCACACCGGGTTATCTGGGGGTGCTTTTCAGCTTTTCTCAGACTCCATCTGCTGGAAGGGAGGCATAACCCAGCGGTCTGGAATGATCCTGGTAAGTACAGGGAAAAGTAGATTTATACAATATTCTCGCTACCTAGCTTGATGCACTCTCTAAGAACATAAGAAATACTAGGTCAAATCAAGGGTCTATCAAGCCCAGTATCTTGTTTCTAACAGTGGCCAAATCAAGTCACAAGTACCTGGCAAGCACCCTGACATTCGACAGATCACAAGCTACTATTGCTTATTAATTACCATAATAGAAGTTTATGGATTTAACTTCTAGGAACTTATCCAAACCTTTTTTTAAACCCAGTAACACTAACTGCTGAAACCATATCCCCTGGCAATGAATTACAGAGTTTTACTATGCGCTGAGTGCAAAAAATGTTTTTCAATTTGTTTTAAATGAGCTACTTGCTAACTTCATGGAGTGCCCCCGGTCCTTATCTGAGAGAACAAATAACTGATTTACATTAACTTGTTTAAGACCTTTCATGATTTTGTAGACTATCATATCCCCCCTCAGTCATCTCTTCTCCACATTTAACAACCCTAACTTTAGCCTTTCCTCATATGGTAGCAGTTCCATGTCCCTTAATCATTTTGGTCACCCTACTCTGCACTTTCTCCAGGGGAGCTATATCCTTTTTGAGATGCGGTGACCAGATTTGCACACAGTATTCAAGGTGCGGTCTCACCATGGAGTGATACAGAGGCATTATGACATCCTCCATTTTATTTTCCATTCCCTTCCTTGATCACCATAGCACACTGGGCTGACTATTTCAATGTATTATCCACTATGACACCTAGATCTCTTTCCTAGGTGGTAACTCCTATGATAGAACCTAACATTGTGTAACTACAGCAAGGGTTATTTTTCCCTATATGCATCACTTTGCACTTGTCCACGTTAAACTTCATCTGCCACAAGTTCCTCCTGCAATTCATCACAATCCGCTTGAGATTTAACTACTCTGCATAATTTTGTGTCATCCACAAATTTGTTCACTTCACTTGTACCCCTTTCCAGATCATTTATAAATATATTAAAAAGCACCGGTCTCAGTACAGATCCCCGAGTCACTCCACTGTTTACCTTTTTCCACTATGAAAACAGACCATTTAATCCTGTTTTTTAACCAACTTGCAATCCACAAAAGGACATCGCCTCCTATCCCATGACTTTTTAGTTTTCTTAGAAGCCTCTCATGCAGGACTTTGTTGAATGCCTTCTGAAAATCCAAATATACCACATCTACCAGTTCATCTTTGACCACATTTATTCACCTTTTCAAAAAAATGCAATCAAGCTAGGTAGAGAGTAAACTACTCTTCTTTCACCTTTAATCACTCTGAATCATATTAAATATTCACTGGATGGTAACTGTGCTGTTCATACGTATGATTGTCCATGTAAAACTGCCCAAAACCCAACTCACCCCGAGTTTCTAGTGGCCCCTCCCTCTTAAGAGTGGTATAAATAGTAACTTTTTTGTGAGCCTCTATAAGAGTCTCTCTCTCAAAGCCCAAACTGCTAATTATGCAATGTAGTACCAGGAAAATTAGCCTAGCCATGCCCTTCTTTTTTTTTTTTTTTTAAATTGCAGGCACTAGTTATATTTATAGCAAAATGATGAATGTGGGTCCAAGTTGGTACCCAAGGCAATGGAAGGTGAAGCAACTTGCCCAAAGTCAGAAGCAGCAGTGGGATTTTAACCCTGGCTTCTTTGGTTCGCTACTTGCTTCTCCCAACATGCCGCCTGTTGACAATGGGACAGAGAGGAGGGGAGATGTTGAGACTAAATGCAGATGCTGCACAGCAGAAAACAATTGCTTTGCTCCATCCATCTTTCCTGTGGACTGCAAAGGTAAAAAAAAAAAAAAGCTGTTTTCTGCTGCCTGTGATGCAATAGATTCTTGTTGGGCAATTTAGGCAGTCCCTGCAGAAGAGCAGAGATGAAGTGCCAAAGTGAGAGTCTCCTGCTAACTATGGGAAGCAAATCAAAATCAACTATTAAGCACAGTAAAGAATAAGAAATGCTTCACTTACAACAGGTGCATTCCTGAAGCCCTTGACAGCTTGAAAGACGCTCCCCCCAATGATCCCCATCGTGAAAGCCCCCCCACAGTCATCCACTATCCGCCAAGGACTGCAAGAGAGAAAACCAGAATGCAGCACTTAAGGATTTATACATTCAAGCCTTGAAGTCATCGAATAATGTCTCAGCCCTGATTATTCATGTTTTATTGCAATGTATTCTAGAATATGTAGTCCAACCACCCTTTACTGTTACTCAGAATTAAAAGATGTACACTTTTTCTTAAAGTATTCCCCCACTGTTAAAGCTCACCTTCAATTGAGGATACTCCTTGCCTTGCTGACACACTAAGTCCAGGCACATCACAGACACACTAGAGCAGGCCCTGCAGGGCCGGAGCTAAGGAACAGCACAGTAACACCTTCCATCTATCTGCATAAAGATTAAGGGGCCAAGCACACTGTATAACCCGCAGTCCAACGCGGGCTGAATAGGCGTTAATCAATCCCCTAATGCAATAAGAGGAATAGCACATATTCAACGTGTGTCGTACGCGGACTGAATCTAATAGCGGTCATCACATACAAATACATGTGAATGAAGCTATTAGGCATTCATTCCCGATGCGGAAAAAAAATGTGCGTCTTGCCACGCACATTTAACTGTTATCTATTAACGCCTGCCTGGTGCAGGCATTAATAGCTGAGCGCATCTAAAACAACTGCTTTTCTGTACTGCCTCCTGAACCCTCAGTGTCTGTTTTCCTTACCAGCCGACGGCCGAGTCAGGAAACCGACACAGAGTCTGTCGGCGTGGGTTTTCACGACTCGGCCGTCGGTTTTCCTTGCCGTACGGCCAAGTCACAAAAATCAATTGGGTTCTCGTTAGCAAGGAGGAGCTGGGCTCGTGACTGTGCAGCACCCACTTTCTACGCTAATTTATCGCATCGGCCCCCAAGTTAGATGGAGCTTCTAGAAAGCAAAAGCAGCTCAGCACAGGCCGAAGATCCCTACGAAGAAAGCCTGACCATCACAGCCAAGGGACCCGGCAGGAGGGAGGAAAGACCAGAGGAACTATAAGCTGCACAATGTCAAGGGGGAAGGGGGGGGGGGGGAAGGAAGTCAACTTAATTCGGAGATAGGCTAGTACTGCAGTTTGTGATCCCGATTCATAAGGGAGTGACGGGGTCAGGGAGATTCAACTTCACTCTGGGATAGACTAGCGCCGCGGTTTCTCATCCAGATTTATAATGGAGAAATTGAGCTGGCACTGCTCAACCCCCAACTCATGACCCTGACCCTTAGAGACACATCAGAGGCCCCTATCAACGTCTGATTTACACTAATTGTACTCGCGAAGCAATCTCTCCGTCGCCCTAATGAGTTAGGGCTGCGCCCAGCATTACCAAGGCTCCCTGGCATATTCTTCCATATCCTCGTCCGCCTCCAGCCAGCTACGGCCCGAGCACTTCACCCCTCACTGCCGTTACTATCCCCCACCACGTGAACGAGGCGAGCCAATCAGCGGCCACTCACCTTGGGGGCGGAGAGAGAGGGAGGAAGCGGGGCGAATACGCCGTCACGTGAACAGGGTAAAGCCAATCATCAGCAACTAAAGTCAAACTGGGACGGAAAGTTGGGGGAGGAAATGAACGTCACGTGAGCACGGGGAGCGAATGAACGTCTATTGGGAAAGTTCCAACTTCCGTTCTGGGGGAGGGGATTTTGGTGGCGGTCTCGTAGGGCGGGGGGAGAAGCATATCCGCGTCTCCCTCCGGAAGTGAGATCAGTGGGACTGGGACAGAAGAAGCGCAGGTGAGAAAGCGATGCGCCAAGTCGTTTCCTTTTGCTATTAGCACGTAGTAGTCACCAAGGTTACTAATTCGCCTCAGCTCAAGTCAACGAGGCTGAGCCAATGTTTACATGAACCAAAATTTCAAGTGCATGTCGGGGGATGTAGTATGTTAAGTAGTAGTAATTATGTGTCTAAAAACTGGGACTACAACCCCCAGCATGCAATAAGGAGAAGGATAAAAACCAGAAGTAGTTGAGCCTGCTGTTGATAACCTGGAGCGACCTGGTGACTTCAACTTGGTGATGATCTGTCCATGTGCATTGAATATGTATAAGATGAATTTATACACATATGGGTTAAGAAAAAAAGGTTAATGTATGTACATTTATTCTAATTAACCAAGATGGAGTTGGGTCTAGTTGGAGCTCCACTGCCCTCTATTTCATGTAACCCAGTGGGAGCAGATTTAAGTAGGGGATGGGAGGGAGAGTTTATCATCCTTAATGTTTCTGATCAAACTGCAGAAAATTAACACTAAAAAAAAGGAACAGAATACGAGTTGGAAATCCGGCTGCTGGCTTTGAGTCTTATGGTAGCTGGATTTGACACCTATGAGGTTTTTAAAGCAGGGCTTCTCAAATCTGTTTTAGCGACCCCCATATCTAGTTGGAATATCAGGCTATCCACGATGAATATATACACATACATGTGCACATGTACGCATACATTAGAGAAACCAGTATATGCAAAATTATCTTATCCATATTCATCGTAAATAGCCTGAAAACCTGGCTGGCTGTGGGATCACCAGGTCAGGGTTGGGAAGCCCTTTTCAAAAGTTGTTTCAAATCTGCATTGTATAAGCCTATGGTTCTCCACCTTTGGGACATCCCCCCCCCCCCCCCCTCCCCCAGCAACACTGCTTTTCAGGACGTACACAACGAATAAGCATAAGGTAAAAGCTAGCAGTCACTAAGGAATGCATAGGTCAGAATGAAGTATCTCCAAAAGATACTGTTAAGACAGGATAAATAGAGCATCCTGTTAGAGAGAATATGTAAGAAGCTAGGGAAATTCAATTGGCTTTAAATGCAAAGCAGGCAAATGTGAATGATACAGTTGAATCAACTGCTTAAAAATAATCAGGTTGTCAATAAGAATAAAATGTGGTAGGAATAGGAATAGAGTATAATGGTAAATGGATCCTAATCTGAGGAGACTGGTATGAAATGGAATCCCTCAAGGATCAGTATGGGGACCAGCTGTTCGATATCTTCGTGAGCAACATTGTGGAAGGGATGGAAGGTAAAGCTTGTCGTTTTGTGGATGATACTAAGATCTGCAACAGAGTGGACACACTTGAAGGAGTAGAGAGAATGAAAAGTGATTTAGAAAGCTTGAAGAGTGGTCAAAGATTTGTCAGCTGGGATTCAATGCTAAGAAATACAGAGTCATACATCTGGAGTGTGGTAATCCAAGACAGCTGTATGCAATGAGGAGGCAAAAGATTAATGTGCATAAACTGGGAGAGGTAGTTTGGGGAAATAGTGTCTTGTGATTTTAAAGGCAGCAAACAATGTGATAAGGCAATAGCTAAAGCCAAAAGGATGGTGGGCTCTATATAGAGAGATATCGAGTAAGAAAAAGGAGGTGATGATGCCCTTGCACTGTTCCTTGGTGAGGCCTCATCTGGACTACTCTGTTCAGTTCTGGAGCCCATATCTCAAAAGAGATGGAGACATGATAGAAGTGAAAAAGGCAACCAACATGGCGTGAGGGTCTGTGTCAGAAGGAGAGGCTGAAGGATCTAAATAGGCATACCGTGGAAGAGAGGAGGTGAATGGGAGATATGATATAGACCTTCAGATACCTAAAAGGTATTAATGAAACACAAACTTCAAACCTTTTCTTTTGGAAAGGAAACTGTAGAACTAGGGATCATGAAATGAAACTCCAGGGGTGATGACTCAGAAACAACATCAGGAAATATTTCTTCAAGGAAAGGGTGGTGGATGCCTGGAATGCCCTCTCAGAAGAAATGGTAAGGAAGAAAACTGTAAATGACGTCAAAAGGGCATGGGATAGATAATGTGGATCCCTAAATACTAGATGCTGGAAATGAAAAAAGGGGAGCATGGAGGTAACCTGCATGGAGAGGCAGTTACTATCCTTTCCAGAAGGCACGGAGTAAGCTGAATGGAGTGACAATTATTACCATGAGCAACTTGCTGGACAGACTGGACCATTTGGTCTTTATCTGCTGTGTTTACTATGTTACTATATTAAAAAAAAATGGGGTAAATATTGAAAACTGGCCAGTTAAGTAACTTAGCCGGTTAGAACTTATCCAGCTAAGTTACAATGTATATTCAGTGGCACGGCTCTGAAACTGAATATATGTATATAACTGTGTGCTTAGCCAGGATAAGTCTAACTGGCTAAGGTTAAACCTGCACTATGGCACGTCTAGCTTAGCCATACAACTTATGCAACTAAGTCCGAATATCGTCAGTTAGCTGTATAAATTGTACGGCTAACTCACTCTGCCCCGATCCGCTCACAACTTATGCGGCCAACGTTTTAGCTGTATAAGGGACTATACAGCTAAGCGGTGGATGCTGAAAGTGAGTGCGTATTCAGTGGCTGCTCCTTAGCCGCATAATTCCCGCTTATCCGGCTTAATAGCATTGAATGAATTTTGAATATTGACCTGAAGATATTTAGGAGTCTATATGCAAATTCTAGAAGTTTAAAAAAAAAAATCCGGATAGTTAGAGTGTATGTCACTAAATGAAGATATGGACATAAAAGGCATCTCAGAGACCTGCTGGAAAGAGGATAACCAATGGGACACTGCGATACCAGGGCTTAAATTATATCAATATGACAGAACAGATTGAATTGTGGAGGGGGAGGCACAGAGTCAAGTAAGATAAGTGATGCAGGAAACAAACTGTATTTTGCTATCTCTCATGATAGAAATTCCATGCATGACTTAAGAGTATAGCAGTGGGTGTTTTACCAACATTCACTCGATTAGAATGGTGAGACAGAGTGGGAAATGTTATCAGAAATTGAAAAGGTCAATAAAACAAGGAACACCATTTTATTATACTAGTATCAACTGAGTGAGTATCTCCTCAGGACATGCATGAGAGGTTAAGTTTCTAGCTGTTTATAAATTCCCCTTCTCTGTTTACAATCTTGGATATCACAAGATGTTCTTCATAGAATAATTTATGTTATTATAAGGAACTTGCTAGCTATGGGAATATGTTACAGCAAATGTGATAGGCAGTTCTAATTACAAAGCACAGTAAGAGAGAGCTGGAAAAGCAAGCTGCAAACCTTTTCTGAGTTCCATGTTCTGAAGGAGATGGATCACAAGTTTCCATAAAATCTGCTCATTATTGTAAGTACACTTTTAACTGCACTTGTAACTGCACTTGTAACTGCACTTTAATATAATATAATATAACTTTAATATAACTTGCCTTATATTACACACCACGTAATTTTGTATATAATGCTTACCATGTAAACACTCACGTTTCTGCTTATTTGCTTTGTTCTCCAGTTAGAAATTGTTTAACCTATCCTTTTCTCTAACAACCAAGTTCCACATTCCCTGTTATAATGTAATTTCTTGCTTCCATTGTTAACTGGTTTTTTCCCCCTAGTTCATTGTAAACCGGTACGATAAGACCTGGTCTTGAGCATCGGTATATTAAAAGAATTTAAATAAATAAATAATAAAATAAATAAAGTTTCTATAGACTGTTAAAAGCTAGCTTGTTAGCTACACTCATATCTGGTGTCATCAATACTTTGATCTGATATTGATTCTGAGATGGGTAAACATCATCTCAGAATTATCTTATTTTCAGTGCCACCTAGCCATATGAATACTTACAGTTCCTGAATTTAATCTGCTTTCAAGTGTCTGAAAGGTGGAATATAAATTAAATAATTAAAAAAAAACTTGCAGAAGTAAAATAATTACAGTATTCTTCCATAACCGTTTACCTAGATCTAGTTTTATTAATAATACAATAGTTATTCCATTTTATTACTTATTTGTCTCTTGTTAGTTCCCATGGCTTTATAGTAATAAGCTAAATCAGTGTTTTGTGTTTCTCATGGCTTTATTACTCCCAGCACATGTGTCCCCCCCCCCTCCCCCACTGCTCTTATCTCTAGAATCCAAGGCCTAACCAAAGTTTTGCAGATTTGCAATTCTGCCCTGTTAAAAGTTGTAGTGGCTGGGGTTCTTTGCAAGCTCTCTACAGAGAACAAGCCTGAAAAACACAGATCCATCCATTTTTCCACATTAACAAATTTTTAAATACCGGTAGTTCCCTCTCTTAGTTCCAGGACCATTGCTCCATGAAAGTCATTTATGGCATTATAAAGAAATGCAGCCTGATTCCTCTAAACATTACTGGGGCTCAAAAAGACTCCAGAAATCGATTCTTACTGGAGCACAGGATCTCGTGCAAAGGGCAATAGTGGTGAAACTGTTTAACAGCAGTAATCATGATGCAGTCAAATTTGATATAATTACTAGAGGGAGAATGATAAATAAAACTACCACAATAACATTTAACTGTAAAAAGGGAGACTATGATAAAATGGGGAAATTGGTATGCATAGCCCCAAAAGTTTTTATTTTGGGTTTTTTTTGTTTTGTTTTGGGTTTTTTTTGAGGGGGGGGAGCGGTTGTTTGTTTTTACTTGGTTCATTTGCCAACTGGAAAACAAAAAAAAAACACCAAGGAAAAAACCTCCAAAATAAACACAAATAAAATGGACTGCAAAAAAAAAAAAAAAAAGGCTTCTGGGGCCCTGGATGGCCTTCATGGGCCAAAAAACTACCCTGAGCTGGGCCCTAAGGCCTAGTGCCAAGGCCCATCACTGAGGCCTGCTCAGACACTATTATGTTCTGACCATTAACAAGATTAAACCATCTGTACCAAAAATCCCCTTCAAATTGTAGTTCCTATATATTTTCAGGAAGTCTGAATCGCATCTCCGTGCAACTTTGGGCTGACCTGGATGTGTTTGGGTTTGGTGACTATAGCAAAGAGATGATGAACTTTGTCCTTGAATGCCACAAACAGCTCTGGCTTTCAGGTTTTGCATAATGAATATTCATGATATAGTTACACAATGTGATCAAAAAACCAGATTAATTTGCATAGTGTGGATGTCTTGCTTTTCCAGTGGGATACTGTTCCACAGATCTGCCACTCTTTCCATAAGAAATATTTCCTCAAATTTCTCTTAAATTTTTCACCTTTGACCTGTGACCTCTCATTCTTGAGCTTCCCTTAATTTGAAACAGGTCTGCCTCCTGTGTATTAATTCTTTGGAGGTACTTGAAAATTTCCATCATATCCATCCCCCCCACCCCCTTCCAGGGTATACAAGTTTAAGATCCTAAGTCTCTCCCCATTACTTTTTGTAGTGAAGACGATTGATTATTTAAAAGCTTTCCTCAGGACTAGTCTCCATTTTATGTATATCCTTTGTAGGTGTGAGCTCCAGAACTGAATGTAGTGCTCTAAATGAGGTCTCACAAGATACTTTCACTTCTTTTATTTTTATGTCCCCAAGCATCCTTCTGGCTTTTTGCTGCTGCATTCTCACACTGTTTGGCCATCTTTAGATCATCTGATGTGATAACCACCAGATCCTCTCACATCAGAACATCTTTTTCTGATGTGAAAAAACCCATCTTCAACCACCCTCCTCACTTACAAATCATGCCTTAACTCTTACAGAAACAACATCAACACAACAAAGAGACTATTCTTCTCCAAAAAAATCCACCACCTCATTTTTGATTCAAGAGCTCTTTTCTCCTATGTATCAACCCTCACAAAACCCCCGGCACCCATCATTCCAGACGATCAAGCACTCAATAAAGCAAACGAACTGGCAGATTTCTTCGACAACAAAATCACCTCACTCCTAGCCCCCCTCAAGGGACCATCTACACATCCAAAACACGTAATCAACCTAACCCCTCAATCTTCAAGTTCACCCGCTCAACAAACACCACTCTCAACAACTCAACAACCACCACTCCCAACAGATCAACAACCATCGCACCCAAATGTCAATCAACACAACACTTCACTAACAGTGCTCAACACTTTTGAGCTCACATCCACTCTAGAAATAGAGAACATTCTCAAGAAGATAAAACCATCCTCCCATCCATCAGACCATATTCCATCCAACAAACTGAGTCTTATCACCAACACCATAGCCAAACCTTTAGCAGACATTATTAACTGCTCTTTCAACCAAGGACATGTCCCGAACCAACTCAAGTTAGCCATGCTCAAGCCGCTCCTCAAAAAACCCAACTTACCCACCTCAGACCCAGCTAACTTTAGACCCATAGCAAACCTCCCTTTGATTGCCAAAGTTATGGAGAAAGTTGTTAACAAACAACTTACAGAATATCTTGACGAAAACAATATCCTCACCTCAAACCAATTTGGCTTTCGTAAGACTATGAATACCGAATCATTATTAACATCATTATCAGACACTATCATTTTCAACCTAGAAAAGGGCCAACCTTGCCTCCTCGCTCTCCTGGATCTCTCATCAGCGTTTGATACTGTTAACCACTCATGCCTCTTGCAACGCCTAATAGACATCGGTATTACAGGAGTAGCTTTTAACTGGTTCAAATCGTTTTTGGAGAACAGATCATACAAGGTCAAGATAAATAACAAAGAGTCCCACACCATCGAATCCAAAAGGGGGGTACCACAAGGATCATCCCTCTCCCCGACCCTTTTCAATATTTATCTGCTCCCACTCTGTCAACTTCTTACTAACCTTAAGCTAAGACATTACCTATACGCGGATGATATTCAAATCCTCATCCCTATAGAAGATTCCCTACACAAAGCCATATCTTTCTGGAATAAATGTCTGTTAGCTATCAACAATCTACTCACCAGCATCAACTTGGTTCTAAACAAAAACAAAACTGAAATCCTCATCATAGCACCGGAAAACTATACCCCCTCCCCACTTTCTACCACTAACCAACATCCGGACACCGCAGGGCTCTCCACCACGCAACAAGTTAGAGACCTGGGAGTCATCTTAGACAGCAAACTCTGCCTCAACAAATTTGTCAACAACACAACAAAAGAATGTTTCTTTAAACTTCAAACATTAAAGAAACTCAAACCTCTCCTCCTTTACAGAGACTTCCGCATGGTCTTACAAGCCATCATACTCCCAAAGCTGGATTACTGTAACTCCCTCCTCCTAGGCCTACCAGCATGCACCATCAAACCACTTCAGATGGTCCTGAACGCCTCTGCAAGAATTCTATCAAATGCCAAAAAAAGAGATCATATCACCCCAATTCTCCACCATCTCCACTGGCTTCCGATTAAATACAGGATCCAGTTCAAATCTTTAATGATGATACATAAGGCCTTACACAACATTGCACCTCTCAACCTAACATTTCAAATTCAATTACACACATCCGTGAAACCAACCAGAAGCGCCTATCAAAACAGACTAATCACACAACCGGCGAAATCCATTTTGAGGAAACGTGCATTATCCACAGCTGGCCCATCACTTTGGAACTCGCTCCCTCCAGACCTTCGTTTGGAAACATGCCACTCTACATTTAAAAAGAAACTTAAGACTTGGCTGTTCAAACAAGCTTTCCCCTAGAGCCAAGAACACGAAGAAAAGTCTTTTCAAGCCCACAACGATTTATTCAGATCTATTATTTTATTCCTTTCAATCAGAAATTTACACATGCTGACTTCATACATTCTACATACATTTACTCATATTGACTTCATATTTTTCCATGTTATTCATTGATTTATTAACTGCTTGTTTATTAACGGTTAAATATCATACACTATTTGCTTACTTCAATTAATTTATGCAATGTAAAAACTTGCTTACTTAGATTTGTTCAATGTAAAAACTTCTTTTTTATGTTCTATGTTCTATGTAAACCGCTATTTTTTAGCGATAGTTACTGTTCTTTGTAAACCGGGGTGATATGTATACTATACAGGAACCTCCGGTATATAAATTATTTAAATAAATAAATAAATCAGAACATCTTTTTCTATTTTGTACTACTCTTTTAGAATTTTGCTACTCAAATTCAAGATTTTTGTTAATTATTTGTTTTTCTAGATTGTCATTCCAATTTTAGCTTAAAATGGTTAACAGTATTTATTGCGCGAAGAAACAAAGGGTGATCGGTGCAAAACAGCCTTTATTAGAAAGAGCCCGATTCTGGCCAAATTTCGCTCCGAAATGGAGCTGCCTCAGGGGCTATCGCTGTGGATTGTCTTCAATTGTGATTAAACACTGTACTTTCAGAAAACATGTACAGTCCAGGCTGTGCAACTTGGCGTGTTAGTCTTCAGCGTTTGTTGATTGCATTTATAAAATGGTATAGCGACATTACTCAAAGTATAAACCAGTATGGATGCACTCCTCTTAGAGCCGTGTTCAGAAACACATTTTGAAATTCTATCAGGTCACTGTTCCGTGCATCGCTTAGCGCTTCTCCAGGAAACCTTTCATGACTACTATACCCCTTTCAAGTCTTTGAGATGTCTCATGTACCCCCTGGTTTGCAAAAATTTATTTTTCTTTTTTCTCTGTCTTAATTCTAAATGGTTTTCCCCTCTGTTTCTTCTCTGCTTTTGTCTTCTTCATCTTCTAACTTTTGTTTCTTGGTGGTTCTTTCCATTTTCTGTTCCCTTCTGTGGGTAAGGAATGGCGTGAGCCCTTAGTTCTGCGATATAGTTGACGCTGCCTCATGGACAATTTTACAAGGCCTATGCCGGCAGCTGGAGAATGTGCTTTGAAGCCAGGCTGGAGCTTCACCAGTACCAGCCGCCTCCCCTGCAGCTTAAGCCCTTGCGATTTGGTGGTCAGCTGGACTTAAGTAGCCCAAGGGATCTAAGACAAGAGTCCAGAGACAGTCCAAGAGTCAAGGCTGGCAGCAGACAGGACATCATCAAAATTGAAGGCTAAGGTCAGGTCCAGGTGGCAAGCAAGGGGATGTCAAGATCCGAGGCTGAGGTCAGAACCAGAAAATCAGACCAAGACAGACAAGACATGGAGGAGCCAGATGGGACAAGGACAAAGCAAGGCAAGATGAGACTACGAAAACAAAGGCTAGACCATAGAGTCAGAGCAGAACAAGAACAGGACATGGGAGGGTGAAATGAGGCTTGGACAAGGCTGGATGAGGCGAGGCCCTCTGCAGGCTAGGCAGGTGACCTGTTGCTGAGGTGCCGGCTGGAAGCTCAGCTGGGGTTTAAATCCTCAGTGCTGATGTAATCTCCCGGCACCTTTTTTGCTTAAACACAGTGGGGCCTTTTTCAGCAGGTGCACGTTGTGCGCGCACGTAGGAGAACTGACAGCAAGAAGACATGACAGCACCCAGCCACGTGGCTGAAGAGGGTGAGTACTGCTGGTCGCGACCTAATGCCGCAACCAGCAAACGTAACGCTGTACTTGTCTTCTTTCATCCATCTCTCTCTCATCTGTGTCTCAAATATTTCTTTAATTTTGTTATTCTCAGCTTTCTTCTCCAACTTTCTATACTTTACCTCTCTTGTCTCTCTCTACTTCCCATTTCTTACTCTCCATCTCTTCATTTTCTACTCTTTCACTTCCCTTTCTTTTGCCCTATTGACCCCTCTGAGTCCTCCGTCTCTTTTTTGTTGACTGTCAGCTTTCCCTCCCTATCTCTTGCTCTCTCTCTCTCTTTCCTTATACCTCCTATCTTCCTCTCTGGCTTTTTCTCACACATATCTTCCACCTGAAGGAATATCATGTGTAGATATATACAATTGATTAAAATAATTTAATCTGATAACTTCATGATACGCATTCATTAGTTTTAAGGGAGCAGCTAATTACTATTTTTGTGAGGTAATCAGTTTTATTGTAGCAGCATAAAGGTACAGATGTTTCTTTGTTTTGGTTTTAATTTGTTAGTTTCACAGCATAAACCACTGTAATGAAATATAAAAGAAAATTGGTTCTTACCTGATAATTTTCGTTCCTGTAGTACCACGGATCAGTCCAGACTCCTGGGTTTTGCCCCTTTCCCCCCCCCCCCCCCCCCCCCCCAGCAGATGGAGACAGAAGTTTATCAAAGAAAACTCTGCCTTATATAGGATAGTGCCACCTACAGTCTGGCAGTATTACTTAATGTCAAAGCAGCCCAAAACAGAAAAACACCCCCATGAACTATATACAGTAATCTAACAACCGCAGACCGGCTCATCAATCCCCAAATGGATACAAAACCCGTGCTCAATCAAGAAACAAACAAAGCAACAGATTTGACAATAAAGAATAATAGCAGTGCGGACTCTCCATTCCCTTCAAGGACAAATGGGTGGGACTCTGGACTGATCCGTGGTACTACAGGAACGAAAATTATCAGGTAAGAACGAATTTTCTTTTCCCTGTACATACCTGGATCAGTTCAGACTCCTGGGATGTACCAGAGCTAACCTTACTTGGGATGGGATCTGGAGAGGCCCGCTCTGAGCACACCTTCTCCAAATCCACCATTCCCCGGAGCCCTAACATCCAACCGATAATGCCTGGCGAAAGTATGCAAGGACTTCCATGTAGCTGCCCTGCAAATTTCTTCTGGGGAAATCTGCAGACATTCAGCCCAGGATGTGGCCTGTGAACGAGTCGAATGCGCCCAAATACCCAATGGAAGGGACTTCCCTGTCAACAAATAGGCAGAATTTATGGCCTCCTTTAGCCACCGAGCTTTGGTAATCTTTGAAGCCAAATTACCCTTCCTGGGACCATTCCAGAGAACAAACAGGTGATCAGAAACTCGGAATCCGTTGGGAAGCTCTAGGTATTGTAACAATGCCCTACGAACATCCAGCTTTTTCAATTCCTTATAAAAAGGGTCTGACCTATCCAGGTCCGAAAAAGCTGGCAATTCTACTGATTGATTCAAATGGAAAGACGATACCACCTTAGGCAGGAAGGAGGGTACTGTGCGAAGAGACACCCCTGAATCTGAGATTCTTAGAAAGGGCTCTCTACACGATAGAGCCTGAAGTTCCGATAGCCGGCGTGCTGACGCAATAGCCACCAAAAACACCACCTTCAAGGTAAAAGTGAACAAAGCCATGGGGCCTGATGGGATTCATCCAAGGATACTGAGGGAGCTCAGAGATGTGCTGGCAGGTCCGCTGTGTGACCTATTCAATAGATCCCTAGAAACGGGAGTGGTGCCGAGTGATTGGAGAAGAGCGGTGGTGGTCCCGCTTCACAAGAGTGGGAACAGAGAGGAGGCTGGTAACTACAGACCAGTTAGCCTCACTTCGGTGGTGGGAAAAGTAATGGAGTCACTGTTGAAAGAGAGAATAGTGAACTGTCTACAGTCCGGAGAATTGATGGACCAGAGGCAGCATGGATTCACCAGGGGAAGATCCTGTCAGACAAATCTGATTGACTTTTTTGACTGGGTAACCAAGGAATTGGATCAAGGAAGAGCGCTCGATGTCATCTACTTGGATTTCAGCAAAGCTTTTGATACGGTTCCGCACAGGAGACTGGTGAATTAAACGAGAAGCTTAGGAGTGAGTGCCGAGGTGGTGACCTGGATTGCAAACTGGTTGACGGACAGAAGACAATGTGTGATGGTAAATGGAACTTTCTCTGAAGAGAGAGCGGTTTTAAGTGGTGTACCGCAAGGATCGGTGTTGGGACCGGTCCTGTTCAATATCTTTGTGAGCGACATTGTGGACGGGATAGAAGGTAAGGTTTGTCTTTTTGCGGATGACACTAAGATCTGCAACAGAGTGGACACGCTGGAAGGAGTGGAGAGAATGAGACGGGATTTAAGGAAACTGGAAGAGTGGTCGAAGATATGGCAGCTGAGATTCAATGCCAAGAAGTGCAAAGTCATGCATATGGGGAGTGGAAATCCGAATGAACTGTATTCGATTGGGGGGGGGGGGGGAAGGCTGATGTGCACGGAGCAGGAGAGAGACCTTGGGGTGATAGTGTCTAATGATATGAAGTCTGCGAAACAATGAGACAAGGCGATAGTAAAAGCCAGAAGAATGCTGGGCTGCATAGAGAGAGGAATATCGAGTAAGAAAAGGGAAGTGATTATCCCCTTGTACAGGTCCTTGGTGAGGCCTCACCTGGAGTACTGTGTTCAGTTCTGGAGACCGTAACTACAAAGAGACAAAGACAAGATGGAAGCGGTACAGAGAAGGGCGACTAGGAAGGTGGAGGGTCTTCATCGGATGACATACGAGGAGAGATTGAAGAATCTAAATATGTACTCCCTGGAGGAAAGGAGGAGCAGGGGTGATATGATTCAGACTTTCAGATACTTGAAAAACTTTAATGATCCAAAGACAACGACAAACCTTTTCAGTCAGAAAAAAATCAGCAGAACCAGAGGTCACGAGCTGAGGCTCCAGGGAGGAAGACGAAGAATCAATGTCAGGAAGTATTTCTTCACGGAAAGGGTGGTGGATGCCTGGAATCCCCTTCCGGAGGAAGTGGTGAAGTCTAAAACTGTGAAGGACTTCAAAGGGGCGTGGGTAAACACTGTGGATCCATCACGTCTAGAGGACGTGAATAAAGAGGAGGAAGCAAAACACTGCACGGAGCAGCATTAGCCACAGAGGCATTCACGGAGCGGGATGCCAGTGGTTGGTGTTCCACCTTCACGGAGCGGAAGGATGGAGGTCTGCCATCTCCAAAAAAAACAGGGGTGGGTAAGAGTATGGGGCAGGGGTGTGGCCTGCTTGTTTGCAGCGGTTGCTACCCCTAATTGAGCTGGATGTTCACTTGGATGCAGATCCGGCGCTGCTCTCTACATTGGTGGTGGGGTGGAGGGGAATTAGGGCTGGAGGGTACTGGAAGCCAATAGTAACAGGTGGGAGAGAGAAAAAGAAAAAAAAAAGGATAAAGTGCGTAGCTTGCTGGGCAGACTGGATGGGCCGTTTGGTCTTCTTCTGCCGTCATTTCTATGTTTCTATGTAAGATCTTTCAACGTCGCTCTGCGTAACGGTTCAAAAGGTGCCCCACACAAAACCTTCAGAACCAAATTCAGATTCCAGGAGGGACAAGGCTGTCTCACTGGCGGACGCAAATGCTTCGCCCCTCACAGAAAACGAGAGACATCAGGATGACTTGCCAAGGACACACCTTGAATAGTGCCACGTAAAGAACCTAGCGCTGCCACCTGCACACGCAAAGAACTACACGATAATCCCTTCGACATACCATCCTGAAGAAAACTCAAGATTTCTGGCATGGACGCTTGTGTGGAAACAACCCCCTTGTCGAGACACCAGGCTTCAAAAACCTTCCAAACGCGCACGTACAAAATGGAATTGGAAACCTTACAAGATTGCAAGAGGGTAGTTACCACAGCATCGGAGTATTCCCGGGAACTCAGCCTTTTCCTCTCAAAAGCCATGCTGCTAGACAAAAGTGCTTGACCTGGTTGAAATAGACGGGTCCCTGATGAAGCAGATTCAGAATGTCCGGGAACCGTAAAGGAGTCGCTATGGCTAGGTTCACTAGATCCACAAACCAAGGAAGTCGCGGCCACTTGGGAGCTATCAGAACTACCTCTGATGGATGCAGCTCTATTCTGCGAAGAATTCGGCGATGAGAGGCCAAGGCGGAAATACATAAAGCAGAACGTCTGTTGGCCATGGAAGAACCAGCGCGTCCACGCCCTCTGCTCCCGAGCAAAGGGCAAAGAACCGAGGAGCCTTCGCATTCTTGAACATTGCCATGAGATCCATAGCGGGCGTGCCCCACTGGGCACAAATGATCTGAAAGGCGCCGTCTGCTAACGCCCATTCGCCGGGGTCTAGATGATGGCGACTGAGGAAGTCCGCCTGGACATTCTCTACTCCGGCAATGTGAGAAGCCGCTATGCAGGCCAAATGCTATTCCGCCCATGAAATCAAGGGACGAGCTTCCATTGCTACTGGTTGACTCTTGGTTCCCCCCTGATGATTGATATAGGCCACCGTGGTCGCATTGTCAGATAACACTCTGACCGATTTGCCCCGGAGAAGCAGGAGGAATGCCTGCAGAGCCAGTCTCACTGCTCTGGTCTCCAGATGGTTGATGGACCAGCAAGCTTCCTCCTGGGACCACTGCCCCTGCACCGACTTCCGCAGACATACCGCCCCCCAACCAGATAAGCTGGCATCCGTAGTGACTACCGTCCAGGTCAGGACCACCAACGGAACTCTGCGTTGCAAGTTGACCGGGGATAACCACCAATCCAGACTGCACCGAGCCGACTCCGGTGGGGGCAAAGGGAGATAAAACTGCTCCGAGACCGGATTCCATCAGGAAAGCAATGCGGACTGTAAGGGTCGCATATGAGCGAAGGCCCAGGGAACCAATTCCAACGTCGAAGTCATGGAACCTAGCACCTGCAGGTAATCCCAAACCATCGGGACTGGCTTGGATAACAAGGCTCGAACCTGACCTTGAAGCTTTAACATACATTCCTCTGTGAGGGACACTGTTCCTTGTCAGGTATCGAACAAAGCTCCCAAAAACTCCAGTTCCTGGGAAGGTACCAGTCGGCTCTTGGATTCGTTGACTATCCACCCCAGCGATCTCAACAACTGGAGAACGCGATGTATCGCCTCCTGGCAGAGCAATGCCGACTTTGCGCGAATCAGCCAATTGTCCAGGTACAGATGGACTAAAAATCCTTCCCGGCGTAACTGAGCTGCCACCACCACCATGATCATGGTGAACGTCCTGGGAGCAGTGGCAAGCCCAAAGGGCAGAGCCTGAAACTGATAATGCTGACCCAGCACCGCGAATCTGAGAAACCGCTGATGATCGGGCCGTATCCCGATGTGTAGATATGCTTCCGTGAAATCTAAAGACGCCAGAAACTCCCCCGACGAACCGACGCAATAACGGACCGCTATGTCTCCGTGCAGAACCGAGGGATCCAGAGGCACCTGTTGACTCTTTTCAAATCGAGAATGGGTCGGAAGGTTCCTTCTTTTTTTGGTACCACGAAATAAATGGAATACCGACCCCTCTGAAGCTCCTCGGGAGGAACCGGAACAATGGCACCGAGGTCGAGTAGCCGTTGCACCGTGTCCTTTATTGCTTGGCGTTTGGTCTCAATACCACATGGCGAGAAATATACTCATGCTTTTTCTCTCTCACTTATATAGGCTCTTAATTACACATTTACACACATGCTATCTTTTCACGCTTACACACACAGGCTTTCAATCACACACATACATGCTGTCTTTTTCTCTCACACACAGACTCTCATTCACATCTTACAAGCATGCTCTCTCTCTTTCTCTCATTTACACATAGGCTCTCATTCACATACTCACATGCTCCCTCACCTAAACCAGCTCTCAATCACACACAGACACAAATGCTCTCTATCTTTCTCTCATTTACACAGAGGCTCTCAATCACACACACACATACTCTTTCACATACACAGGCTTTCAATCATTCACATACATGCTATCTCACTCACACACACAGGATCTCAAATACACATGCTTGCTCATTTATTCACTCTTCCCCTCCCTCCCCCCTCCCCCACAAACTAGCGGCGGCAGCAGCCTCCTCCCAACCCTAAAGGCAGCAGCAACTTCCTTCATTTTCAGTCCTCGTAGAGAAAGGAGTCCCATCGGCGGCGAGGGTTGATGTTGTTCCTCATTTTACACCGAGCTGCGCTGCTCATCCTTCAGGCCGCGCCTCTCTTCTTTTCTTCGGGCCAATGCTGCCCGCACTAGCATGGTTTCTTCTTCCCGCGCACGCAGCTGCTGCTCACCACTTCCTCTTCTGGGACGTGGGAAGAAGAGAGCATGCTGGTGCCGCTGACTCCAGCGGTCCTGCCGTGTTCCGCCTGGGCTATCAGCATTTTAAGCCCTGGCAGAGGACCTATTTCGCTGGGTCAGCGGGAGACTGGGAAGTGTGGTGACACACCTGCGTGTTCTTGGCGACACACTGGTGTGTCGCAACACACCGGTTGAGAACCGCTGGGCTAGCAGGTCTTCAAATTACAAACAAGACTCATCTAGTTAGGGCCATGACTGCATCAATTGCTTATCTATGAGCCGTACTACGTGAAGACATCTGTAAAGCTGCAACAGGGTTGTCAATACAAATCTTTGCATCCCATTACTGTTTGGACGATCTCTCAAGAGTGACAGTACATTTAGATAAGCAGTTTTATGTAGCCTGTTCAACCAGTAGTCCACTCTCCATGGTGAGGTCTGCTGCAACCCTCAGCTTGGGACTTTCTACATGTAATGGCTAATTCAACCCTGCTTATTGATAGAAAAAGCAAGTTTGCTTACCATAAATGGTGGGTTTCATAAATAGGATGAATAAGCCATATTAAATACCCCTCCCCTCCAACATGGAGAGTCGACTATTTAGCTAGCTCTAAAATTGAATGAGGGGTGCACAAGACAATGCCCGAGCAGGAATTCTGGCGCATGCTCAGTAGAACAAAAGCTTTACTAGCTAAGAGAGAGAGAGATCTATCCAGTACTGCCAGATGATGTCACTTACATGAAATGGCCAATTCATTCTGCTGTCTATGAAAAACACTGTTTATGGTAAGCAAATTTGCTTTCTCCTCCCTTAATTAATCTCATCACCACCAACTAGTCTTTTTATCCTTTATCTTCATCTGTCTTCCCATGTCACCCTGTTGGCTCTCCACAACACAGCCCTCTATCTCCATTCTTTGCTCGCCTCACCTCTCTGCTTTCCATCTTCCTAGTCTCAGTCTGCCTCTTATAACAAATAGAGAGCCGCAACAAAGCAACGACCACTAGCACAGGGGTAGTGGGACTCAGGAGAAGCAACAGGTACCTATCCATATATAAGCTTAATTTCCAATCAGGAAGGCCATTCAATAGGAAGATTTATTTATTTATTTATTTAACATTTTTTTATATACCGAGGTTCTGGTAACAATGTTACTAATCACTTCGGTTTACATATAACATTGAAAAGACATAACCCGTGTGTCTTACAGAGAACCAGGAAATGAGGAACTTGGGAATAATTAAATAACACATTTTGAAATACATAATTTTTAAATAACAGAGATCTAACAAACTAGCGATTAGGATCAAACATGTGACAGAAGATGGGGAAGAGGAGACAGCTGTGGTGATGGGAAGCTTAGATCCACAGCTAATTGTTTCTCCTGATCTTCTTGTGCTAGCGATGAGAGGTTTGAGCGATACTGCATATCTCCAGTTTATTCTCCAGGTTAGAACATGGCAGCTGATGGAGAGCCCGGGATCTCCCATTTAAGGTTACAACTTTGTGTGTCAAAGCTGGATGATTGCTTTCCTCAGTTTAGGCTCCCTTCTCCTGTGTGGTGCTGGTCTGATTGTGTTCTCCTTGACAGGCTTCCAAGTACCTCTAGTTGAGAACTACTGCTGTAGACCATTCCCCTAGATTTGTTAAATTTATTCTATGCTTTCTAGGATGTTCACGCTGTTGTAGATTTTAGTATCATCTGAAAAAAGACAAATCATTTCCAATAGCCCTTCTTCAATATTGCCTCTATAAATGGTGAACAAAACTGGATCCAGAATCAGTATCTGTGGCACTCCACCAGTAACCCCCCCCCCCCTTTCTTCAAACTGAACCATAACTCTGTGTTGCTTTCCTCCCAGTTTCTAACACAGTCAAGAAGTTGCACCAAAAACTAAAGGGCCTACTTTTCAGGATATGCAAGAATACCAAACACAATTAGGGACCAACACACAGCAATCTTGTAAGCTTTCTTTTTTTTTTTTTTTCTTTGGAAAGTAAGCTAAAAAATTCTTTCCTCATCTCCACACATATTTTCTGGTTGGGTATTAGAATTTCATATATAGTAACTATTTTGTCAATGATGGAGACGGGGACTCAAATTTCAGCTTAGGTCAGTGGACATAGTTAGTTTTCTGGAGTCTTTGCAGCCTAAAAGGTTTTAACTGGAAACTTTTTCTCTCTCAAATCAAAAACTTGGGCAGGAGCCACAAAGAAGCCATAACCGGACCATCAAGATATCCTTTGAATGTCATTTGATAACTTTGGGCAGTTTTGCTGTTTGGACAGTGTAGTAACCCTTCATTCTGGATCTTTTCTGTTCTGTCTTGTAGAATCCGCTCACCATGCCCCTTCCACTGGCTCTCCAAGCCCGCCTGGCCAAGAGAGGGATCCTCAAACATGTGGAAGCTGGTAGGTCTCCATGTGTAGAGAGTGGGAGTCTGGATAGTACGTGATGGGCTGTAATGCAGCAAGTGATGTGTTATGTTGCAGTATTGAGGAGTGTAGGTGCTGTGTTATGTTTTGTTGTGTTGGGATGTGTAGGTGCTGTTGCAGTGAGGCATACTGCAGCTTTATATTCCAATGTGTATATCATAGTGTGGCATGTTGGGGTGCAAAGCAGTGCACTGTGTTGAACTGTGATGATTTTGTGGAATGGCAGTGCAAGGCACTGCAGTGTGTTCAGCTGAGGTGTGTATTGCTGTGTTGGATTGTAGCACAGTTCTGTTGTGTTGTACTTTCTTCCATGGCCTGACTGTGTTATGGGGATTTTCTCCCTTGGTGTGGGGTCTTCAGAGCCCGAGGAAGAGATCATAGCCGAAGACTACGATGACAACCATATAGATTATGAGGGCACCCGCATTGAGAATCTGCCCCCAAACTGGTACAAGGTCTTCGACCCCATCTGGTAAGATGCTTTTTGGTATTGACCTGATACTGCTCTACGCAGTTTCTGACAAAACACTTGCAGTTTTGTGTGATTCTCAGCTTCATGGACCTTTCCTTTCACTCACCCATTTCAGCGTTCATTTTCTTATTAAAAGAGTGCCACAGAAGAGATGGTGCTTCCTGTGGCTTATAACTATCTCCCCTCCTGTGGTCTCAGTCTTTAGCCGTTTATGCTCTGTTCATATTTTGGTTGTCTTGCAGACTTTGACTACCGTGCAAAGAGAGAATCTCAGGGGAGATTGCAGTTATTGAACTTTATTAGTAACCCCCGTGGCTATCTTCTCTGTTCTGCAGTGGGCTTCCTTATTACTGGAATGTGGAAACTGAGCTGGTCTCTTGGCTATCCCCTAATGACCCCAATGCAATTATCACCAAAGCAGCAAAGAAATTAAAAGGTGAGTTTGGGATGTCAGGGAATGGTGGAGGCTAAGGTATTTGGGGGTGGGAGGTGAGTTGGGTCTGTGGGAGGGGATGGGTGGAGAATGGAGTGTGGGATCAGAAGGTGAGGTATTTGTGAAGCTGTGGAGGGTGAGCTGTTTGTGAGCGGAATTGGGGGGTGGAGGTTAGAGGGTGAGGTGTACACTTGGATAGCATTGGGGCTTGGTGGGTTTGGGGGTTGAGGGTGAGGTGTGTGTGATATTTATATTTCTTAATTGCCTGCCCCATTGCTTCAGGTGATGAACAATTAATCAAAAAAAAGTATAATAAGACAAATTATGAAGTTATACGTCATAAATGTTATAACTTTGTAAGAATGTGAACCCTGGGCCAAGGTGAGAGATGTCTCCACCCACAGGGAGGAGCCCTGTGAGCCTCACCGTCGGTAGGCGTGGTCTTAGTCATATCAGAAACAGCTGTGGAATAGAGTCTTTATTAATAAAGAAGAAAGGCACAGCCCGCGGAGCAGGGGGTGCAGGCGTTCAGTTCAGAGCAGAGGGGGATACCCCTGTGATGATACCTCCGATGAGAAGATCTGGTAGTGGCCCGCAGAGCAGGGTAAGCCAGGAAGTCTCTCTGAAGTGAAGCTGTAGCTCGTACGTGTAGTTCCGGTAGAGGCCCACAGAGTGGGGTACGCCGAAGAGATGTCTCAGTAGTAATGAAGAGATGGTAGTCTGAGGTGCAGGAACCCCGAGAGGATCCTGTAGCGTTGATGTAGTAAAGGCCTGCAGTGCAGGGTATACCGGAGTGACTCCTACTGGGGATGAAGCGGTAGTGGCCCGAGACACGAGGTACACCGAAGAGGATCCCACAAGGAGGTCAGGTATAAATGAAGTTCGTAGCAGTAACATACTCACAGTAGACAGTTCCAGGAGAGATCCAGGGGAGCGGAATCTAAGACGTCCAAGGCAGAAGGCCCTCCGAGGAGCGGATGGCCGGAGACTAGGAAGCGCCCCAGAGGAACGGGTACCCTGAGCGTCTCACACCAAGTGTACAGTCTGGAACTGGAAGTCCAAGAATGGAGCGGAATTCAGCAACGAGGAAACTCCTTGCTAACTCGTTGAAGCGTAGGGCCAGCCAGCTTAAGTACCACAGGTAGATGACGTCATCCAGAGGGGACACCCCTGAGGTTACCGCCATGACATGTACAAAGGTGGCCCATGCGTGCGCGCGACTAGGTAACTCCTGATTCAAGATGGCAGTCAGCAGCACCCACACCGTCCCGGGAATGCCAGGGTGGTCGGCGGTGGTTGACGGAGGTCGCCGCTCTTCCAGGAAATGAAAAGGCAGAAAAGAAAGAGGTGAGCATTAGTGGTCGCAGCTGTCTGCGACCGACGGGCATAACAATAAAACAATACATCAATTATGTAAAATAACTCCTAAAACAAATAAGAGTGAAACTGTTATTTTTCTGCCCTTATGTCATGCTTTACTTGAATCCCAAAAATGAAACCTATCAATGTCAAATAAAGTAAGCCAGCTACTGCATTTTTTAGAGCTGTCTTAACTTCAAATATTGTTTTTCTATTCTGAAGTCTTTGATAGGGAGTTCCAGAGAACCGAGACCAATACTTTCTTATGGAGGGTGCATATTAAAAACCTTATGTTTCTGACCTTAAATGCCTGCCAGGAATATATCTGTGCACTTTTTCAGAGAGATAGTTAGGGACCTACCCTGACCCTCAACATATGATGTGAAACCTAGATCTAAAAGAAGCTGGAAGCCAATGGACCCTCAAGTGAATTGGCGACACATGGTCCCTCATCCCACATTCAGAAATCGGCTGCATTCTGAACCATCTGCTTTCCTCTAAGGCTACTCAGAGACAGCCCTACAAACAAGGGCTTGCATAGTCCACTGCAGTTAATACCAATGACTGGACCACAGTTTGCAATTGTTGACTAGCCAGTAATAGTTTCAAAGAAGGAACAAGTCTGAGCAATATGACTCTCAAAATTTAAGCTAATAATCCAAAATGACCCCAGAACTTTGCCTCCGGTATCAATGGCAAGACCTTTCCATCTAAAACTATCTGAAGATTCAGTGAGATACCACTAGCCTTAATAATTACCAAGATTTCTATTTTAGAGGCATTCAATGATAAGCAGTTTTGATGAAGTTACCCAATAGCACATTTAAAATACATTGGAGAAAATATTTTTTCACTCGGTGCACAGTTAAGCTCTGGAATACCAGAGAATGTGGTAAAGGCAGCTAGCGTGTCAGTTTAAAAAAAGTTTTGGGGAAACAAGAGATTGGGGGGGGGGGGGGGGGGGGTAGAAGGTTAAGAGTGGTTGTTTTATATGTTAATGAATGTTCATATTGTCTTGGAACATGATTATTTGTATGTAGGTGGCAGGGAGTAGCAGAAACCATATTCATTGTCACTATTAATTTTGCAAGTTAACTTTTCTTGTTAATTCTAAGATATGGCTTTGTAAATGTTATTATATTTTGAATTTCAATAAACAGATTTAAATATAAAAAAAAAGGTTTGGAGAGGTTTATGGAGGAAGCATCTGTACACTGTTATTGACCAGATATACTTGGGGAAAGCTACTCCTTATTCCTGGGCATAAGCACATGGGATCTATAGCATCTACTGTTTGGGATCTTGCCAGGTACTTGTGACCTGGATTAGCCACTGTGGGAAACAGGATCCTGGGCTTGATGACCCAGTATAGCAATTCTTATAAGTCATGCAGGTTTGAAATTCTCCCAGACAGGCATTTATGGTTCACACAGAATCAGTCCTGATCTTGTCAAAAGAACAATCTATATAAATAAAAATGTTAAATAGTTTGGACAAAATCGCTAATCTCAGAAACCACTGAACCGATTGCTTTCAAATTTGGACACAACCTTCATTTCGCATACAGGAAGGTTCTTCTGTACTTACATTACAGATATGTCACACCTGTGACAGGTAAAATAGGTTTAAAGATTTTTTCGAGAAAACAGCAACATCTGCTGGACGTAAGCGCCATCTGTTACACCTTACACTAACACACGCTACACTAATCATTTCGCTAGTCCAGGTCCACGTTTCACTTCCATTTTAACACATTTGCGCACTTTTTTCGCCGGAAGATAACTATTTCCTTTACAGATAAAATACACTCACCACCCTCCTCACACCCCCCACACACATGCCAAATTGATTTACTTCCCACAGCCTCCCAAGACACACAAAACCACCCTCCTCACCCCCCCTCCCCCCACACACACACATGCCAAATTTATTTACTTCCCAGGCCCTCACAACACACACAAAACCTGACAGAAGTCCGGGAGGCTCCAGCGGGGGGCCAGAACCGGTCCGGGATGCATCTCCTGCACTACGGCCGTCGGCTGCCAGCAATCAACATGGCGCCGACGGCCCTTTCCCTTACTATGCCACTCGGGGACACCAATGGTGGCAGTAGCCCATGTGACATAGTAAGGGTGAGGGCCCCTCGGCGCCATTTTCAGGACTGGCAGCCGGCGGCCCTTTGCCCTTACTATGTCAGAGGACCTACCGCTGCCATTGCTCCACCCCACTGACATAGTAAGGGTAAAGGGCCATCTGAACCCATTTCAGTGCTCGCAGCCGACGGACCAACGCTAATACATCGCTCCCGGACCGCTCCTGAACGCCCGCTCCACCGACTGACATTTTTATCAGGTCTCGGGGGGTCTGGAGGGTGGGGGGGGTGGTAATGAATTTATTGCGAACATCTTGGGGAGGGGTCACGAGGGGGGCAGGTTTCATTCATTCGGCAACTCTGGGGGGGCAGGGGGGGGGGCTACTGTTTTTCACATGGCTGGGGGAGGGGGGGCAGGAGAGTGTGGGGTGGTTAGTTTAAGAGAACGTTTCTCATAGGGTTGTTTTTTGGGGGAAGGGGGAGGTTCACACATACACTAAACTTGCACGATCTCGGGAACGCAACAAAATAGCCCTCCCCAGACTACAAAACAAATTTGGGAGTGCAAATTTGGTTAGGCACTCCCCTATTTGGCTACATAACTTGCACAGACGCCCAGGGACAGACCACATGTAGCACCAACAATTTTAATTTCCCAGGTCTTGGGTGGGGGGTTATTATTTGATTTAAAGGGTTGGGATTGGGTTGGTTTGTTTTTTTTTGGGTGGGGGGGTTCCCACAGAAATAGAAAGACAAAAGTTTTCTGATCTGAAGGGTAGGCAGTAGGCGGGGGGAGGTGACAGTGAGGGGAGGGAGAATGAAGGGGGGGTGAGTGTCAGGGGAGGGAGAATGAGGGGAAAGGTGAGTGTGAGGGGAGAGAGTTGGAGTGGGGACAGGGGAGGGAAGGGGGGGGGTGAGTGACCAAGGGGGAGGAGGATGAGTGACTGAGGGAAATGGGGAAGGGGGAGGGAGGGAAAAGAACCTGACTCTGCCACTGCAACGCGTGGTGGGGTACCGCTAGTGTATCTATAAATCATCTGCATAGCATAATGCCTGGAAGCCAAATCCCAATGTTGGTCCTCCGATAGTGGAAGGATTCGGGGTAGGCCTATTTGTGTGTGGGTGGAAGGGATGTCAAACTAAGGATGGGGATTTGGCATGTTTAAGTCCCAAGTGGTTTCCCACTATGTAAAACAGAGGGACTAGGACTGTAGGAGTGGATCTTCTGTGATACTCTAGAGATGACACTTGCTACTTCTGTCTTTGGCAGAGTTCGAGGAGAGGCCAGAGCGACCGGAGAGGCCTGAACGACCAGAGCGACCGGAGAGGCCTGAACGACCAGAGCGACCGGAGAGGCCTGAGCGACCGGAGCGACCAGAGAGGCCTGAGCGACCAGAGAGGCCTGAGCGACCGGAGAGGCCTGAACGACCGGAGCGACCAGAGAGGCTGGAGCGGCCGGAGCGACCAGAGAGGCTGGAGCGGCCGGAGCGGCCCGAGCGACCAGAAAGGCTTGAGAGATTCGAGAGACTGGAGCGATTGGAGCGACCGGAAAGGCCTGAAAGACTCGAGAGACTGGAGCGACCGGAGAGGCCTGAGAGACTGGAGCGGTCCTATGAGAAGCCACAGCGAGAGGAAGTAAGAGAGAGGCGCATCCATCGGCGGGAGGAAGCAGCACCATATCCAAAGGGGAAGAAAGGTACGTGTCGGTGGAAAACAGTGTGAGCAAGCTAGGAGAGTCAGTAACTTGTTGGGCTGAGCTAGAGGCATTGCAGGCTGGGAATGTTAATATTGGGGGTGAAAGTGAAATTAAAATATTTTCTTTAAAAAATATTGCTTGCAGGGAGCAGAAAAGATGAAGAACTGGATCCCATGGACCCGAGTGCTTATTCAGATGCTCCACGGTATGTCTCTCACTTGATTGTCATGATGTGTATGCATAATTTATTGCCCAGGGATACAGAGCCTTTTACCTCAAGGTCACTGGTTTCAGGGGACTGGATGGGCTTAGGGGATTGGCACAGAGATATAGAGCCTGTCACCTCTAGGTCACTGGTTTCAGGGGCCTGGTACAAGGATACAGAGCTTGTCACTCTTACTGAAATGCTTCATTCAGTGAGCAACTGTTGTGTGTCCTCTTAGAAGCATTTTGCTAGTGTGAGAGTGCCTATTGACTGTCTATCCATCTGTCCATTTATATGCATGCTTGGGCTGAAAACAGGTTTGGAGGAAATTCAGCACTAAAAGTTTAAGGTAATTGTGATATTAATTCAGATTGGTCCCACATTACAACAGTTTTTCATGTAGATCCATGGTGCCGAATTGGGTGCTCCTAAATCCCTGCAGAAAGAGGAGGGATCAATCAGGTCAGCCCTGCACTCACCAAGAATTCCAATCTCTCTTAACCTGTCCCCCGGCAACCCAATGGATTAAAAAAAAAAGCTGCTGGCACCCGCAGACATCTGCCTCCTACCCTGGTAGCCCAAGAGAGGAAAGAAATGGCCACAGTCATCCTTCTCCCACTCAGACCACCACTTCCCTGCAGCCTATGCTGTGCTCAGCCAGCAGATGGGGTTATGCTCTTACTGCCTGCTTTCTCCAAAGCATCCTTATCACTGCTGCTGCCTGTAGTGAGTGCTAGTTTACAGCCAAAGAATGGACCGGTTTGTTTCTGAATGGGAATTGGTCCATTCTTTTGAAGGTGAAGTGCAGAGCAGTGGAAATGGGGCTTTGGACTAGGAAGGAGGTAAGAGCATATCTGCATCTGCTGGCTAAATACTATGGCATTCTGAATAGACTCTGGGAAGGGGGAAGCAGTGATCAGAGTGGGAGTAGGGAATGTGGGTATCTTTTTTTCTTTTTTTCCTTTGATCTGATTGAGATAAATGGGGTCAAGAGGGGCAGGAAGCTGTGACTTGTACCAGGTATGATGCGAGGGTAGGGGATTGCAGTGTCTTATTGTGCTGACTGTTGAAGAGGAGACTGGAGCTGAGCAGCTGACAGAGCCTTTCCCACCAGCCACCAAAGACGAGTTGGGAGTGTGGTGGCTGCTGGAGTCCATCCTGCATTCTCCCAGGCCACCGAAGTGTGGGAGTGTGGTTGCTGTAAGGGGAGGCTGGAAACCCAAGTATTGAAGGTTGAAGAGTACGGATGGAGGCGGGGAAGGAGTAGAGGTCAAAGGGAAGGAAGGGTTTGATGGTGGGGAAGAAATGAAAGGGGAGGGATGGGGAGAAGTGGTAAATGTACCTTTGTGCCATGGCATGTCCTAACTTGTCTTTTATTTTGTCCTTTTATCAGGGGCACATGGTCCACAGGGCTACCAAAGAGAAATGAGGCCAAGACTGGCGCAGACACCACAGCTGCTGGTCCCCTGTTTCAGCAACGGCCATATCCAAGCCCTGGGGCCGTCCTCCGTGCCAATGCCGAAGCTTCGAGGGCCAAGCAGCAAGAGTGACAGCTCCACGTGCCCCACTCCTCAATATTATGTTGTGTTGTGGTTTTGTTTTTATTCTTGTAGGTATTTTTACACTATTTGGTATTCCTGAATTGGAATAAAAATGTGTTGAAAGTACTATCCTAGCTTTCTTGTCCTTGGATTTGTTTCTTAAATAAAGACTTAAATATATATATATATTTTTTTTTTTTAGTACTGTGCAGCCTTCTTAGAAAATAACTCTATTGTGTCTGCTGCACCAAAGGCGCTAGGTGAAGAACTACATCAGCACTGGCTGCTTCTGGCTATAAGGTTGCGGGCTGGTGGCTAGAGCATGGCAACCCACGGGGAAGCAGTTTCCTGCAGGCCATTCATTGGCATACTTGAGAAGTCTCCAGATTTAGCCTGGAATTCTAAAGCAATTGCCAGGTCTCCAGGCCAATACCAGAAGATTCTGGGTAGGCTGCAGAAGTGGCAGGGCTGGATTTAAGATGACGGTGCCCATAAGCAGAGGATTTAAGGCAAAGGGTTCCCTTATTCCCTACCCCTTAAAAAGCAGAGAGCAGCCAAGGGGAGTCCCAGGTTTTGAGCACTTTCATAAATTTGATGCCCAAGGCATGTGCCTACGTCGCTTATTCCTAAATCCAGCCCTGGGAAGTGGGCCTGTGCGGCCCTGGAAGAAGTCACCTGAGCTGTGCGGCCAGGAGAAGGGTCTGGCTGCACATCGTAATAAGAGGCAATAATAGCATCTGCCAGTGCAGCTAGAAGAAGAAGGAGGTCTCCTGTTGGTTGCGTGGACCTGGAGTAGGCTGCTGTCCCAAAGAAGAAGGCGGAAACTGCTGATGCCCTGCAGGCTCAGAGGAGAAAGAGGCTGCTCTTCCTGGTGGGTTCAGGGTGCGGATAGGGTTGCCAACTTTCAACTGTCAAATTTCTGAACATTTGGAGATAGTTTAGTATCTTTGCTGATGGAGTTTTGCAGATATACTTCTCAAAGATACTCATTAGAAAAACACAAACATAAAATATACAGTAATAGCATATAAGCCTGCCCAGTTTACTTGCTGCTCAGTGCCAAGGATCCCAATTGTTCTCTTAATTTCTCCTCACTTCTTTGTAATTACTGATTCTCTGTACTTGTCCCTTGCTTTCTTGAATTGTTATTGTTTCTGCCTGTATTGGTTCCACTGGGAGGCTGCTCCATGCATCCATCACCCTTTCTGGGAAGAAATATTTTCCCATGTTACTTCTGAGCCTACCCCTTTGGAACCTAATATTCTGACCACTAGCTGTCAAACTTAACTCCAAAAAAGGTTTGCTTTTACCAGTCCAGGAGCCAAACTACTGTTTTGCTAATTTTTTTAGGCTTTTGATTAAATCATGGGCTGGTCACTAAGCAAGTGACACAAAATAAATGTATTCAACGCATATCGAATAGAGCGCAGCTACCAAAGCATACACTGTATTGTACAATCACGGGGTGATTCAGATGGTAGCCTGCAGCTGGAGGGCTAAAATCGGGACATTTCAAAACATTTTAGCTTTCCCTTTGTTAGTACAGTAGCCTAAAAAATCTCTATAGTCCAGAAAAAAATCATGACAGTTGGCAACCCTAGGTGGGGAGAGAACGAGTGCATGTGTATGTGGGAGACAGATGTGAGTGGACGGTTATGTGTGTGGGGAGAGAGAAAAGTGAGTGAGCATAAGTGTGGGAGAAGAAGAGGAATTGAGAATGAGCATGTTAGTATGTCATAGAGTATATGCGTAAGTGAAGTTCTGTGCACATACCACCACCAACCCACAATCTCGGGATGAAGGACATTTTTTGATTGCCAAGTTATGAATATTGGGCTGGGTTAAAGGATGGAGGAAAGAAAAAAACAAAAAACTACAGTTAGCAGCATCCCTTAAGCGAAAGCTGTGAGGAGATAGGGTACGGCAGCTGGAAACTAAAGCTCACACCATGCTTGAAAAACCAGCGTTGAAGAGAAAAGGATTCAGAATTACAGCGTCCAGCATGCCTAGTTGTGGCGAATACTCAGAAGCCTGAAGAGAGAATTAAAAGTACCGTTCCCAGCATTCCCTGATAAGAGTTGAGCGGTGTGAAAAGCGATAAAAACGATCCCGGCAATCCCCGAGAAAAGAGCCACGATAAATGATTCCAAACTACATTTCCCGGCATACCAATGGAAACGGCATTGAACGGGAAAGGCTCTACTAGCAACTACATTTTCCAGCATGCTTGTCCAACCACTGCCTTGGAGTGTATAACGCAGAACCCCGCTGCCTGCCGGGACTTGTAGTATTTAAAAGAAATCCAAAAAGATGTTTTTCTCCATCATTCCCAACATTCCTTCGCGATTCCACACTAAAAGATGCCGGTCGTGAGGCTGCCCCCAGTACGGTTATTGGACGATTTTCTGTTAAATTTGGCCCGATTCTCCCTTCCCGTAATGGCAGACCTGCAACGTTGGAACAACCGCGTGATCAACAACCTGCTCTATTACCAGAGCAACTACGCCTTGGTGCTGTTCGTGCTGCTTATGTTAGGGGGGTGAGCGGAACGGCTTTCCATTTAGAGGAGGAGTTGACAAAGAGGGAGGGGAACTGGTCTACCAGAGGAGGAGGAGGAGCTATGAGAGAAGGAGGGGAGCCATTCTACCTGAAGAGGAGGGTCTAAGAGGGGGAGGGAGGGGCTGAAACATGGAGGGGAATATTTCTCTTTTGGGGAGGTGGTCATGGAAATAGGTGTAGGGGAGCTGCTTTCTTTTGGGAGGTAGAGAGTGACAGAAGGAGGGAGGGGATTAGCAGGAAGTGATGAAGGATTTGGAGAGAATATTTAAGGTTTACCAATTCTTCAGGAATTAAAGAGTAACCTCCAAGACATAGCTGCAAGCAACCTGCAGAAAATCACAGACAATAATACAAACTGCTTGGATATGATATTCTTGCAGATTATAATTCAGCTAGTACTTGCAAAATCAGGATTTAAGGAGAAAGACAATCAGGCCGATACAGAAAACTTCACGATCCAGTAAATAAATTTATGTAAATGAGGGCCCGCGATAAAAGGAGGCGCTAGGGACACTAGCACGTCCCTAGCGCCTCCTTTTTGACAGAAACGACGGCTGTCAGCGGGTTTGACAGACAACGCTCAATTTTACCGGCGTCGGTTCTCAAACCCGCTGACAGCCACGGGTTCGGAAAACGGATGCTGGCTAAATTTGAACATCCGTCTTCCAACCCGCGAGCCGCAGGTAGATTTTTAATTTTTGATTTTTTAAAATTTTGGGGCCTCCGACTTAATATCGCTATGATATTAAGTCGGAGGGTGTACAGAAAAGCAATTTTTTTCTGCTTTTCTGTACACTTCCCCGGTGACAACCGAAATTAATGCCAGCCTTTGGCAGGCGTTAATTTCTGAAATGTGCAGGCACTATTAGTTTTGGGGGGTTGGCCGCGCGGCCAAACGCGGGCTAACAGTGCGCTCCTCTGGAGCGTATTTTACTATATCGGCCCGATATGAGCAAAGGCACTCAGCTATAGACTTAACTTTTATAATGTGTATGCTACAATATTTATGCATTCCACAAAATCACAGATGGGCCATGGCCAAGGGTAGCAACTGGATGGGTGCACTTAATTGGATGTATAGCTCTTCCTCTCTGTGCTAATCAGTTGGCGGTAGGAGAGTGGCGGTTCCTTGGGCCACATCCATCTTTGCCACCTGGGGCCAACTGAAGTTTTAACCATTTACCCCCACACAGTTCAAACTATGAGGTATACCCCAGATGGCAGGAAAGGAGGATGTGGTCTGAGGCCAATGTGCTCTTTACTTGCATACCAGCTTGGACTCTCGCCAAGAAGATTGGCAAGGAAAAGAGGGTGGGTGTGAATCGGCGGGCAGAGATTGAGAAGTGGTGAATTGGTGGAGGGGAACAGTTAGGTGTGAGAGAAGGAATAGCTGAGGTGCATGCGGAAGAGGGGTCTGGTGGCAGGGATAGTTGAGAGGGAATTTTCGGCAAGTATGGTGGATGTTTGTGAGAAAGGAGATAGGGAGTGGGATGGGTTTATGTATGTGAAAGAGAGGATGGAGTAGGTTTACAAATGTTTGGGGAGTGTGTGTCTGTGAGAGAGGGAATCTGCACCAGGTGGGCAGGGGAAATGAGGAAGGTCCCTTCCTCCATCTCCTTTCTCTTCTCTGCTCTGGGTCCATATCCCTCATCCCAAATCACCATGTCCCCCATCTCCTTTCCTCCCGATCTCGATCTTTCTCTCCCTCTTCCACTCCTCTGTCTTCCTGATATTCCTAATTTCCCACTCCATTGCTGGTCCTCCTCCCATCCTTTCTTGCAGAGATCACTAGGATCCTTTTTCCCCCAGCCAAATAAAAAAAAAAAAAAATTCCTAGACACATAAGAGGTCAGAAAAAGACTTTCATTTTTGTAAAGCAAAATAATAATTTACATTCAATATGCAAATTTATGTTAATTTGCCACAGAATTGCTGCAGAATCTACTCCTGAGCTTTTTTTTTTTTTTTAGAAAAATTGAATGGACGTAACTAATACACACAAATTAAAAAAAAACATTAAAAACTAAATTAAACTCTTAACACTTTTGAAACTCTGATTTTCCCGTCGATAGCAGGGCTGTCTGTCAGGCCCGGGAAGGTGGAGCTTTCCAAAGCAGTTACACAGAGTTCAACTCTATGTGGCTGCACGTGAGTTCCCGCTCAGAAAAAACAGATTCTCCTCACTCTGTGTTTTCCGCACGCAGAGCTTCTCATCTCCTCAGAAAAGTTCAAGAAACAGATCACAATCTCATGGGATGAAGGAAGGTAAAGTGCCCAGGCCATCAGGGTTCAAAGCCTGTGCCTGTGGCAAAATCATGTCGCTTACAGATGGCCCCTCTGCTTGTTACGTGTGCCTGGGCCCAGACCATGATCAGGCTATTTGCACGATCAGGCTATTTGTGCAAAATGTCGCCCAGGGCAAGTCGCCAAAGGGCAGACAAGAAAGAAAATTTAAGAAGAGCCCGAAGCTCCTAATGCTCCCCCTCGGAATCGCACTCTTCGCCGGGATCGGAGAAGCAGTTGAGGCCGATTCAAAAGAGGGCAGCCTTCCTAGGCCCTTCCTCCTCAGGCATGGGTGAGAGAGTAAAACGCCAGGAGCAGGCACACAAGCAGGGCCCTTCGCCAGAAAAAGCATCCGCACCTCAATCGACGCAGCCTCCGTGAGCGTCGGGTGCGGCGCACGACTCAAAATCCAGGGTCAGGTTCATGGATCCTTTGCAGAATCCTTTGCAAGATCATACTGGAGTGGGCGGCTCTTCATTCAATTCACCTCCAAGCGACTTACCTACCAGGAATTGTCAACACACGAGCGGACAGGTTGAGTCGTATTTTTCACCCACACGAATGGTCACTGCACCAACAGGCGGCAAACAAGATTTTCCGCCACTGGGGTGTGCCAGTCATAGACCTGTTCGCCGTAGACCAGAACAAGAAGGTAAGCAAGTTTTGCTCACTGCGACACAGTCCTCACAGAATTGCACAGGATGCCTTTCTGATTCCTTGGAAAGGAGGGCTAATGCATGCCTTTCCATGATTCCTCTTCTCACTCGCACTATTCAGAAGTGCATACAGGACAAGGCAGACTTCATCATGATAGCACCAGCGTGGCCCAGGCAACCTTGGTACGCCTACCTACTCAATTTTTCCATAGACTACCCAATTCCACTCGAGGATCGCAGCGATCTACTGTCACAGGATCAGGGCTCTCTGCTATACCCTATGCACAAGACATTACACCCGACTGCATGGAGATTGAGCGGTCATTACTAGCAGAGATGGGGTTATCCCACACTGTACAAGATGTCATACTATCAGCCAAAAAGCCATCCACACGACGTAATTACCAGTTCAAATGAAAAAGATACACTATGGGGCGGATTTTCATACTCCGCGAATAGGCCTACTTTTGTTTGCGCTCCAGGTGCAAACAAAAGTACGCTGGATTTTAGTAGATACGCGCGGAGCCGCGCGTATCTGCTAAAAACCTGGATCGGCGCGCGCAAGGCTATCGATTTTGTATAGCCGGCGCGCGCCGAGCCGCGCAGCCTACCCCCGTTCCCTCCGAGGCCGCTCCGAAATTGGAGCGGCCTCGGAGGGAACTTCCTTTTGCCCTCCCCTCACCTTCCCCTCCCTTCCCCTACCTAACCCATCCACCCGGCCCTGTCTAAGCCCCCACCTTACCTTTGTCGGGGGATTTACGCCTCCCAGAGGGAGGCGTAAATCCCCGCGCGCCAGCGGGCCTCTTGTGCGCCGGGCCGCGACCTGGGGGCGGGTACGGAGGGTGCGGCCACGCCCCCGGACCGCCCCGGGCCGTAGCCACGCCCCCGTACCCGCCCCCAAAACGCTGCCGACACGCCCCGAAAACGCCGCGACGACCGGGACCGCCCCCGACACGCCCCCCTCGGAGAACCCCGGGACTTATGCGAGTCCCGGGGCTCTGCGCGCGCCGGTAGGCCTATATAAAATAGGCTTACCGGCGCGCAGGGCCCTGCTCGCCTAAATCCGCCCGGATTTGGGCGGATTTAGGCGAGCAGGGCTCTTAAAATCCGCCCCTATGTGTTGTACACAGCACCGCTTTGACCTACGGCACTGCCCACCTGAAGACCTGTTAGAATACCTACACACACTCTATGCAGCGGGACTTGCAACAGCTTCCGTGTGAGTTCATTTGAGTGCTATTGCGACCTTGCATGTCCTCCATAATGGTCAATCGATTTCCACGCACCCAATAGTTTCTCGATTCATGACGGGCCTAGCCCACCTTCGACCTCCAGTTACGAAGCCAACAATTCCATGGGACTTGAACATCGTACTTGAACAGCTCATGTTATCTCCATTTGAACCTATGGACTCTTCACACATAAAATACCTTACGTGGAAAGTAGTCTTCTTTATAGCAGTTACTTCTGCATGGAGAGTCAGTGAAATTCAAGCATTAGTTCACTACAGTCCATATCTGGTATTCTACCACCATAAGTTGATTCTTCAAACGCACCCATCTTTCCTTCCGAAAGTGGTTTCGGCTTTCCACCTCAACCAATCTATTGAACTTCCAACATTTTTTCCAAGACCACATAGAAATGATAGAGAAAGATTGCTACACAAAGAGCTCTAGCTTACTACCAAAGCAGAACAAAAATTGATTCCAGACCCTCTCAACTTTTTCTCACATTTAACCCAAATGCTCCAGGTCAACCTGTAGCCAAGAGAACTATCTCCAGCTGGATTGTTCAGTGCATAAAAGTTTGATACGAAAAGAGAGGTTTACGACTCTCTTCCACACCAAACGCCCATCAGGTACGGGCGGTATCCACTTCAACTGCCCATCTAAGTCATGTTCCGCCAATCAACATATGGAAGGCGGCAACATGGTCCTCTCTACATACCTTTACAGCACATTACTGCCTGGACCAGCAATCAACAGAAGATGCCAAAGTGGGCAGGGCAGTACTCAATACCCTACAGAAATAAACTTCAACACCGGCTGTCCACAATCCAATGTCACGCTACTAATAAAAACAAAGAACAACACTTCCACAGCATGACCATTCAGCTTGGGACTCCCAAGACAGCATGGCTGATTCAGCCCTGCTATCGACGGGAAAAAGCAAGTTTGCTTACTGTAAACGGTGTTTCCATAGATAGCAGGATGAATCAGTCATGCTGACCCGCCCACCTCCCTGGACAGCCAGGCACAGGAACATTAAATTAAGCTACTGCTATGTCACAGACTGAGGATAATCTGTTTTTCCTGCATGGGAACTCACACGCAGCCGCACAGAGTTGAACTCTGTGTAACAGCTTTGGAAAGCTCCGCCTTCCTGGGCCTGACAGACAGCCCAAGACAGCATGGCTGATTCATCCTGCTATCTACGGAAACAATGTTTACGTTAAGCAAACTTGCTTTTATAGAATTGCCAGTGGTTTTCAATATTGTTTTGTTTATACAATATTCTCAAACTTCTGGCCTGATGTACTAAAGGATATTTTCTATTTTGAGTACACAAGAAAAATGCTCCATAGTAATGATGGCAGATAAAGACCAAATGGTCCCTCCAGTCTGCCCAGTAAGCTTCTTATAGTTGTAACTGCTGCTCCGTACAGGTTACGCCTATGCATTCCTTTCTTCATTACCATCCACGAACCTCTAGGGATCCACAGTGTTTATCCCATGCCCTGTTGTGGAGCGCTAGGAGAGCGGTCTCACTTACCAAGAGGTGTGTGTTCTTGGGCCACGGCTCGACCTTAGAGAAACTCCGAAGAGGTGCCGCGGTAGGTGAGGCATGCCCGAGCATGGGCTGGACGGGAGCGAGGCTGGACTGAAGACTGGATATACTGATCCTCCTCCGGACCTGCACGCTTCGGAAGACCAACAACGCAATGATGGTCTTATGAACAGTCCTCCGACTGTTCCAAGCCCTATCGGACCTGCCGCAGGGTACGGCAAGAAGTGGCAGGCCGGATGGAGGCCAGGGCAGCGAAGACCGGAACATGGAGACTCAGGGACGAGGTACTTGAATACACAGACGTAGACTTCAGGAACGAAGTACTAGGATGCACAGACGTAGACTCAGGAATAGACGTAGACTCAGGAACGAGGTACTTGGATGCACAGACGTAGACTCAATAACAGACATAGACTCAGGAACGAGGTACTAGGCTTTCAGAAGACTCAGAACGAGGTACAAGGCTTTCAGAAGACTCAGGAACGAGGTACAAGGCTTGCATCATGAAGCACCCTATTCAGCCCGCCCGTGGGACTGGTCGTGGACCAATACATGGCTTGCCGCGGGGTACCAGGCTTTCAGAAGACTCAGGAACAAGGTACAAGGCTTTCAGAAGACTCAGAAATGAGGTACATGGCTTGCATCATGAAGCGCCCTACTCAGCCTGCCCGTGAGGCTGGTCGCGGACAACAACATAGCTTGCTGCGGGGTACCAGACTTTCAGAAGACTCAGGAACAAGGTACAAGGCTTTCAGAAGACTCAGGAACGAGGTACATGGCTTGCATCATGAAGCGCCCTACTCAGCCCGCCCGTGGGGCTGGTTGCAGACCACGACATGGCTTGCCGAGGGGTACCAGGCTTTCAGAAGATTCAGGAACGAGGTACAAGGCTTTCAGAAGACTTAGGAACGAGGTACATGGCTTGCATCATGAAGCGCCCTACTCAGCCCGCCCGTGGGGCTGGTTGCGGACCACGACATGGCTTGCCAGGGGTTTAGGACAACTGAAGAGGAACACGGATAACAGGATCAGGAGAAACAACATCTGGACTGGAACATGGATACTGGATCAGGAGACAGACCTTAGACTTGTAACACGAACAACAGGCGGACATCTGGACTGGAATGTAGCTTACAGGAACAGCAGGTGGACATCTGGACAAAACAAGGAGCTCCAATGAAGAACAGGAAACACAGGACCTTGAAGAAGTGCTGGAACAAGGACGACTCTTGGAGCGAAGGACAGCAGGATCCCAGGAGTGACCAACTCCTTGCAAAGGCAAAGCTGAAATGGACGCTGAGCCCTTTTGTAGGGCTGAAGAGGACAACGCCCAGGGAGGGGTCAGCAGAGGGCCACACCTGGCTGGCCCTTGAAAAGCAGGAGAGGGGCGCGCGCCCGCGCCTAAGGAGAGCTGGATGAAGAGAGCTGGAAGCTGGTGGCGTCCTCAGCCATGTGGAAGGCCCGAGGAATCCAGGCAGGCAGTCGTGCAGCCCTGCTCCGAAGCTGGAGAGATGGCAGGCTGCAGGAGCGGCTCCCAGCCGTGAAGACTGAAGCAGGAAAGCAGGAGAGAAGAAGGGCTGGCTGCAGTCAGAGCAGAGACTGCAGGCACCGACAGGGACGGCCTCCCTGCCGGTCAAGGACCCAGGCTAACGCAGGCACCGGCAGGGACGGCCTCCCTGCCGGCTGAAGACCCCGGGAGAGTTGCAGCACCTCGGGGGAGAGCCGGAGCGGCAGCGGAGGTTCCAGCCTCACTGAAGAGCTCCTGGCAGCCCGACCCTGCCGCACAGGACCGGAGGCAGCCGGGGAGGAGCCTGGCGACGGCGGCAGGCCCACCGCGAAGAAGAAGACGTAGGCGGCCCGACTGACCGCGTAAGGTGAGGAGCCTGCCCGCGTCCGCAACATGCCCTTTGAATTCATTTACTGTTTTTGTCCTCACTATCTTCCAGGAGGACATTCCAGGCATCCACTTCCCTCTCTGTGAAGAAATATTTCCTGATGTTGATTCTGAGTTATCCCTCTGTGGAGTTTCATTTCATAATCTCTAATTCTACAGTTTTCTTTCCAACAGAAAAGATTTGAAGTTCATGCATCATTAATACAGTTCAGGTATCTGAATCTCTGTATCATATCTCTTCTCTTCCAGGGTATATATATATATATATATATATATATATTAGATATGTGAATCGTGTCATCGATCGTCTTAATGATCGATTTCGGCTGGGAGGGGGAGGGAATCGTATCGTCGCCGTTTGGGTTTTTAAAATATCGTGAAAATCGTGAACCGGCACACTAAAACATCCCTAAAACCCACCCCGACCCTTTAAAATAAATCCCCCACCCTCCCGAACCCCCCCAAAATGCCTTAAATTACCTGGGGTCCAGCGGGGGTCCGGAACGACCTCCTGCAGTCGAATCGTGTTGTCTTCAGCCGGCGCCATTTTGCGCCGCCATGTTGCAAAATGGCGGCGCAAAATGGCGCCAGCTGAAGACAACACGATTCGACTGCAGGAGGTCGTTCCGGACCCCCGCTGGACCCCAGGTAATTTAAGGCATTTTGGGGGGGTTCGGGAGGGTGGGGGATTTATTTTAAAGGGTCGGGGTGGGTTTTAGGGTGTTTTAGTGTGCCGGTTTTCCCGCCCTCTCCCTTCCCCTCCCCCTTCCCCCGATTTATGATTTTTTGACAATAAATCGGGGGAATTGTTATTGTATCGCGGCTCTAACGATTTTTGACGATTTAAAATATATCGGACGATATTTTAAATCGTCAAAAAACGATTCACATCCCTAATATATATATGTAACTGCTGGGAGGGACAGATCCTTTACTTGGCACCCAGGGGCACATAGAAATCTGTAGAGAAAAATTCTTTCTGCACAACTCCTCTCAGCCTCTATTCTTCTCCTTACCGGAGAGCTTTAACCTGAGGCCTTGAGTTCCAATTTATGGGGACAAACAACAGCTCTTATACCCTCCTCCTTTGCAATTTAACCTAGTTTCTGTCCTTAGTGTACAGCATCCATAATTATATAGTCTTGGCATCCAATAAACATGCAGCAGAGGATTGGTGGTTCCCAATGTCTTTACTGATAGTTTGTTCAGATGATTTAATTATATTTACACTTTTCACATTCAATTGATTAGCAGCAATAAATAATAAGACAGCAGATAGAATAAACTTTCCTAGCGTGTAGACAAATGGACTCAGGACCAGTAGGTTTATGCTCCCCTGCCAGCAGATGGAGACGAGCAAGCTGACTTCACAGTATATATAATCCTGCAGTGAACCCAGCCTGCTAGTGTTTTCCGTCTCCAGCAGATGGTGGATGTGCATCTCCCAATGGGGATTGCTGTGAGCTTTTTGAAAGGAGAAATTTGAAATTCTAAATTTAGAAAAAAAAAGCCCTGCTCTCCTGCAGTGATACCTAAAGGTCCCTCCCCCAGTTGAGAATTCCTGAGGTGATTTCCGTGGTCCCTCAGAGGTGTGCCTTGGCCTGGGAGCTGGGTTTCCCGGCGTGGACTTAGCTGCTAGTTCAGTTAAGGCAGCGGGTGCAGGAGGCCAAGCATGGCAGTGACGGCAGATGCCCTCTCCCCCCGCAGCCGGAGAATGTCTCTGTACTCAGCTGGTAAAGCTGGCTCAGGTAAGGTTTAAAAAAAAGGAGAAAGTTTTACCTGAATCAGAGACAGAGGGGTTTCAGGACTTCCTCAGGTCTCCATTCTTGGCGTGCCATGCCAACGTTCATTCTTGCTTCCGTTGGGGTTGGGGAACTGGGCAGCCTGGTAGGTTGAATGGCCCCCAGTAGGCTAGGCCCCGCACTTAGGCTTTTTTCTTGCACGCCGCGTGGTAGGCCGCATCGGTCGTTTTCACACGCTTTTGTGCGTGTTCTGCTGCCTTCTATAAGCCGTTGGTGTGTGCAATGTGACGGCTATGTGCGCACATTGTGCACTCTGTTTTTGGGCACGCTTTTTACGCGCACAAACCTTTTTATATGCTTAACTTGGCACACAGGTTCTGTGTGTGCCTTACCGCGCTTCTAGGCGCTTATTTTTCTGGCGCATTTCATTTCTGAGCACGAGCCATTCCAATGCCTGTCATATTAGGGCTTCTCAGCCTGACCCGATTTCTAACCTGTCATCGCTGCTCAGACACTCATGGAGAGTTGTTTTCCTCTGATTTTGCTAAGCCTGGCTCTTCCCATTCTGATGATGGGTTGGTCATGGCCTTGACTGGAGGGACGCCAGATCTTGGTTCTCCCTTGACTGGCTTCTCTGCTGGTGAGGGCAGTTCTGTGGGATTAGTTCCAGTTCCTCTGGGCTTGGTCTAGACCCAGCTGCTTTTTCTTGGGTGGAATTTTTGTTGCGCTGCTGGTGGACCCTTGGCCCGAGGTGGGGTTGACACTACCCATAGGGCAAGCCCTATGGGTCCCCACCATCAGGAGGCGGAGCTGTCTAGGAAACGGAGGCCAACTGGAGCTTTGCCAATACCAGCCCTCGTTCCCCGCAGGTTGAGCCCTTGGGTGCCGGGGCCAGCTAATCTTAGGCAGGCCTCCGTGTGACGACTCCCAGTAGATGTGAAGCAAGGATTCACCAGGGACCAGCTGAGGTATCGGAGGACCAGTGTCGATCCGGATGAGGCAGGGATCCAGAGACCCGGCTGCCGACAGGAACAGGGCAAGACAGGAGGCGCCCAGGGAGCAAGAGGCCAAAGCCTGAAAGGCCAAGCCCGGGGGATACTGTAGACAAGATCAAGGCAAGCTGGAATCAGGGCAGGCAGCTGAGCTAGCAAGGTACCAGGAAGCAGAGCAAGGGTCAAAGCCAGAGGATCAATCCAAGCATAGTCCAACGAAGCAGGGGTCAAAGCCAGAGGATCAATCCAAGCATAGTCCAACGAAGCAGGGGTCAAAGCCAGAGGATCAGTCCAAGCATAGTCCAACGAAGTAGGGGTCAAAGCCAGAATATCAGTCCAAGCATAGTCCAGTGAAGCAGGGGTCAAAGCCAGAAGATCAGTCCAAGCGTAGGAAGGGACTGAGGAACAATCAGGGACAGGAGCCAGAAACAGGAGCAGGAACCAGGAACGATGGGCAACGAGCACATGAGCAATCATGGAGACCTATTGCCAAGGCAGGGAACAAGTGGCTGGGCAATGCCTTATATACTAAGGCCTAGTGATGTCATCAACTGGGGCCGCGGGCTATTTTCCCACCGCGGCCCCTTTAAGAGTACGGGAGTCATGTGTGCGCCTAAGCCAGGGCCCAGAGGAGGCAGGATGGCAATGTCTCTCTGTGGCCCACGCGGAGAGACCTGCTGGGTGCAGGGAGGAACCGTGGAAGAGTCAGAAGCGGCAAAGGAGGCTGCAGGGCTCGGGAAAGGAGGCAGCTGCCCTCTGCCATGATCAAAGGTGAACCGGGGCTGACAGCTGGGTTCCTGGGATGAGTAGGCCCAGACGCAGGCCTACCGCGGCCGGGATGCGTAACAATTTTTTCATGGCTTACAAACCTTCCTTCAGGTGCAGTCCTCCGCTTCCCCCTTTTCTGTCTGGTCGGACCCTCAGCCAGCGGCTCCTCTTTCTTCGTCCTATGCTTAAGCACTGGGGCTCGCCTCAGCTCCCTACAGGTGTTCCCGACAGGAATCTGGATGGCACTGATGGCGAGATTGATCCTGATTCTAATGAAACCGCTATCTGATGGGAGGAGCAATCAGATAGGAGTTAAAATCTGATGTGTTCTCCATGAGTAGTTAGTAATCTGTAGTATTTAGGAGAGTTGTGGGTGGATCCTTGGACCAGTGGCAGCACCTCGGGGAAGACCCCCGGGGAAGACCCCGAGAGGGACCACCGGTCAGGCTCAGAGTATGGAGACAGACACACACTAGTTCTTTTATTAGACAATATACTGAACCACCAGAGGTGGCAGTAGTGAGCTGAAATGCCTGGCTGGGCTGTAATCCCTCAGAAGCTGGAACAGCGATCCCTGGAGGCTGAGCTGTAGAGAAACTGAAATATAGTGAGTAGGCAGGATCAGCAGAGTTCATGTACTGAACCTGATGGTAAGACTCACACAATGTCTCATAGAAGCCCAGGAGCTGGAATGTATAGGCCCTCAAGGAGCGAGTACCTGGTTCCAGGGAAAGCTCTGAGAGAGTGATGGTAACTCACAGATGTAGTAGGCAGCGATGCCTTCCAGGCAGAAGTGAATTCGAAGAAGTCCGGGAACGAGGGCCCTCAAGGAGCGAGTACCGGTTCCAGTCTGCAATCTATAAAGTAAGAGAGAGAGCGAGGCGCCCGAGGAGTGGGTACCCCTGGTTAGTCCGAGGAGGCAGAGTAGCTTAGATAGAACGAATCCAAATCCGTTGTCAATCCTTATCCTTGCTAACTTGATGTGTTAGCAAATTCTAAGACCTTAAATATCCGTCGCGGGTGACGTCATCTTCGGGGGACGCCCCGAGGTTCGCACCATTGCTGGTACTTCAATCGGGGCCGCGCCGTGTGCGCGCCCCTAGGCCTCCAGGAAACATGGCGGTTAGTAGCATGGAGCCGGTCCGGGGATGCCGGAGGACCACGGCAGGAAGACGCCGCAGCAGCCAATCTTCCTGCGGACGAAGAGGGAGGCGCCAAAGAGGTGAGGAGGGCGGAAAGAGGGTGTCGGGAACCGACAGACACAACACTGATTCCCTGGAAGATGGGGAAATTCCTCCAGGGCTGGAACCGTATTGAACCATGTTGTGGTTCGTTCATAGAGATGAACTGCCAGCCCTGATTTCCCAGACCATGAAACAGCTGGGTGTTCCTGGTTCGGATGCTATGTCAGAGCTGAGGAAGAATCCCATTTTGGTTTCCTTACGTAAAGCCTCTTGGTTTTTTCTTGGTGATGGATACCATCCAGGAATTGATTAATCTGGGATGGGATGCCCCAGAGGTAAATTTTAAAGGGGGTTGGACATCGGAAGGCCTGTACCCTCTGGATCCAGCTTTGAGAGAGCGTTTGCATTTTCTTAAATAAGATGCTCTAGTATGTGCCGTGTCTAAGCAGACGACTATCCCCGTAGAGGGAAGAGCGGCTTTGAAGGATGTGCATGATAGAAGGATTGAGGCTATTCTTAAGCAAACCTTTGAGGCAGTGGTGATGGATTTACAGATTGCCTCCTGTTGTGCCCTAGTGGTGAGATCTTGTCTGTTTCTCTCTCAGGAGGTTGATGAGTCTGGAGGGAATTCCAGAGCGGTTATAGAGTCTGCTGCTGCCTTTTTAGCAGACGCAGGCTGTGATTTGGTCTGGACCTCAGCCAGAGGTGTGGCTTCGGTGATAGCGGCCAGGAGTCAACTCTGGTTGCGAAATTGGTCAGCTGACACAGCTTCCAAAGCCAGTCTTATCAAGGTGCCCTTTAAAGGCTCGCTCATTTTTGGGAGCGAGTTGGAGAAACTGGCCAGTAAGAGGGGGGAGTCTCTGGTGCATGAGTTACCAGAGGATAAAAAACAGTTACATCACCCCTTTGGTATGTGGGGTCATTTTCGGGGTTCCAGGCATTTTTGTCCCTACAGAGGGACGAACTTTCAGTGGACTGGGCCTTTCAGTAGGTCTCAGTCTTTTCATCCCCAGCAGCCCAAAATAGGAGCGGGCTCAGGTGAAGACCTTCCCGAGCTTCCCAATGAAGGTTTGCTGACCCACCTTCCAGAACAGGAAATAGGGGGACATTTATCTCTCTTTTATCAGAGGTGGGTCGAGATCACATTGGACCAGTGGGTCTTGGAGGTATTATGCGAAGAGTATGCACTGGAATTTCGTAGTATTCCTCGGGACGGGTTCATGGTGTCCCCTTGCCACTCCCCACAGAAGAAGCAGGCAGTGGATTTCACACTTCAAAGGCTCCTCTGACTGTGGTTTCGGTGCCCACATCTCAAGAAAGTATTGGGCGATATTCCCTTTATTTTGTTGTGCTCAAGAAGGAAGGCTCCTTTTGTCCCATCTTGGATCTCAAAAGGGTCAACAGTCACTTGAAGGTGACTCATTTTCGAATGGAAACCATACGCTCTGTAATAATGGCAGTACAATCGGGGGAATTTCTAACCTCCTTGGATCTGTCAGAGGCTTACCTTCATATTCCCATCCAAGTTGGGGTGCCATTATCACTTTCGGGTGCTGCCTTTTGGTCTAGCCACCACTCCCTGAGCAATTTCCAAGATTATGGTTGTGGTAACGGCAGCCTTGCAAAAAGAAGGAATCCCGGTGCACTGTATTTGGACGACTGACTGATTTGAGCCAAGTCTCAGGAAGAGAGCTGCCTGGTGACACACAAGGTGATCTCCTTATTGCAGGAGCTCGATTGAATGGTGACCTGACCAAGAGCAATCTTCAACCATCCCAGTCAATGTATCTGGGGGTCCAGTTCGACATGGGACAGGACAGAGTTTTCCTACCGGAAGTTCGGATCCAGAGATGTCTCAAGTGCATCAGTGATGAACACAATACGCCCGATGGTGTGGTCCTACCTACATGTACTTGGCTTGATGACAGCTACCCTGGAAGTGGTGCCATGGGCAAGGGCACATATGCGTCCTCTTCAGAGCTCTCTGCTATCTTATTGGAACCTGCAGTCTCAGGATTATGTGGTTCGGCTTCACTTGCCAATAGAAATCTGCTCCCGCCTCCAATGGTGGTTGCAGGAGAATCATCTGAGAAAGGGAGTTCCGTTATCCTCTCCGGCCAGATTGGTACTCCCGACAGATGTGAGTCTCCATGGTTGAGGGCTCACTGTTTGGAGTTAACGGCCCAGGGGCACTCGAATGCCAAAGATTCCTGCTGGAACATCAATCACCTGGAGGCCTGGGCAGTATGGCTGGCATGCTTGCAGTTCAGCCACAGCTGCAGAATCAAGTGGTTCGCGTACTGTCGGACAACACGACGATTGTGGCCTATATTAATCGCCAGGGAGGAACCAAGAGCCAGCAAGTGTCACAGGAAACAGACCAGCTGATGGAATGGGCAGAAGGTCATCTGCAAATTATCTCGGCCTCTCACATTGCAGGAAAAGTCAACGTAAGAGAGGACTTTCTCAGCAGGGAGAGTCTGGACTCAGGAGATAGGGTTTTGTCAGCCAAGGCGTTTCAGCTGATTGTGGATTACTGGGGCCTTCAGTTCCTAGACTTGCTGGTGACTTCTTGAAATGCAAAGGCTCCTTGCTTCTACAGTCGCAGGAGAGATCTGTGGTCACTGGGAATAAACGCTTTTGTACAGGTCTGGCCGGAAGACAGATTGCTTTATGTCTTTCCTCCATGGCCCTTGCTGGGCAGGATAATTCACAAAATCGAAGGCCATAGGGGACTAGTACTTCTGGTGGCACTGGACTGGCCCAAGCTTCTTGATATGCAGATTTGCGATGACTCCTGGTGGAGACCCCCCTTCGTAGTACATCACACATGGATCTGCTTCAGCAGGGACCAGTTCTTTATGAGGATCTGACTCGATTCTGTCTTACAGTTTGGCCCTTGAGAGGGCTCACCTGTTTAAGCATGGTTATTCCTCTGTGGTGATTGCCACTTTACTCCGCACTCGCAAGTTCTCCTCTTCCTTAGCTTATGTGCGGATATGGAGAGTTTTTGAGGCCTGGAGTGAGGTGTTTTTCCTTATTCAGTTAAGATCACTCTCATTCTGAATTTTTAGCAGGATGGATTGCATAAAGGCTTGGCCCTTAATTCCTTGAAGGACCAGATTATGACTCTTGCTTGTTTCAGAGGCCTGGTGAATGGTGTTTCCTTGTCGTCTTATCCTGATGTGGCCCGTTTTTTGAAGGGAGTGAAGCACCTTAGGCCTCCCTTAAGGTTACAGTTCCATTGTGGAGTCTTAATTTGGTGCTGGACTTTCTGGCGGACCATACGTTCTGACCACTGCATAGCCTTTCTTTACGGTTGTTGACTTTGAAGACTGTGTTCCTGGTGGCTATATGTTCTGCACATCGGATTTCTGAGCTACAGGCCTTGTCTTGCCAGGAGCCATTCTTTTGGGTGACTCTGGGGACATTACAGCTGCTAGAGTTCCATTCTTCTTGCCCAAGGTAGTCTTGGACTTTCTTTTGAATCAGTCCATCTCCTTGCCATCCTTGGATAAGGAGAGAGATGTGGAGGAATATTGCCTGTCAAGAGACAATATTGTGCGGTATCTGGAGGTTACTAAACCTTTCTGAAAGACAGATTGCCTCTTTGTCCTTCATGGTGGCAGGAAACAGGGTGATTCAGCTTTGTGGGCTACAATAGTTCGCTGGATTAAGAAGGAAGTCACTGTTGCATATATGGATGCGAAAAAACTGTTGCCTATTCAGGTAATGGCGCATTCCACAAGGGATCAGGCAGTGTCATGGGCAGAGGTTAGATTGTTGTCTCCCGTCGACATTTGCCGAGCTGCGAGGTTGTCCTCCTTATACACTTTTTCCAGGTTTTATCATCTGAATGTGCAGGCCCGGAAGGACGCAGCCTTTGCATGTGTGTGGTGTTGACTGGACCATGGGCAGCCTCCCACCCTATTCAGGAGTAGCTTTGGTAAATCCCACTGGTCCTGAGTCCATCTGTCTACATGCTAGGAAAGGAGAAATTACTACTTACCTGATAATTTCATTTTCCTTAGTGTAGACAGATGGAATCAGCTCCCTGCCCTTGGCTGCTGAATGTTTGTGTCAGTGGTCCTCCTGTGGGGCTACGTGTTTCAGAGGATTACTGGTAAGTGTTTATCCAGTCCCTTGATTGGGGTATGTGCATTCATTGCTTGAGTTCAGTGTTCTTGTTGGTTTTGAAGAGAATACTGGCAGGCTAGTATCATTGCAGGCGTTTATATACTGTGACATCAGCTTGCTCCGGCTCCCTCTGCTGGAAGGAGAGCATAACCCACTGGTCCTGAGTCCATCTGTCTACACTAAGGAAAATGAAATTATCGGGTAAGCAGTAATTTCTCCTTAGAGCATTCCACTTAACACCTTTCTGTCTTCAGAGTAGGTTCAATTTACTATTACACTCAGTCAACCAGGTCGTAATCTATTCCACTACTTTGGCATCCACCCCCAAGCTTCTCATTTTATTCATGAGCCTTCTGTGCAGGACCTTATCAAAAGCTTTGCTGAAATCCAAGTAAATCACATCAAGCGTTCTTTCTTGATCCAGTTCACTAGTCACCCAATTGCAAAAATCTATCAGATTTGTCTGACAGGACATTTCTGTGGTGAATCCCTGCTGCCTTGGGTCAAGCAACCCACCGGATTGTAGACAGTTCACTATCCTTTCTTTCAGTAGAGTTTCCAGTAATTTTCCCAGCACTGAGGTGAGGCTAACCGGCCTGTAGTTTCCAGCCTCCTCTCTGCTACTGTTCTTGTAAAGCGAGACCACAATTTCTCTTCTCCAATCTTATGGCACCACTCCTGTTTCCAGGGATCTACTGAATAGGTCTTTTAGTGGATCCACCAGTACATCTTGGAGCTCTCCTGGGATGTACTTCATCTGGCCCCTTGGCCTTGTCCACTTTCAGTTTTTCTAGCTTGTCCTCCCATGCATTCTATTCTGTAAACAGAGTTTTATCTACCTCATCTACAGTCTTCTCAAAAAGCAACACAGGGTCATCTTTAGTGAATACCAAACTGAAGTATTTATTTAATATTTCTGCTATTTCTTCACCTTTCTCTACACATTGTTCTTTGTCACCTTACAATTTCATTATATCACCTTGGGCTTTTCTCCTTTTTGCAATATATCTGAAAAATGTTTTGTCACCTCGCTTTATCTCTTTGGTGTTCCTTTCTTCTGCTTTACTGATTTCTTTCCTCATCTCCCTCAGCTTCACCTGGTATTCTTCCCTGTGGTTCTCTTTTTGGGATCCTTTGTACTTCTTGAATGCCTTTATTTTTTCAGCCACCTCTTTTGAGAACCAAAGCAGTTTCTTTTTCCTTTTGCTTACTTTTCTAACATAGATCTGTTGCCTTTGTAATAGTTCCTTTCAATTTGGCCCACTGTTGTTCCACCTCACTCATTTTCTCCCAGTCTTCTAGTTCTTCCTCCAAGTATGTCCCCATTTTGACAAAGACTGTATATTTTTAATTCAAAATTTGGATCTTTGTGTGATACCTCTCCATCCTGGCTGTGATATCAAACCATACCATTTGATAATCACTGATGCTTAGGTGAGCACCTACCTGGACATTAGAGATATTATCCATATTTGTGAGCATAGGTCACTTATCACTCCCTCCATCATAGGTTCCATTATCATTTGTTTGAGCAAAGACCCTTAAGGGCAGCCCTATCTCTCTACTTCTTGCAGATTCTAACAAGTTCCTAGAGGAAAAATCCATAAATGATTATTAAGGTGGACTTGGGGAAATCCACTGCTTATCTTTGAGATAAGCAGCATGGAATCTATCTACCCTTTGGGATCCTGTTAGGTATTTGTGACCTGGATTGACCACTGTTGGAAACAGGATACTTGGCTTGATGGATGTTTGGTCTGACCCATTATGGCAGATCTTGTGTTTTATGGCCATATTCCAATAATGAGACTCACTGAACCAAGCCTCTGTAATAATAATAATGTCATAGGAACATAAGATGCCATACTACTTGTCAGTTTGTCAATCTGGCCTATTACATCTTCCAGGCTCACCGTGATTTGGTTCAGTTCGTCTCGTCCTTGTCCAAGTCTGCCTCCTCCATTAGGACCTGCAGATTTGGAATTTTGTTGCCCAGACTACAAACATTTGTGGTCATAGCTTTCCAACTTGTCTCCCATGCTTTGCTTCTCTTCCTCATCACCTTTTCTGCTCCTTTGCTTTTCTTCTCACTTTCTGTATTCTTGGGAGTGACATTCCAATTTCATTGGCCTCCTTCTGCTACCTCCTATCCTTTAGTTTAAATGTCTGATGATGTATGATTTGAATTTCTTGCTTAGGATATTCTTTCCTGCCACTGACAAATGTAAGCCATCCTTACAGCATAGTCTTTTACTGCTCCATACACAGCTCCAGCCTTCAATGTATCTAAATCCACTTTCTTCACATCATGTTTTGAACCATGTACTTACATTTTCTATCTAGCTTATCCTTTCCATGGTAATATTTCAGAAAAGGAAATCCACAGATGTCTAATCTTTTCCCCCCAGATTCTGGAAATCATTCTGTATTGCTTGGATACTGTTTCTAGCAAGGTCATTGGTCCCCAAATGGATGATAGCACCGATATTAAAGTCCTTACTTTCTTGTATAATTGTGTTGACTACCTGGTTTTGCATTTCTACCAGCTAAGCATTTAACTATTGTGTCCCCCCTCAAAATGAGTCCCTCCCTTCTAATGACTGAGTCTCCCAGAAGAAGGAGCTTGCTTTTCTGAGATTTGATAAGAGTTAAAAGGTTTTCTGGTATATTGGGTGTCTTCTTCCTTTTCAGATGCTGCTTTATTTTCTGTTGCAGGAGCAGCTTCATTTTTCAATGTAGAAAAGGCATTATGTAAGGGTATCATTGGGGAGAGTGGATGTCTCTTCGTGTCTTTACATTAACAAGTTCCAGTAATATCAGACCATAAAGCCACTGTGTCATATGATGAAACCTCCATAAATAGGTCTGACCAAAGTTGACTACCCTAGTGATGGAGGAAGGAGGAGGAGACCACGTCTCCCTGAGAGGGTTGAGTGATGGATAGAGAGGGGAGGGAATCAGTGAATAATGATCTCCCTGGAGATGGGAGGCAGTGAAGGAGCAGCCCTCCCTAGTAGAGTCCAACTCACCCAGCTCTCATCAAAGAGGCCGTTCTAGTCCTGGTTTGGTAAGTCCATGTATGCAGAGGGTTAAAATCATGTTTGGATCAGTCTTTTTGGATTGGTTTGGATGACTTGTCACCCTGCTGCTGCTTCTGATTTCCTTTAGGATGGGATGAGTGATGGATGGAAGGGAAGCAGCTCTCCTTGTGTTTTTTTTTAAATCCTTGTTCTCTCTCTCCTTCTTTCTAGGTATTTCTACCTCATGAAGACTCTTCTATGTGCTTTTGTGCTTTCTGCCACCTTCTCTTCCTTCGTTTGGATGGCAGACCATCAAGTTCTGGTGCGCTGCTTCCGTCGGAAGCACCCAAACTTCTACCTCCTCGGTATCCTCCTCACCAGCTCCTGGATCTTGTTCCTTGCTGAGAGCGTGACTGTTTTCCTCTGGGTGTACATTTTCCCTTTCCTTTGTGAGTACAGAACACTGGCTTCCAGGGGCAAGCCCTTGACATCAAAGGCTATATCTCTATGCTGAGGGATTGGGTCTCTGAAAATGTATTAAGAAACAAGAGAAACTAGTTTTTAGCTGCAGCCTTTTAAAAGAAGGCTTTGACTGTGCAGCCTTAGCTGTGTATGTCCTTGCTCCCCTGCAGGATCATTGTTACACAGGGACTTTATAGCCATTAGAAGAACACTAATACTAGCAAGAATGCTGTCTGAGCTGCCTCCTTCCATTACCATTCTGTAGTGATATGTAACCAGTAAACTGAGGCAGATCAGAGCAGGGAGTCACAGCTTAGAGATATATGCAAGCAATACATGAAGGAATCATTTTATGCAGAGGCTATGGTGCTTTAGAGCATAGGCTAGTGTGATTGACTGATATGTGTCTCTTCTTCCCCAGTGATGGTTATCCATGCTTCCCTGCGCCGGCGGGACTCAAAGAACAAGGCCAAGCTGTCAAGCATCGGGTTGAAGCGGACGCCCATGGGAATACTGCTGGAGGCACTAGGGCAGGAACAGGAGGCAGGATCCTGAGATAGCAAGATGTGGGGGCATGGGGTTCACCCCCAGGCAGCCAGTAGCACCATGCTTCTGTGTAGACTGCCCCCTCTATATAAGGCTGTTGCAGTCACAGATTTCTCTAAAAGCCATGTGCCTCCCCACTTACAGACTCAGAACCCAAAGTCTTACCCAGCAGTCACAGAACTCTACTTGGGACAAACAGCCATAGTCAAAGTGTTATCTAACACTCATAACTGAGTTATAGGCTTTCTGAACGTTACAAGTGCCCATCACAGACTTTTCTAACAATTACAGTCATGCTGTTTTCTAATAGTTACAGCTCCTCATTCATGGACTTCTGTAAAATCCTTTCCTTCCTCAACAGAAAAGGATTCTTAGGATGTTAAGGTGCAGTATCAGTTTCTTACATCAGTATTATCTGCTTCAGCACCTGATATTTTCTAATTTTCTCTTGCCCGTTTCTTGCGCAAGGCTCGGGGTGAGTTATAGGGAATGAAAGGAGACATTTCTCCATGATATCTGGGCTTTCCTCCAAGCCCGTGTTAAAGATCTTAGCATATCTCTCAAGCTTTCTGAAAGTCATTTGCCAGTCCTTTTTTCTTGCTTAGGATTCTATGGAAGATAATTTTTTTTCCAGACAACTAACAACTGCACAATGGCTTTGTCAGGCCTAGTGTGAGTAGCGAGGAGGAGAGGTTTTGTTAATTCTCTATCACAAAACTGGAAAAATGATAGAAATGAACCAGAACATGACTTCTTTCAGAGATTTCCAGTCTCGTCTTGGTGACCGCAAGGCCACTTGGGTATTCAGGATCTCCACATGAATATGTGTGAGATAGGTTTGCATACACTGACGACCCAGTGTGTTCAGCTTTGTTTCATGCATATTCATTGTTCATATCCTGAAAATGCAACTGGTCATGGAGTCAACAAGATGGGCTTGGAAATCACTGCCAATATTAACCTAGTTAATATAATCCACCTTCTAAAACCACCACCATTGCTTCTGAAAAGATTAGATAATAGTGTATAGCAAAGATACTTCATACTGGATCCAAATATGTTTCCGGTGTATGTGTGACTGGGGAAACAATAACACTTGTTTTGGCTGGCTTTCTGGAGTTTGTAATAAATCTCTGCCTTTGTTTATATCTTGGGCTTTTTCTTGGTTTAATGCCTTCAGCCAACTTTTTAAAGAAGAAAAAATGTAGCCTCTTCTCCCACAAGCTGGCAAAAGGATGCAAACCTCTATGAAGATGCTATGCAAAGGAAAATCCTTACTTGCTAATTTTCGTTCCTGTAGTACCACGGATCAGTCCAGACTCCTGGGTTGTGTGTCCCCTCCAGGAGATGGAGACAGAAGTTTGAACGGACTCTGCCCTATACCCTGAGGTGCCACCTAGAGTCTGTCAGTATTACACTGTACCCAAGCAGAAAGGTTAAACCATAATTTTCATTATAACAACTTCCCCCGAAGAGCAGAGGGAATGAAACCTGTAATGTTACTAACGAAAACCTGCCCATACTCACACCCTGTAAGGGGGGGCATACACTATAAGAAACATGTTATAAATCTACAGAATATGAAATAACTAATGACCGAGCGGACTCTCCATGTTCCCCAAACTCTGAAATGGGCAGGACTCTGGACTGATCCTTGGTACTACAGGAATGAAAATTAACAGGTAAGGACCAATTTTCCTTTCCCTGTACGTACCCGGATCAGTCCAGACTCCTGGGATGTACCAAAGCTTCCCTAACTGGGGTGGGTACTGAGAGAGTCCCGCTCGGAGCACAATAGCCCCAAAGGAACCGGGCTCTGGGGCCTGGACAGGCGATAGTGTCTGGCAAAAGTGTGTAGATTTCCAAGTAGCCGCCTGACAAATTTCCTGCGGCGACACCTGTTGACATTCTGCCCACGAAGCTGCTTGCGACTGAGTAGAATGAGCCCGAAGACCAACCAGGATTGGAAGGCCCTGAGCTAGGTAAGTCGAGACAATAGCTTCCTTTAGCCAATGCGCAATAGTGGCCCTTGAAGCTTTTTGACCCTTCCTGGGCCACGCCACAGGACGAAAAGATGGTCCGAAAGACGGAAACTATTTGTAACCTCCAAGGGTAACGTAACAGTGCTCATTTCACATCCAACTTCCGCAGCTTCCTAGACTCAGGAGTAGAAGAATCCAGGTCTGCAAAGTCAGGGAGCTCCACCAACTAATTAAAATGAAAGAGGACACCACTTTCGGGAGAAAAGAGGGAATCGTCCGCAAGGAGACTCCTGCCTCTGTAATCCGTAGGAATGGCTCCCTGCAAGATAAGGCCTCTGCAATTAGGGTCCCAGCGTAGTTCTGCTGCAAGAGTCTTGAATTCTATGGCAAATTCAGCCAGTGATCTGTTGCCTTGCTTCAAGTCCACCAAAGCAAAACCAGCAACAGAATTACGAGCAGGGTCATCAAAGACAGATTTAAACAAGTCCATAAATCCTTCTATGTCCTGCAAGATAGGGTCCTTGCGTTCCCACAAGGTAGATGCCCACGACAGGGCTCTTCCATCCAAGTATGACAGGATGTAGGTGGTCTTCGAAAGAGCCATGGGAAATAAAGTTGACTGTAAGGTGAAGTGCTTGCAGAAAGCCCCGAGTCTTCTGGATTTCTCCGTAAAAGCGGATAGGAGCCGCCAGTGGTACAGCAGTCTTTAATTGCTGTACCACTCCTGTAACTGACCTTCTTGATTAGAAGCTGTGCCTTGTATCTTCTGTGTGTGTAGCTGATGAAATGCTGCAGTAAGTTTCTCCAAAGTTTCTTGCTGCTCTGAGATGCTTTGGGCCAGGCCCAGTATAGCCTGCAAAGCAGAGAGATGCACAGGATCCATGAAGTTAACAACATCCCAAAGTTGAAGCCGAATCCACTGGAGTTAACAACATCCCATATTTTAAGCCGGATCCACTGGAGTTAGCAATCTGTTCTGGATTTGCTAGGGAGTTAGCAATCTGTTGTGGGTTAGACTGCGGAGTTAGCAATCTGTTGGAAATCTGATGCTTGATGGGAGGAGCAGTCAGATAGGAGAAGCAATCTGTAGCGAAAGCTCTGTATAGCGGGCTCCTGGAGAGGGAGGAGTCAGCAATCTTGTAGTGTCTCAGATATCATCTTGCTAAGGAGTAGCAATAAATCTGATATAGTTGTGGGTGGATCCCTGGGCCGATGGCAGATGACTACGCCCTCGGGAGGATACCCCAAGAGGGACCACCAATTAGGCTAGAGTATGGAGACAGACACGCATTAGTTTATTTATTTATTTATTTATTTATTTATTTATTTATTTAGCAGTTTTCTATACCGACCTTCATAGTAGATAACCATATCGGATCGGTTTACATTTTAACAAAGGGTAAAACTGAGGTAACAATTCTGGTAAATAATAGATAACAAAGGAAAAGGAATAAGTCAAAGTTACAATCAACAAGGTATGGAAAACTTGGAGGCTTAAAGACAAGCTGGAAGGAAGATAGAGGCAGGTAGAATAAATATAACATGATACGAATAATTTAACGGGTTAGAGCATATGCTTTAACCAGGAAATGCCAGTGTCCATTTAGTTCTTTTATTAAACAGGTTATTAGAAACCACCAGAAGTGGAAGTAGTGAGCTGATATGCCCGACAGGGCTGTAGTCCCTCAGGTACTGGAACAACGATCCCAGGATGGCTGAGCTGTTGAGAAACTGTAGAAAGTGAGTAGGCAGAGCAGGCAGAGTTCATGTACAGAACTAGATGACAAAACTCACGTAAGGTCTCAAGTAAGCTCAGGAGCTGGAAAGGATTAGGCCCTCGAGGAGCGAGTACCTGGTTCCAGGGAAAGCTCTGAGAGAGCGATGGTAACTCACAATTTTTTGTAGCAGTGATAGCTTCCAGGCAGTAGAGAATCTTCAGAGTGTCCAGGAACATGGGCCCTCGAGGAGCGAGTACCGGTTTCAAAGACCTTTAAATATTGGAAGCAGATGACGTCATTTCAGGGGGACGCCCCTGAGGTTCATGCCCTTGCTGGTACAAGAGTCGGAACGCGCGCGCGTGCGCCCTAGGCATCAGAACAAGATGGCAGAGTTGCAGCGTTGAGCCGGAGGGAGGCGGCATGAAGACGCACGGCAGCCAGCCGTCCATCAGACACGGAGGGAGTCGCCACAGAAGTAAAGAGGGTAGAGTGAGGACGTCGAGCAGCAACAGTCGCAACAGTGTCCTCCTGCAAAGTATATCCACCTCAGCCATTAGAGAAACCATTAAGAGACATTGGCACTTTGTAGCATTACATGGAATTTTGGCGGAAGAACCATTAATAGCTACCAAGAGGGGATGGAACATTCGGGACAAAGTAGTGCATGCACAATTGAAAACACAGAAAATGCACAGTGGGGGACAACACAGCAGCAAATGCGGTAAATTTATGGCGTGCAACACCACCATTGAAGGATCCACATGGATCCATCCAGTAACAGGATATACAGTGTATAGGAATAATGATACGGATTGCACCACCAGATCAGTTATATACGTAATTGTATGTTCCTGTGTAAAGGTGTACCTGGGCCGCACTAGTAGGGCTATGAAAGCCCGAATTAGAGAACAAGATTAAATACCGCCACAATAACAGCACCAATTGTTCCACATTGTATAGAGAAAAGTCACACATTCGATCAATTGAGGTGGACAGTGATTGATAGTTTTGAAGATAAGAGAGTGAGCCAAACTTTATTAAACCATTGGGAACAAGCATGGATTTTCAAATTACATACAGAACAACCCTTTGGACTAAACAAACAACTGGATTGGATGTCTTTAACATAAAGCTCTGGGATTGGTAGTGATAGTATTCCATGGGTTCTTTAAAAGGAAACTGGAAGGACACAGCGGATAAGAACCCTTGGATCAGCGTCGGGCGGAGGCTCGTTGAGCACCGAGGAAGGAGAAACAGCGGTTTCACTTTGCAAGACAGTGTTTTGAAAAAAGAGAAAGACATTTCCTGAAGAAGGCATTTTTTTGACGAAACTTGTACAAGTCGGACATTGTAGCCATTTACCATCTGGGACTTTCTAAACGCAAGCTAAGTAACAATTTAACAGTCAAGCAGTAAAAGCAATTGTTTATGTTATACTGACGGTGATAATGATTAGGAGGTGTGCACATACAAATAAAAACATATATAAAAAAGCAAATACTGTTGCCAAACTTAAGTTTTTAAAGATATATTTGATTAAAAATGGAGGCGGGAGTTAATGATTAAAATAAGAGAGGCAACATGGAGAGTACCCAATAAAAAAATATATGAACACACCACCCATCCTCATAACAAATTTAGTAACATATTGGCAAATTATTGAGTACGGCAACAATATTTGTTTGAAAGGAATACAGACCCTAGGACAAGACATGGATCGCAAGGCCTCCACCTGAGCCTACACCTTGGTAATCCACTCCTCGGTAAGGAAAACCTTGCCCAAGATGGTATCGAACCGAGCACCCAAAACCTCCAAGGACTGGGAGGGAACCAGGTGACTCTTGTCCAGATTGACAACCAAGCCCAGCGAGCTCAACAGCTGTAGGACCCACTGTACCGCCTTCTGGCAAAGGTCCTCCGATTTCACTCGAATCAGCCAATCGTCCAAATAAGGATGTACCAGAACACCCTCTCTCTGGGGAGCCGCTGCCACTACCACCATTACTTTGGTGAATACCCTGGGCCCTGTTGCCAGCCCGAAGGGTAGTGCACAAAATTGGAAGTGATGGCCGAACCGCAGATACTTTTGATGATCTGGGTGGATGGCTATGTGCAGATACTCCTCAGTCAGGTCTAGGGACGCCAAGAACTCTCCTCTGTGATTGGACAATATCACAGACTGAAGAGTTTCCATGTGAAATCGAGGCACCCTTAGAACCTGATTGACTCTCTTTAAGTCGAGGATGGGACGAAAAGTGCCTTCCTTTTTGGGTACCATGAAGTAAATGGAGTAATGACCCCGTCTTAGCTCTCCCGCGGAGACTGGAACTATGGCGCCCAAGTCTTGCAGTCGTCTTAGGATGTCACGCACACCTAAATGTTTTTATTCGTAAGAGCACAGGGAAACCAGAAATCACTCCCAGAGTATCCAAGCAAAATCTAAAGCGTTGCCTTGTTCTATTATATTGAGGACCCACTGGTCCGAGGTCAAAGTAGTCCACACCTCTAAGAAAAAGGACAACCTACCCCCTATCTTTAGTGTGGAGGAGTGAACCGGCATCGTTTCATTGGGCAGACTTGAGACCCCCATGTGCTTGTGGTGCTCCATCTCTACCAGGACGTTTGCCTCGAAAGGACTGATTCCAGGAATGTTGCCGGCTAGGATCCTGTCGGGATGGAGATCCGGAGAATCTGGAGCATCGAAAACGGCGATTCCCCCGGAATCTCGATCGCTGGGGAATGGATCCTCTCGTCCTGGGTTTATCCTCCAGTAATTTATGGACCTTGTTTTCTCTCAGAGACTTAATCTATTCTGGAAGAATTAGGCATAGAGGTTCCTCAGGAGGATGTGAGGCTGGGAGCTGTGGATGTGGTGATGGTTGGTCTCAGGGGCCCAACTCATGCTTTTCCTTTTCATATGTCGGTTACTGACCTGTTGTTTTGAGAGTGGGACACTCCAGACTTAGGTTTGAAGGTCAGATGAGATATGGACAAATTATATCCCCTAACGGAAGACGCTCTGGACCTCCTCAAGGTGCCTAAGGTGGATGCGGCGGTCTCTGCAGTGACAAAGAAAACCACTATCCCGGTGACAGGAGCCACGGCCCTTAAGGATTTGCAGGACTGCAAATTGGAATTACAGCTAAAGAAGATTTTTGAAGTGTCAGCTCTGGGGGTCCGTGCCACCATGTGCAGCAATTTTGCGCTGAGAGCCAGCCTCCATTGGGTGCAGCACTTGCAGTCGCTAGCATTCCTTTCGGATGCAGATGCAGTTCAGGCCGGTCGGCTGGAGGCCACGGTCACTTACAGTGCAGATGCGCTGTATGATCTCCTTCGTACTTCAGGCAGGACTATGGTTTCAGCGGTCTTAAAGGGCAAGGATACCAGCTGGGCTTTTGAAGAAACATCCACGGACCAGTTCCTGAGCCATTAGAGCCTGCGAGCAGAAACCGCCGAAACCATAGTCCCACCTGAAGTACAAAGGAGATCATACAGCGCATCTGCAATGTAAGCGACCGCGGCCTCCAGCTGACCGGCCTGAACTGCATCTGCAACCGAAAGGGATGCTAGCGACTGCAAGTGCTGTGTCCTCTGTTGCTCATCTCTTTCTTTACTGCTCTGACTCCCTGGGGAAGACTCACGGCCTCTACCAGTTCCCACCAGCCTGCCACTCCCAGGCCTTCCCGGACGCTGCCGACCGCCATCTTGTCTCAGGAAATCCTTAGGCACGTGCGCGCGCGCACAAAGCTCGGCTTTAACCACGTCATGGTGGGAAACTCAGGGGCATCCTCCTCGGATGATGTCAACTCGCCAGGATACTTAAGCCGGCTGGCCCTGCCTAAGGATGACTTGGCAACGAATTCCTCTTGCTAATTCCGCTCACTACGACTTCCGTTGGGTTCCTGCTCCTTCAGCGAGACACTCTGGGTACCTGTTCCTTGGGGGCCCTACCTTGTCTCTGGCTATCTGCTCCTTGGAGGGCCTTCTGCCTTGGACTGTCTCTTGCCCTGACTCCCAGGACTTCTCTCGGAACCTTCTCTTCAGTGAGTACATAAGAACATAAGAAATTGCCATGCTGGGTCAGACCAAGGGTCCATCAAGCCCAGCATCCTGTTTCCAACAGAGGCCAAAACCAGGTCACAAGAAACTGGCAATTACCCAAACACTAAGAAGATCCCATGCTACTGATGCAATTAATAGCAGTGACTATTCCCTAAGTAAAATTGATTAATAGCTATTAATGGACTTCTCCTCCAAGAACTTATCCAAACCTTTTTTGAACCCAGCTACACTAACTGCACTAACCACATCCTCTGGCAACAAATTCCAGAGCTTTATTGTGCGTTGAGTGAAAAAGAATTTTCTTCGATTAGTCTTAAATGTGCTACTTGCTAACTTCATGGAATGCCCCCTAGTCCTTCTATTATTCGAAAGTGAAAATAACCAAGTCACATCTACTCGTTCAAGACCTCTCATGATCTTAAAGACCTCTATCATATCCCTCCTCAGCCGTCTCTTCTCCAAGCTGAACAGCCCTAACCTCTTCAGCCTTTCCTCATAGGGAAGCTGTTCCATCCCCTTTATCATTTTGGTTGCCCTTCTCTGTACCTTCTCCATCGCAACTATAACTTTTTTGAGATGCGGAACCAGAATTGTACACAGTATTCAAGGTGCGGTCTCACCATGGAGCGATATAGAGGCATTATGACATTTTCCGTTCTATTAACCATTCCCTTCCTAACCATTCCCTTCCTAACCATTCCCTTCCTAATAATTCCCCAATCTGCTTCTACAGTCTACTACCGTATTCTCTCTTGTGTGAAGACTTACATGGCGTACCCTGCGCTGCGGGCCACTACCGTAAGACCTCCTCGGTGAACTCCACACTGCGGACCACTACCATGACATCTTTAGTGAGAAGATCTGATCGACGTACCCCGCGCTGCGGGCCACTACCGTAATATCTCTACAAGGAATCCTCACTGGCGTACCCCGCGCTGCGGGCCACTACCATCTCAGCTCTACGTGTGGAGTCTCCTCAGTATGCCACACTCTGCAGATCTGCTGCATCACCTTCAATGAGGTATCTACTTGGGCATACCCCATCATACTAAAGACTGTACTTCTCTCCTGCACTCCTCATCTCTCGAGCAGTGCCTCTCTGCTATCTAATAAAGACTCTGTTCCACAGCTGTGTCCATCATCCTGAGATGTTGCCTCCTGACAGTGAGGCTCACAGGGCTCCTCCCTGTGGGCGGTACCATCTCTCATCTCAGCCCAAGGGTTCACAAGCTTACAAATCCTAACAATTTCCTGCCTGGTCAGGCTGAGTCGCCAACCCAGTAGCTTTTTGAATTATGACAAATTCACTTCTCATGAATTTGCCACAGTTGAAAGGATCTTGAAAGGTGCTCCATGGTTAAAGCACCACCACCACCATTTTTTTAAAATTTGGGTCAGGACATGGGCACTTCCTGACTGCTACTTATATGAGATTAGTATCCAGGAAGCGCCGGCACCCAGTACGTGAGTTTCAAAAATAGTTCCAATGGAGGGATGGGAATGGGATGGCTGAAGGAGCTCGTTCCATCAGCTGAAGACATCAAGCCATTGCCTGACTGTCCTGCTCTGTGGCAGCTGGCAGAGCTCATTCTGCCAGCTGTCCACCGCTGCAGGAAGGGCAGAAAGGGGAAGCGGGATGAGGAAAAAGAAGGTCTGGGCTGGAGTGGTGGTGTGACAAACGTCCCCCCTGACCCCAATCTGCCACCATGATAGACCCTCACCAAATACAGAATAAGTGGCAACAAGTTAGAGCCAGGAAACCCCAAGAAGCCACACACTGCATGCAGTGTAATATTGGAGAAATAAGATTGTATTTCCTCCTGTACAAAATGAAACGAAAAGAAAGGAGCATTAACAAAAAACACAAAAGAAAAAAATTCCATATAATCCTGAGAGAAACAGAAGAAACAGCAGCAAAATAAATCTATGGTATCCAGCCACCAGGCCAGAAACCTAATCTGACCAGGGACAATATGGACGAGCACCAAAACCAGGACCTATCTTTATTATTCTTTCTGTATTGTGTGATTGTATTTTATTATTGTTACTATTATATATTTGCTCTTCTTCTGTTTTTAGCTATTTTCTGAGTACTTTGGCACAGGTACAATGCCAATAAAGATTCCTAAAACTGAAAAGGTGGTCATACGAACATTAAGATATGCTATACTGGGTCAGACCAAGGGTCCTATCCTGATTCCAACAGTGGCCAATCCAAGTCAAAGTACCTGGCAAGTACCCAAACATGAAGACTAAAGAGACAGGGAAGGGGAGGGGGGAGGGAGAGAAGAGTGAGATAGAGACGGCCAGAAAGAGAAAGAACTACCGTAGACGTAAAGAAAGTGAGGGGAAAATACAATGTTATTTCAAGTTCAGTTTATTGTTTTATGTGATTTTGAGGAACATAAAAATTATTGCATAGGATATATAATTATGTGTGCGCTTCATGACTCCAGGTCATGGACCGTACCAATCCAGGATTTTTTCTTGTTATACTTAGGGATTGAAGGATCAACTTTAAAAATGTAAAGATATTGGAACCACGAATCTCCGTATTGCTTATTTCAGCCGCCAGTGTCACAGGCACTGTACAATAAAGCTTTAAGTAGACAAATGGAAGCAGGTTTGTTTCAAAAGGAGGCTTGACACGCACCCTGGGCGTTCCGTCTAGCTGTGCAGGTTTCTGGTTTCGAGCAACAACCTCTAGTGGCTATGGGAGGGAGGCTCGACTCGCACGGTGACAGTTTCCGGTGTCGGGAGCGAGGCTCGCCCAGAGACAGCTTCCGTTATCATTCCTGGAGGGGGCACTCGGTCGCTGGGTCATGGCTTTGCGACAGATCCGTTCCCTGCTGCCGGTCGCTCTCCGCGCCCTTTCTGCTGCGCGATGTCGCTCCTCTGTCGCCACCACCACCACGGTTCCTACCACCACCACTACCCTCCCCCAGCAGAGGCTGCAGGATGCGGCTCATGAGGAGGACGAGGACGCCGTTAAAGTGTTCGAGAAGGTAATCGGCGCCCCAGAGTAGGGGCACGTACCGCACGGCGCTGCCCCTCGCACTGTCCGTAGAGCTGTCCTGCCCTGCACTGGTTGTCACTCCTGTTCTTGACTACCCTTCATACTCAACAGTGAATGCGAACGAGATCTGTATATGGTGGAGGTAGTGCATGCAAATCCACGACGTACACATTAATTGTGGGTATTCTGAAAACCATGGTTAGTCAATACACATTAATTGTGGGTATTCTGAAAACCATGGTGGTTAGTCAATACTTCAGGACAGGGTTTACAACTCATGTTGGCGTGCCAACCACTGTACTACCCATAAAGCTATCCGTCTTCTTATTCAGCATGCTGCCTGTAGTACTCTCTGTAGTGATATCTGTTATAATACTCTCAGCACTGTTTACACTGCTATTAATTTGTTACCAATGGTTCTGTCTGTATTGCTGTTTATCCATTTGCTGTTCATCATACTACTAGTGCTGTCTGCATCTGTTGCACTACTCTTAGTGGTGTTTGTGCTTTCTATATCAGTATCTGTTATGCTACTTACTGCTAAATATGCTTCCATCTATTGCACTGCCTCTAGCACTATTAGTGCTGGTATTCATTATACGATCCAAAGCGCTATCCATTCTTCTTTCTAATGCATTATATACAGCACTATCTATACTGGTATCCATCATACTGCTTGAGTCACTGTTAGTACTGCTGTCCATAGTGCTATCAGTGCAGCTATCCATTCCGTTGTCCACTGTACTGTTTGTAGTGTTACTTGTAGTAGTATTGCTACTTGTGTATATAATACTGTTCATGCTGTTACCCGCTGTCAGGCCGATATAGTACACCGCGTTTGGACGCACTAGCTTTACCCCTTATTCAGTAAGGGGGAAAATGCGCGTCCAACCCCCCTGAAACTAATAGCGCCCGCAACATGCAAATGCTTGTTGATGGCCCTATTAGTCATTCCTGCGTGATACAGAAAGCAAAATGTGCAGCAAAGCCACACGTTTTACTTTCAGAAATTAGCGCCTACCCAAAGGTAGGTGTTAATTTCTGCCGGCACTGGGAAAGTGCACAGAAAAGCAGTAAAAAATGTTTTTCTGTGCACCCTCCGACTTAATATCATGGCGATATTAAGTTGGAGGTCCCAAAAGTAAAAAAAAATTAAAAAAAAAATTAAAATCGGCCCGCGGCTCGTGGGTTGAAAACCGGACGCTCAATTTTACCGGCGTCTGGTTTCCGAACCTGTGGCTGTCAGCGGGTTTGAGAACCAACGTCGGCTGTCAAAACCGCTGACAGCTGCCGCTCCTGTCAAAAAAAGAGGCGCTAGGGACGCGCTAGTGTCCCTAGCGCCAGTCCTAATTTGAATAATTTTTTTTTTTCTGAATCGCATGCACAGGCAAGTGGCCTGTACACGTGCCGGGAGAGCGGGCGCTTGCCCGCTCTCCCGCGATTTTTACTGTATCGGCCTGTAGGCCTATACAGGATTCAATAAGATGAGTGATGGGAAGAACAACTCAAGTCCTCAAGACTTATAAACAGGTCTGGTTTTCAGGATATCCATAATTAATATGCATGAAATAAATTTGCATATGCTGGAGGTAATGCATGCAAATGTCTTATCCATATTTATTATGGATTTCCTGAAAACCAGATCGGTTTGTGGCTCTTGAGGATTAGACTTGGCCACTCTTGGAGTAAGATTTAAGAAAGCAATTTCCATAGAAACACTAAATAAATGAGGCCCTCCAGGATGAGAAGTCCTGATATGGAAGGAGACAGACTCAGAGGAAATGCTGTTTTGTCAAGAGAGTGATGGATGTCAGACATCACGAACAGCAGAGGAGGTAGCAGCCAAAACCATCACAGAATTCAAATGTGCTTGGGACAGATACAGAGAGTGGTAGTGAGAAGAGGGTCTGCAATGCCACATTTAACCAAGGAGCAGCTGAACAGGCATTTTAGCTCAAGAGCTCCTCATTTGCAAGCAACTATTACATTAGGGTTTTTTTTTTTTTTTATTTGGGGAGGAGGTACATTTTTAAGTAATATCTAATCCACAAAAACATTTTGAAATGAAACATCCAGTATACACACTTGTCAACAAAATCAGCCAGTAACAAAAAGTAAAAAGCAACAAAGAATATTCAAATGCTGTCCAAGTTTAGAACAGGAAAAGCTAGTACTTGTGAGTTCAGAACAAAATATTTTTCTGGCACAGTAAAAAAAAATAAAAAAAAAAAAAAAAAAAATAGTTTAAGGATCCAGTCTATGTACTGCTCCAAAATCTAATCAACTGTTAATGTGGAACTAGTAGATAAAGAGAAATCTTGCAGGTGGTCATGCTCTGTGGCTGGCAGCTGGATATATCCTCAGCAGTGTGGACAGAAAACTCGGGCAGACTGGTCTTTTTCTGCTATCATTTACTATGTCATATCTATGTTATCAAAAGACATCTGGGCATCCTGAAACCCCCTCCCCCCCTCCTCCTTCAGCATCCCTCTTCTTTAAGGGAAGGAGATAATACACCTTACAAATTGGGGGTATAGCTTCAATTGGTGTCTCAGTTGAGTATCTTTTAAATATGTCCACAGGTGAAATTGATGGTACTTTAAGAAACATACATTCCACCTTGTAATAACTTTTTTTTTTTCCAAATGCTCAGTTATTTTAATGCAGAATCATGATAGATATATCATTTTCCTGACATTTAGCAACTTTCAAACTCAAATTGATCAGTTGGGGTGTCATAACCTTGAATCTCCTGTTGCCAAAGCTAACTGTCCTGAAAGAGATTTTTCAAGGCATACAATTGTCGTCCATATTTTTCTCCAGGTTTATAGCTTGAGGCTTACCAGGCACTGACTTGAAGAGTACCTGCAATACCTGCTCTTTTTCAAAACACTCTTTACCTCTCCCTCCTTGACCTGTCTGCAATTTTCTCCATGCTTGTGGCTGCTCCCTGCAATAGTTCACTCTCTACTGCAGCAACACCGGTGCGTCCCCCTCTTGTCGGTTCAGACTGTAAAGCCACATTGGTAGCAATTGGATCAGTGAAGAAGCCAAGAGATGACCTTGCAGCAATCTTTATTTATCCATTTTGAAATGGATTATATTCAGGTACTGCAGGTATTTCCCTGTTCCCAGAGACATAAGGATTTGAACCCTGGCTTCCCTAGTTCGTAGCCTGCTGCTCTAACCACTGGGCTACTCCTCCACTACTCTATGGGATGCTTGCAATCCCTCAAACTCAATGAGATCTCCATGTTGGAGGATGTCGTCGGTGATCCTCACTCTGCAACACCTTGCAAGAATGCTATGGGAGGGGGGCTATATTGGAAACTCGGCTTACTCCATGAGAACCACAGATTGATCCATGATTTTACAGATGAATTCACTGGCTTGGAAGAGAGAACCAGAGTTCTGCCTTTTTTCTTCACTGTTGAGTAGGTAAGAAAACATTTTTGAAAAAGAAGCAGATCCAAAACGGAGAACAATCATCCATACAAGGATTAGAGATCACACGCGGGCCGAAGCAATACAGTGTGCTCAGCCGACATCACTGGTTAACCCGTGGTTGAATGTGTGTCCACATCTCCTTATGCTATAAGAGGATTTGCGCATTCAAACACCTGCAAAGCTAATAGCGCTCATCACATGTAAATTCATGTTGATGAGTCTATTAGCTATTCTCCCCCGATACAAAAAAAAAAAAAATGTGTGCCCGATGTGCACATTTTTACTCTCCAAAATTAGTGCCTGCCCCGGAGCAGGCATTAATTTTTGAGCAGCCCAAAAAATGTACAGAAAAGTAGAAAATACTGCTTTTCTGTACGTCCTCCGACTTAATATCGTGGCAAAATTAAATTGGAGGAACAAAAAGGAGGAGAACGTTTTTTTATTTATATATATATATAAGAGTGCTGTTTTCCTAACTCGTTGACAGCCATCTCTCCTGGGCGCCTGCTGCCTGGGAGGCGTTAGGGGTGCACAATTTCCCCTAGCACCTCTTTTTACCACGGCAGCCGATTTTAAATATTAAATTGGGCGCCTTGGAGAGGTCGATCGGCGTGTTTTAGGAGAGCGGGTGCTCATGATCGAGTGCCCGTTATCCGCATTCTGACATTTCATTGGCCTGACTGTGAGCTACTGAGTGTTTGTCATTTTGAACCTCAAACCATGTGGCAGAGTCTTTTTGTTAGTGTAATAAATAGTGCTATCCAAATTACACTTCTGTGTCCACCTCCTGGATCACTCTGCTTTACACTTGGGGGAATTCGGCATTTGATGTGGATACCAGGAGGTAGCGGTGGGCTGGAAGAGAAGAGGCTGCCGTAGTGACATCGGCTTGAGCAGGCCAGAAACAAGAAGGAAACAGCAGTGGGATGAGGCTGCAGTGGTAGTGTTGGGCCTGTGTGTGGTGGCAGTAGTGGAGGTGGAATCTGAAAGAGCGCTAATGGAGCTCCCTTAGACTGCCATCTGAGATTTGGGGTCTTGCTGAGATGGGGAATAAAGGGAGATATGCATTATAAATTATTACTCAGATAGTGATTATATTGTGTATGTCTGAAACAATGAATTCTTCAGAATTTTAAAAATACTGTGTGCAGAATTCCTTCAGAAATAGAGCTTCCAGCTCAATTACAACTGATCTCTAGGCTGTAGCACCATAAGCTGCTGTTCCCCCTTCAAACTCCCATCTCCTTCAGCTGCTGCAGCAACATCTTTGGGCCAGAGGCCTCAGATCACAGCTCCTTGCAGTACCTAGTACGTGCATCCCTTGAGTGTGGCCACTTAGTGTCAATGTTGTGCAATAGCCGAGATTCCCTTCCCCCACTGGGCGTACGAGTGCTGCCTCTGAACAGCAAAAGCCAAGTTCATGAATTGAATCCAGCTCTCCCACATGTGGTAACATGCAGCCGTTGGACTGCTGGAGTGTTATATCTATCACACTACCATAACGCCATCCATCTTCTTATTCATCGTGCTACCTGTAGTACTCAGAAGTTGTCATTCTAAAAATTCTCTTCCCTCCCCTCGGTTTTCAGGCCTCATGCAGGCGGTAATGAAGTCATAGGATTGATCTATTTTTTTTTTTCTCTGCTGCCTTCTTCCTGGATCTCGGGGACTCCTCTCCAGCCTGATGTCTGGAGTGATAGTTCCTTCCAGTCTCATTCTTGGTGCTGCTTGCTGGCTGGGGCTGCCACAGCCCCAGCAACCCCCTCTTCTCCCTCCCTTCCCCAGGCCTGAGCGCAGCACTTCCTCACTGCTGTTTTTTAATGGTTTTTCAACAATTAATTGCATTAGTACTGATAGTTTACACGTGCGTGCGTTTGCATGGATTCAGATAAGGGCACCCATCCTCAAAGGATATCCAAATGTTAAAAAAAAAAAAAAAATGCCAGAAGAGCCACTAAGCTCGTTAAGGGGGCAGTGGTTCTGATGTACTGAAAGATTGAGATGATTTTTTTCCCCTAAGAAAAAACAGTTTGGACAAATTTTAAGATTGGATCCAACTATACTAATCAAAAAAAATTAAAGGGCCCTAAAGGGATCTGGTAGGCAATTTCTTTACTCCAGGATAGCAATCAAAACAAGGGAGCATCCTCATAGGCTCTGGGGAATTAGATTTCCCCACCTACAGAGGAGGGGATTCTTTACTGAAAGAGCAGTGCAGTTAGGGCTATTTGCCAGTATAAATGCATGGATTTATGTTTTCCTACCAATAGATGGAGACACAGAACAGCAAGTTTGCTCACATCACTGCTTAGGGATCCTGTGCTGCCCTTACTGCCAGCCTTCAATATAATAAGTTACGTTTTTAACCATTTCCTACACCCCTCCCACCCAGGGGGCTTCCAAGGGAAAACTGACTCTTGTCTCACAAACTAGGGGGGGGGGGGGGGGGGTGGTCAATCCACATTAAATACCTACATTTGAAACGTGAGCACTCCTGGCAGTCTGTAAGGGTCCTGGATTGGTCCTGCCTGGACTTGAGGAAATTATCAGATAAGATTTACCTTTCTCTTTCCTCTTCAGCCAGCGAGACCCGTCCACACACACGGAATGGATCCAAGCTACTCCTTCATCTGGGTGGACACCGCCAGCCCTGCTTTCAAGACGCCAGAGTCTCTGGCTTGGATAAAACTTTGTGAAGGAATGTAAAGAAGCTCATGCGGCTGCTCTGCGAATTTCCACAGGACAGACCAAACGGAGCTCCACACACAACAGAGCTTGGGCTCTGGAAGTGTGTGCCATCAGCCTCTTGGGCAACGTTAAACTTTTGGCTATGTAAGCCAAGTCTATCGCCTCCTTAATCCATTGTGCTATCGATGCCTTTGATGCCACTTCACCTCTCCTGGCACCAGGGAACAGTGCAACTTTCTAAATCCGTTGGTCTTCTTCAGATACCGGAGAAGAATTCTGTGTGCATCCAGACGAAGCTGCTCGCAGGCTGCTGGACATGATTCCCTCTTGAGAGGGTAGGAACTACCTTCCTCCTGAATAAGGTGGAACTGCAACACCGAACCATGCAGATTACACACTGCCTCCTCTGGGAACCTCAAGAAAGGCTCCTTTGCATGATTTCTAGTAGCCATCTGTTTGGCCTGCAGTTCTGAGATCTGCCTGGCCGTACAGATGGCTACTAGAGATGTTTTCAGTGTGAGATTTTTAATCAATGCTTTCATGAGCAGCTCAAAGAGCAGGCCGCTCGGGGATTTCAAAACCAAGGAACTATTTCCTTCCTGGACAGCTGAACATACGCTGCTCCCCTTAGAAACCTGAACACGTCCAGGTGAGAACCCTATGTCTGCTTATAGAATGTCCCCTATAACAGATATCTCATGTACACCAGAGACATAGACACCTTACTGGCTCCTAAAAACTACTTACTGTGACTAATCCTTCTTACACAAGTGTGGCCTTTCAAGGTCCGTGCCATAAGACAAAATTGAGACAGGTTTTCTTGTACTACTGGCCCCTGGAACAACAGCACCCCGGACCGCAGCAACACTAAGGATTCTTTGTCCAGTAGTTTCATCAAATCCACATACCATGGTCGCCGGGGCCATTAAAATCACCAAAACTTGATGCCCTTTTATCCTCTGCTAAACACTGCCCACCAAGGGCCATGGGGAAGTACATAAAGGAGCCACTGAACCAGCCACTCCTGAATCGGGGTGTCCAGCTTGACTGCCCCCCCCCCCCCCCCCCCACACTTCTTTCTCCTAGAGCTGAAAACATTTTCTGCCTTGGCATTGCAATTAATTCCATCTCTGGTTCTCTCCCACACGTCCATTATCCAGGAGAATGCCACCTCAGATAGTGCCCACTCTGCTGGATCCAGCATGATTCTGACTTAGAAAATTTGCCTGACTATGCTGTGCTCCTGCTTTGTTTGCTGCTGAGAACATCCTCGTGTGCTTCTCCATCCACCTTCGTAATAGCTCTGCTTCTTCGGCCACCTGAGGAGGACGTCTGATCCCTCCTTGGTGATTCATGTATGCTGCTGTCATAGTATTGTCCTGGGAGAATGTGGACTACCTGTCTCTGAAAGAGGAGCAAAAGTTAGAAGTGCCTTGTATCACACTCGTTTCCAAGCAATTGATGGACCATTTGACTTTTGTCAAACAAAGTCCCCTAAGCCATCCTATACAGACAATGTGCTCCCCATCCAAAGAGACTGTTTCTCAGTTATTACTGTTGTCCATGAGAGGGATTTGAATTGAACCCCACCACATCTAGGTTCCTGACTGTAAGCCACCAAGTTAGACTGGCTCTGGTCCCCTCCTGCAATAGGTGCCTCATTGAATAGACCTGAGACTGAGGAGACGACTTTGAGAGCAAGGCTCTTTGTAGGAGTCTCGTGTGTTCTTGCCCACAGCCTCAAATCCAGTGCTGCCACCATTGATTCTAAGAGTTGAAGGTAGTCCCACGCCTTGGGACTCCACACTCCCATCATACCTTTTACTTGACCCTGAAGCTTGACGATCCTTTCCATTGCCATATATACATGCTCCCTTTTTTTTTTGTGTCAGACTGAGCCTCTAGGTATGCTAAATGTTGGGAGGGAACCAACTTGCTGTTTGCAAAGTTGACCACTCAGCCTAACTTCTGCAATAATTGAACCAACCTGCTAGCAGCCACTTTGCTCTTCACTGCTAACTTTGCTTAGATTAGCCAATTGTCCAGATACGGATGAACCAAAATCCTTTCTTGACCTAGAGCTGCTGCCACTACTACAATCACCTTTGAAAAATTTCCTGCAACTGTTATCAGGCCAAGTGGGAGTGTCCAGAATTGGAAATGACCTTCTGGAGTAGCGAACCATTGGTGTTCTCCCTTGTGAGACTATGGGGGTGAAGCATCCAAATCCAGTCAGGTAAAAAAAATTCCCTCTGTTTTGCTGCCTCAGATTCTCCATTCTGAAACGAGAAACTTTCAGTATGCTGACTTGTTTAAAGTCCAGAATAGGCTGAAAAGTGCCTGCCTTCTTGAGGACGATGAAGAAAATGGAAACCTTTCCTTGTCCCCTTTTGTGACACGGGACCTTGCAGTACAGCTCCTAGGCCCTCTGTACCTTGCACACTCAGCTTCTTTACAGGGGAAAGACGGAGACACCATAAAAGCATCTGAAATAGGATGGGAAAGTTCAGTCTCTTATGACTTCAGTACTCGCTGGTCTGCCATTTATTTGGCTCCATCTCTGGTAGAAGGCCAGAATGCAAATGTCTGTCAATGAAGTAGGAGATTAGTAGGAGATTAGGCATACACCTAATTTCTCCCTCCTCTCTACTGCCCACCCTTCCTCTCCTCTGCCCCCTTCTTCTGGTCCTCCATCCCCTCACTTCGCCCTTCTCCTACCTTTTTCTCACCCCTTCCCTCTGCTCATCACTCCCCCCTCTCCTTCTAGCACTCCTAAATTGTTTATCTCTTAGTGTCTTCCTTTTGTACATATGTATATAATTACAAACCTAGTTGAGTATTTAATGCAAATTTCCCCTTGTTCACACCCTCATTTATTCATTTGTTAACTTGTTTTATTTGTTCAATGTAAAGTGCCATGCTTGGCGTTTGTTTGTGTTACACTGTAAACCGATGTGATATCCTGGATGAATGTCGGTATATAAAAATTTTAAATAAATTTGTGCTTCTGCACCTTCATTGGGAACTTCGAGTCCCAGTGGTAGCCACCCTTGCATTCCTATCTCTGCCACCTCTTTTGGTGTCCCTATTAAAAGTCTAGAATCCTGACGATGACTTCTAGCTAGCCCACCCTGAAAACCTGCCCTAAGCTTTTCCGCGGTGAGCCTTAGATTGCCCCAACTAATTAACTTCTCTGTGAAAGGAAGCTTAGCCAGCCAAATCTTAGATGCTGAGTCCACAATTCTTCAACCAAAGTATGCAATGGGTGGCCACCATAGTAGCCATACTCTGTGCCAAAGTTTGTACGGGGTCCTATGACTCATTAGTCAGGCCAAACCTGGCTAACTTGGGCAACTAGATAGTGGCTGACTGTTGGCCCCTTAGAGTCGAAAGGATTGCAGGATCTGAGGCTGCATGGTTTTCCTAGAGAGCCATCATGGTCAGACAAATCTGATTGATGTCTTTGAATGTGTGAGCAGAGAATTAGATTGGGGGAAGGTGATGGATGTGATGTACTTTATATTTCAGTCACTCTTAATGCTGTCCTGCAGTGGGGGTTGGGGAACATTAAATAAATAAACTGAGCAGTCCAGGGGTGGGACCTAACAGTCGACTGGATAGGGATAGAAAGCGGAGCATGATAGTGTAAATGATGTTCATGCTGAAGAAGGAAAGGTGATGAATGAAGTGTCTCAGGAATTTATAATGGCTGATTCAGCTCAATATTTTTGGGAGAGATATTGCTAAGTGGTTAGGAGGATAATTTCTACTTTTTCTACTGTGTCTCTCCCTGTGCACTCTAGCATCCTTCCAGCTTTGGCCACATCCTTGACAGACTGTGTCACTACCTTGAAACCACTGGATATCATCATCTCTCGTTCCTGCTTTTGTGGACATCTGTATCTCACTTCCTTCATGCACTGGCCCCTTGAATTTTTGTACCCAAAAGGCATAAAACTGTATTTTTAGTTCTGAAACTTAACTGCCAAGCAGCTGACCACTCTGTCAAGCTTTTTTAGGTCACTCTGCATGCTGTCCATTTTTTTTTCAGGCATGGCACACACTTTCAGATCTTAGTGCCATCCATAAAAAGGCAAAAAACCCCCTTTATACTGGTGACCTTGCCTGAGTATTGTGTCCAGTTCAGGAGGCCATATCTCCAGGAAGATCTAGACAGACTGGAGGCAGTCCAGAGAGGCTACCAAAATGGCTCAGTGTCTCTACCAAAAAGCCCTATGAGATGAGACTTAAGGACCGAAGTATGAATATTCTAGAGGTCAGAAGAGAGGAGAGAGGGTTTTTTTCCCTCTCAAATATTTAGCTCGTACCTCTTTCATTGGTGCCTCAGGGTGGGGTTACATTCAGATACTGTAAGTATTTCCCTGTCTCCAGAGGGCTAACAGTCTTGTGTGTACCTGAGGCAATGGAGGGTGAAGTGACTTGTCCAAGGTTAGAAGGAGCTTCCCTGGTTCTCAGCCTGCCGCTCTAATCACTAGGCTAGAAACATTCAAATACCAGCATGGTATGTAATAGTACACAAGAAGCAAATCTTTTCCACTGCCCAGGAGGTTCTAGAATAAGGGGGGTCATAAAAGGATGCTTCAGGTGGGTAAACTCCCAGAGCAGGTGGTGGCAGCTAAAACTATAACAAATTTAAGAAGGCGTGGGATAAACAGAGGATCCATCATTGCAAAATAATGAATATGGTGTGGAAGTGATTCAGTGACGAGAGCTGGGCCTGCCAGAATGAATGGTGAAGTGAGTAATTTGTACGTTAGAAGTCCTGCCGGGAAGCACCGGCAACTCCACAGTCAGGCCAGTCTGGCAGGCCGCAATGACAGAATCAAGCCAGCGGTTGAGCCTGCCTGGCAGGCTGCAGTTACAACAATAGCTCATGTTTCTGGGTCTGTCTGGCAGACTGTGCTCCTTTTTGTCAACCAAGTCAGTGCAGGCAGTTGGTGGTGCTGGCGTACGGTTCAGAAAGGCTGGGGTGCTAGAAGGCCAGATGATCTGGTATTGGCCATGCCAGTACTGGCAGCTCTTTAGATTATTAAAAAGCTTATGGTTAGACATGGGAAGGGAGAGGTGATGAGTATGACCCAAATTGGGGATCTTCTTTGCTGGGGTGCAAAGGGAGAAGACCAGAATAAGGGGAGATTTCGTGCACGTGGTCAGTCTCGAGGGCTGGCAGCTGGGATCTTTTCTTGTCAGACTGGAAGGGTGCTTGGTCTTTTTCATGCTATCATGTACGCTGTAAAATGCTGGCAGAGGTATTTGTGGCAGTGAGGTAGATGCCACCCCATTTAGAGGCAAGGCTATTTCCATGGAACTGGCAAAACTGAAAGTGGTCAAGATGATGATGGGTTTGGATGAAATCCATCCTAGGATATGAGGTGAGCTCGGAGAGGCTCTGGAAGCGCAACCGCTGGTTCTTTTCCGTCCTTCTTAGACTGGCATGGTGGCAGAGGACTGAGGGAAAGGCATATGCTGACCCTCTTCATAAATGTAGTAATAGGGAGAGTTTGGAAACTACAGTAGATAAGTAAATTCATAGTCACTACTTCAAGAAAAGATAGTGGAGTCTCTTTTTTTTTCTTTTTTTTCTATTTAATTTAAAATGTTTTTATTGCTTTTGGTACAAAATGCTCAAGATAGAAATGAAAAGTACACACAGGATGGTGAGCTCCCTATCAAGAGATGTGTAAGACAAGAGACTTCATTTCGTGAGGTGATGTTAGCAAAACAGAAGTGAGTTAATGGAGAACAAAGGATTAAGTCTAAACCTGAAATTATAAATGAATGGATCTGTGCATTTGTTGTTTACCAAGCCCACGCATAGTCACACAGCTGAATTCACCCCTCGCCAGAACTGACAGAGATTACAACCTGACTGTGACTATACTGGAAGCAGGTTTTCTTCAGCAGGATATACGGGTGACCCAATGTCAGCAGAAAACTGCGGCAAGGCTGGATTTCCCCAGCCGCTCGGTCTACTTTCCTTTAGTTCTTACAGCTGCTGTGAGAACTCTCTCTCCATGGTGGCCATTTCCTATATTTTAGGTAGCCACATGGCTAGCGGGCTTACAAAACCGGGGACAGCCTCGCCCAGACAATCCCTTTGCTTTTAAAGCCAAGCGGAGGACTAGACTTTTTTTAAGCATCAGTGGGGCTCGGGTTTTGTGGTTCAGGTGCACAAGAACCCAGGCTTGGGGGCTTCAAATTCCTGCAGAGCTTGCTGCAGAAAGTGAAGGGACCCAGCCTAGGTTTAACCATTGGCACTTTGAACAAGGAAAGGTGGTTTAAGAACCCCCCCCCCACAGGAAAAATCCCTTCTTTTTACAAGCAGCCGCTCTGCAGGAAGTTTTCCATGCTCTGGCCTGCTTTGGGTATTAAATAAGAATAAGGGGGTGGCTGTGGGATTCTGCAGCCCTTCCTTACCCTTTCTGTTAATATTCTGAGTCAAGAAAGAAGGGTTTGTTTGGTTTGTTTTTTTTTAAATATATTTTTGGTTGAAAGGATTGTAAGGACCTAAAGACTCTTTCAAATCTATTTACCTTCTAAGACAGGGTGACGAGATATGGTGGAGATCTTAGTGTAAAGCTTTTGATGCTTATCTCACACGCGAGGCTTCTAAATAATAAGTGAGCAGCTTGAAGGGAGGCGGAGCCCTAAGAGGGTAAATGGGTTAGAAATCGACAGATGGTAGCAGTAAAGGGAGCTCACCCCAGGGGAGACATCGGCGAAGTGTTTTGGGGATGGGTCCTATAGCTGTTTCTGCTCAATATTTTCATGAGTAATTGTTGCAGAGCAGTTGCTATGGAAGGGTTTTGTCATTTTTGCAGATTATGGTAAAATCTGCAACAGAATGGACAGTCCTAGACACGGTAGGCAAAAAAGAGTAGTGAAGTAAGGAAAGTTCAAGGCATGGTCAAAGAGTTTTAACAGCCAAAATATTTAAAATGCAAAAAACCGTATGGAGTTCAAGCATTTACGGCACAAAAATCCAAGAGACATAACACGAGGGGATGAAACCGATGTGCAACGAATGCGATCACCCCCCAAATCTGTTTCCTGCCTGATGATAGCAAGGTAGCCAGAGCCTGAAGGATGCTAAGGTGGAAAGGGAGAGGCGTTAGCGGGAAAAGAAAGGAGGTGGTGATGCTGCTTTCCAAATCGTTGGGCAGACCTCAGCTGGAGTATTGTTTTCAGCTTTGGAGGTTGTTCTTGAACTTTGGTCCAGAGGGTGACAGAAGCATCTTTTAGTCCTGACTGGGACTTGAGGAGCAGGAGGCAGAAGAAGCATCTTTGACCCTGATTGATGTCCAGAAGCGGGAGAGGAGGTGTTGGAGCCTGGGAGAAGAGTGAGAGGGCTAAGGGTGTGTGTGTGTGGGTTTCTGCAGGGTAAGGGGTGGTCTGATGAGGGAGGAATAATAAGAGAGCTGCAAGGGGGTGGGGCTGGAGGAGGATAAACTACTGCACCCAAGTGGGGAGGGGTGAGAGGGCTTACACCATTCAGGCCGATATAGCACAGTTCGCTCTGACGGAGCGCACTGTTAACTCGCCACTGGACGCGCGTTTTCGGCCCCTTACTGAATAAGGGGTAAGGGAAAACGCGCGTCCAATCCGCCGAACCTAATAGCGCCCGCAACATGCAAATGCATGTTGATGGCCCTATTAGGTATTCCCGCGCGATACAGTAAGTAAATGTGCAGCCAAGCCGCACATTTTACTTTCAGAAATTAGCGCCTACCCAAAGGTAGGCGTTAATTTCTGCCGGCACCGGGAAAGTGCACAGAAAAGCAGTAAAAACTGCTTTTCTGTGCACCCTCCGACTTAATATCATGGAGATATTAAGTCGGAGGTCCCGAAACTTTCCAAAAGTAAAAAAAAAATAAATTTGAAGTCAGCTGGCGGCTGTTGGGTCGAAAACCGGATGCTCAATTTTGCCGGCGTCTGGTTTCCGAACCCGTGGCTGTCAGCGGGCTCGAGAACCGACGCCGGCAAAATTGAGCGACGGCTGTCAAACCCGCTGACAGCCGCCGCTCCAGGCTAAAAGGAGGTGCTAGGGACGCGCTAGTGTCCCTAGCGCCTCCTTTTGGCCGTTTTTACCACGGGCCTCATTTACATACAGAATCGCGCGCTCAGGAGAGTGGGCATTCGCCCGCTCTCCCGCGGACTTTACTGAATCGGCCTGATTGTTAGGTGGGGAATATGCACTAATGTTCGTCTGCAGTCACTGCCCCCCCCCCTCCAAAAAAAAAAAAAAATTGGTGGGAGGGGAAGGAGATTTTACAATGCTGGGGGGAGAGGCAAGCCAGTCGCATTTTCAGGATCTCTCTCATGAATATCCGGGAGATCTATTTACATTCACTGCCTCCCAATGTGTGCAGATACTTCTCATGCATATTCATGAGAGAGATCCTGAAAGCCCAAGTGCCTGGGGGGGCGAGGACCAGTTTGAGCACCTCTGATGTAGTGAGCGCCTTTCATCCCTGATGAGTAAGTCTTGGAGGTATAACAGACTCCCTAATATGTAAACCCTAGAAGAGGGGCACGCGCACTTTCTGGGCCAAGGCTCCCCCTTCCATCCGTGTAATTAGTTGGGGCAGCCACCCCCTCAAGTGAGGTTTTATAATATCACTAATTGTTCCCTATTTTTCTCTTAATTTTTGTTTGTTTTTTTTTTCTTGGTTTGCTAATCTTTTTTTTTTTTTTTTAACACTTTTTGCCTTTCATTTCACTCCCCTCCATGTCCTCTCTCTGTAGCACTTCTTTCTCCTCTCCTACCTCACTGCTTTTCCCTCTGCAACTGTGATCTCTCTCCAAGGGTAGGGACCCCGGTGACGGCAGGAACTCCTCCTGGGCTGGGGGGGGGGGGGGGGGTCTGAGGTTGTAGAATAGCATAGCGTCTCCTCCCGTTTCTGGATCCACCATGGAGGAAGCAGTTCTCCCGGGCCATGCTTAGGGCAACCCTTAAATGGACCACTGTTTCCCATCCAGTGTGCCTTCAGACCTGACCGAGTTTGCCACGGGAAAAGTCACCGCGGCTTGATCCTCCGATCTAGACCAGCACCTGGGCTCTGCTCTCAGCGCCTCACAGCAGCAGGAGTCACCAGCAGTGGCTCTTAAACACCTAGGAGCGGAGAGAGAGATCACGTGACACGTGAGAGGGAGCGGATGTAGCCGACCCTCTCGGGCTCCCTGATTTCTAATCTAACCCCATCCGGCCCTAATTGCTGTTCATTTTTGCGTGGAAGTCTCTCAATATCCCAGCGGCTATTATTGGTGAGCGGAACGGTAGCCAGATGTCGACCCGCAAGGCGCGCAGGGACAAGGATTCGGCAAAAGAAAAAGTCAGGCCTACTGACTCGGCCTCTGAGGAGGAACACAGCATGGCAGACTTACCGGCACCAGCGAGCTGGGCAGATCTTCGCACCGCGGTAGTAGAGGCACTGGAGCCAGAGTTTAAAAAACTTTCGTCCCAACTCGGCGAGGTGACCGCAGCACTTGCTGGCTATGAAGCGCGATTCTCAGCCCTAGAGCAACGGGTTTCGGACGGCGAAGATGGCGCCCAGGCCATGCGGTCAGAGGTAGCGAAGCTACGTGCGGAGATCACCCGACACACAGCGCGTATTGAAGACCTTGAAAACAGGTCCAGGAGGTCCAATCTACGTCTGGTAGGCCTCCCAGAGGAAATTGCGGATCGAGATTTGCCCCAAAAAATAGAAAACTGGTTGATTCGCGAACTGTCTCTGGGCACTGAGCACGGTCCCCTGAGAATAGAAAGAGCTCACCGGTTGGGGCAGAAAAGGGCTCAGCAAGAAAAACCACAAGTAGTAATAATAAAACTGTTAAATTATGCTCACAAAGTAGCGATCCTGCAGGCCAGCCGTCGGGGGAAAGCGTTGTTGTATGAGGGAAAGAAGATTCTGATCTTCCAAGACTTTTCAGGGGCCCTATCTGCACAGCGCAGGGCTTTCTCCCCATTGTGTACACAGTTGTTTAATCTGGGTCAGAGAGCTGTGGTAGTATACCCAGCGAAGGTCCGTGTAAGTACACCTGGAGGACCCAGATGGTTTAGTGAGGTCGCTGACTTAAAAGCTTACATTGGCACCCTGGATCGTGGGGCTGGAGAAAGACCGGGCGGACGCAGCCCTGGGTCGGATACTGGATAAATGTACAGGACAGGCAGCCAGATACTTAAGCTGAGAAGTTTCTACCGGCCTGGCATGCATTGCCTAATCTATTGCTTATGGGGGCAGGGGGACCTGCACCCTTTGGTTACTTAATATTTGACAGTTAAGTCTGTTCACTGTTTTTTTTCTCTCTCTTTCCAAGTTTCTGGCACATGCTGGAGCGGTGTGAACAGATCTCCACTTTGTGCTGCAATGGGATATTGGTATACTATAGGTGTTTCAATATTGTATTGTGAAATTGTTTATAGGGGGGAACAAAAGCTGTTATTTGTTCAACTTTTATGTTATGTTATTTCTATGGAGTCCCATCCCTTGTTATGTTGCTGCAAGCTGGATGGGGGGTGAAGAAAGGGGGGAGGGGGCAGAGCAGCCCGAGTGTCTTAACAGGATCTCTTAGGTGGGGAATTAGTTGAGATGAGACTTCTGGGGAGTCTAGTTAGGGGAAGGGGGGGTGGGGGGGGGGGGGGGGGGGGGAAGGGGAAGGGGGGAGGACTGGAGCGGGGAGGAGGGTCAGGGAAAGATACAAGGTGCTGGCATGATACAGATTTCAAACATTTTGGTGGCATGTGGCGTGGGGAAATCACATTCACAGGGAGATGGCCAGAGCTGGGGTGGTCATCATTCCCTTGGAGTTGGGAAATTCTCATTGTTCAAATTACTTTTCTATGGCGAGATATGGGGTAAATGGCTATGCGTAATCTCAAATTGATATCCTGGAATGTATGTGGTATTAATACACCTGTCAAACGGTCGAAGGTATTACAGGCCTTGAAGAGACAGGCTGCGGACATAGCATTCTTGCAGGAAACCCATCTTACAGATGTGGAGCACCTGAAATTATGTCAGTCTTGGGTGGGTTCGGTGTATTCTTTCTGAACATAAAGATCCTCAGGGTCGCTTTCTTATTTTAGAAGTAACAATTAATCAGATGCCTGTGGTGTTGTGCAACCTGTATGCCCCGAATTCTCAGCAAATGCCTTTCTTTCAGAATATACATAAAATGTTACTTTCATATATGGACAAATTCCTGGTAGTGGGGGGAGATTACAATTCTTTACGGGACCCCGAATTAGATAGCTCTGCCACTCGGCGGCGGACGGGGGTCAAGGGTCGGGGGATACAGCTCCTTGAACAGAGTTTGCACCTGGTTGATGCATGGCGAGCTCTAAACCCTTTTGAGCGGGACTTTACACATGTCTCCAGAGCTCATTCCACACAATCCCGTATCGACTATTGGTTAGTCAGCACACATTCCTTCTCCAAAATTTCAGGAGTAGGAATTGGAGACATTATTGTCTCAGATCATGCCCCAATTTGGGTGGATCTGGCAGTGCTCCCTCAAGTGAGTGACTGTAGGGGCTGGCGCTTCCCTTATTATCTGGCAGAGGACACAGCGTTTCAAACCTTTTTATTGGAACGATGGACAGATTTTGCAACCCTAAATGCCCAACATAGCAGTGATCCAGTACTGTTCTGGAACACTGCTAAAGCTGTCCTTAGGGGAGATATTATCTCGTATATATCACATCGGAAAAAAGTGCTAAATAATCAATTATTGACCCTGACAAAGAAATTGCAACAGGCTAAAGGGGCACTAAATCGTTCTTGCACATCGGTAACCAAGAGTGATTATAGAACCATTCAATCAGCTTTGAACTCGCTGCTACACCAGAGGGCTAAACACAGCATTCTATATCACCAACATAGGCTCTATAGATATGGTAACAAATCTGGGAAGCTTCTGGCCAACTTAGTTAAGTCTAATAGAGGGTCCCGGCATATCACGGCTCTTCGTACGCCACAAGGCCACATAGTTCATGAAACCCCTAAAATCCTAAAAGTTTTTCGGGATTATCATGCGGCATTGTATCGGGCTGAGGGCTGGGACTCAAGTCAATGGGACTCATTTAGTGCCGCGTTAAACCTCCCTATCCTGACCCAGGCTCAGCAAGAGGGGCTTAACCGACCCATTACGGAGGATGAGGTTCGACAGGTTATTCGGAGTTCCCCAAGGTTTAAGGCCCCAGGGCCGGATGGATATAGTGCAGACTTTTATAGGTGTCTTTCAGAGCCCCTCTCCCCCTTGTTGCCATTAGTTTTTACAGCACTAATCTCGAAGGGAAGTTTTCCGGTGCATGGGAATAGGGCCCACATCACTCTAATTCCCAAGCCTGGGAAGGATACCCTGCACCCTGCTTCCTATCGCCCTATCTCTTTATTAGATGTGGACCATAAACTGTTGGCGAAAATTATGGCAGATAGATTGAGTGCCGTTTTGCCACAGATGATTCAACCGGGCCAAGTAGGCTTTGTGAAAAAACGCTATGCCTTGACTAATATCCGGAAGCTAACAATTGCTATGGATCTCTGCACCAGACACAATATTCCCTTCCTCATTGCTAGTCTAGATGCAGAGAAGGCTTTCGACCGGGTGGAATGGGGGTTTATGTTTGCCCTATTGAGAGACATGGGATTTGGAGGTTTTTTCTATCAAGCCTTGCAACTCCTATACTCGGGCCCGGTTGCCTCGTTAATGGTGAATGGTCAATTTTCCCCTGAATTCCAGGTCTTTCGGGGTACCCGACAGGGCTGTCCCTTATCCCCTCTCCTTTTTCTCTTGACCCTGGAGCCTCTATTACTGGCTATTCAAACGTTCCGAGCGATCCGAGGGGTGTTATTTCAGGCGCCGGGGAAAAAGGAGATTTTCAAATATGCCGCGTTTGCGGACGATCTCTTGGTATTCCTTACTAATCCAAGAGACTCCTTGCCGGCCCTTTTGGAGGTGGTTAGGGACTATGGTGGTATTTCGGGTTTTCGCATTAATTGGGAGAAATCAGAGGCCATGGGATTCCCGATGTCTATACAGGAGCAGTGGGAGGGCCCTTTCCCACTGCACTGGGCGAACGGTGTAATAAAATATTTGGGGATTGATATAGCCTTAGATTTACTTAAGTTATACGACTTAAACATCCAAAAATTACTGAGACTCACGAGAGATAAGCTCAAACTTTGGAAAAGCCTCCCTCTTTCCGTAGGGGGGCGAGTTAATTTGTTTAAGATGATCATACTACCTAAATGGTTGTATGTGTTGCAGAACCTACCTCTTATTCTAAAACGTAACGATTTGGCCGCCCTTCAACAGATGATGTGGGCATTTCTTTGGCAGGGGAAAAAGGCGCGCATACCATTGTCCTGGCTTATGTTGCGTTGGGGGGCAGGGGGAATGGGAGTTCCCGACCTTCAGTCTTATTGTGTGGCGGCCAACCTCCGGATTGTTAGGGAATGGATATTGGGAATCCCCTTTTGTATTGACTTGGTGGCTGAATCCACATTGGTGGCCCCCTTCGCGTTGACCTATGTACTGATGGGGCCGGGGAAGGAGCTACCGTCTGCAATCTCTCGGAATCCACTGGTTGTCCCGTTTCGAAAATCCTGGCAATACCTTACAAAGAAGTTGGGACTGCCTCGATGTAACCCTTACCTTCTCCCAGTTCAGGGCAACCCAGAGTTTTTACCAGGATCCCAAGATGTTAGTCTGCGGGGATGGGCCTCGAAGGGTATCACTCATTTGGGGCACTTGGTGAACCCGGAAGGGATACTAATGCCGTTCCCCACAGTACAACGTATATATGGTTTGACCCGGGTCCAGTTCTTTGGGTATCTACAAATCCGACATTACATATTATCATTGCAGATTGGTACTCAGACTTCCACACATTTAGCGGCGTTAGAATCCTTTTTTCAGTTGGGAAGGGAGCGGCCATTATCTCTCTCGACATATTATAGGGCTCTTCAACGAGGTATGTCACAGCGTACCTATGAGACTTCAGTAGAGCGTTGGACCAAAGATGGAGTATTCACGGTTACAGTGGCAATCTTCTCTGCATGTATGGGGAATTTAAAAAGGTCCAGTGAAAATATGTATTACCGGGAAATGCAATACAAGTTTCTGCGGAGGGCCTTTGTCTCTCCACAGGTTGCGTGGAGAGCGCGGCTCATAACAGATTCGACATGCCCTCGTTGTCACCTTGCAATTGGCACTTTGTCTCACGCATTCTGGGCTTGTCCCCTTGTTCAACAGTTCTGGCAGAAAATTGTAAATTACTTACAACGCCTCCTGAAAATACGTTTTCAAGTTACCCCGCAGCTGATTCTTTTTGATTGCATTCCCCAGTCGGTTATAAGAAAAGCGGGATTGAGAACTCTGATTAAAAAGGCCTGGCTGGTGGGGAAAAAAGTTATTCTACTTAATTGGTTGGAGATATCTGCACCATCGTATTGGACTTGGCGTAATCATTTTCATCGAATGATGTATATGGACAGTTTTACTTCTAAGTTGTCGCCAACGCACCGAAGACTTTTCTTGGAGACCTGGGAGGTATATGTGCAGACTTTGCCACATCGGGCTCGCAGCTTGATCCTCAATGCCTGATGCTTGTTTGTTCTTCTTTTTTTGTTTTTTGGGTTAGTGATAGACCCATGCCTTCAATGTTATGATTGGACTCTAGTATACATGGATGTCTCAACTGGTTTGTCAGCCAGGCCTTGGGTAGGGGAAGGGGGGGGGGAAGGGGGGTAAAGGGGGAGAAGCGGGACGGGGAGGTTTGGTGAGGGTTTGGGGATAAGCATACTGGACTCCTGTTCCTTCTTGTTTAAGCAGAGCTAGCCTGCTATAGTTGTTCAATATGTCAGACTGGGGGAGGTATCAGAGTGCAGCCTCTCCTAGTTTGTTGGCGACATGAGTATTCTCTAGGGTGGCTCTAGAGATGTCTTAGACACAGTTATAGATATCTGGAAGGGGGAAAATTGAGGAGTGTTTCCTCATGGTTCTGTGATTTGTGTCATCAATATCGTTTGCTGTATTATGTTTGCTTGTCTGTTATCGGCAAAGTTTCATATTGTGTCTGAGGATCACTCAATAAAAATTGTATTACAAAAAAAAAACCAAAAACCACCTAGGAGCTCCTTTCTGAGAACATGGGTAACCACGCAGGCCTCCTCTTCCTAGCTACAGCACGAGCCTTGAGTGTGGATAAGCTGGGCCTCGCTTTGGGCGGCACATACAGAACCTGGGCTTCCTCCTTTTGAGTCCTTCTAGCTTCTGTCTTATCCCCGAGCCAAGGGAGCGTGTGCCTCGATCGTGGGATGTGACTCAGTCTGAGCGTTGGGAGCAGCAGTGTTGGAGGAGCTGTGGCAGCCGAGGTAAGTAACTGACTGAGCCGGCTGCCTGCCTCACACGGGTTTCTCCTATACTTGTATGTAGAGGGAACTGGGCCACAACGACGAGTTCAGGGTGCCTCCACTCCCTTCCTTTGTTTTACATATAGGCAGCCCACCTCGCACGATTTTCTAGTGCCTCACCCACATAACTGCTGCTGACACATCCTGCAATCACTCTCTAGTGTTTTTCCCAAGCCCCCACCATGCTCTCGCTCCACAGTGTCCTCTCCTATCGTACCATGTCCTTCGCCACCCTTTGGTATCTCCTCCTTAGTGTGCACGGGCTCACCCTGAAACCAGGCTCCGCTGCCCCCTTCCTCCCGTGCTGACTCGGGCTGCGCTGTTCCTCACAGGGTGCCTAGTGGTGGGTCCTGGGTTCCTGCAGCCTTGCTGCTGATGTCCCACTCTCCTGTGGCCAAAAGGGTACAGGAGCCTGGTGAGCGCTGTCAGGGTTCAGCCGTGGGTGGTGGGGGCAGCTCTGCCACTGGGATGCAACCAAGAGCCGCTCTGACGAAGAGGAGGAGAGTAACGATGCTGAGCCTGAGCCATTATGGGAAGAGGAGGAGGAATGGGTCGGGGTGAGGGGAGAGAACATGGCCCCGGGGGGGGGGGGGGGGGGGGGGGGGGGGGGGGAGTGGCTGAGAAGAGGGTCCATTTTAGTTGTGCTGACCAAGGGAAAAGCAACTGTGTGCAATGTTTCTAGCCTGCGTCTTACAACTTGCAGTTTCTTGCGTTTTGTTTTGTCTGATCTCATTTTTTTTTTTTCTTTCTGTCCCCCCTTCCCTTCAGCTTCTTTTCGATGCAGGCAGGGAGCCACCTCCAAGCGACAGCAGCAGTAGCTCCTCCTGAGTCTAGGCAAGAATTAGGTAACAAGTTTTTAGGCGCCTGGGCGATCTGGCACTCAGGAATTTACCACCACTGCTATAGACCCCAATTTATCTCCAGATTTCTCTTCACTTCCTTTCAACCTGAAGACCCTCTGTGCTTATCCCAGTTTTTTTTTTTTTTCCCCCCCTCTACCACCTCCCCTGGGAGGCCATTCCCTTTCTGTGAAAAATATATTTCCTTATGTTAACCTTGAGGTGGAAGCCAGAGACCAATCAGCAAGTAGACAAGGCGAGGGAGAACGTGTGGACCGTGCGTGCCCCATCCACCCACTCCTTTCCTGCTCACGGGCAGTCGGAGACCTCGCTCACCTACTCGTTCAGCTCCCTCCCTTCTGAAAAGGCAATTCCTTCGCCTTCACCAAAACTGGACAGCACAGTCATTTTTTTTTTTTCTTCTTCCTCCATCAGCCAGCTGGAGTGCCCTCCCCTCCCCCATGCCTCCCATTTGCACACCCCTGCTCTAAAGCAGGGGTTCTCAATCCAGTCCTTCCTGTGGATAATCCTGAAAACCAGACTGGCTGGGCGGAGCCAGTCCGGGAATTTCAATGTTGGAGGCTTCTTGGAAGCATGTAACACCTTTTTATTACATTATCTTCATTGGCTCCCAGTTCACCAATGTATTACGTTTAAGATTCTTGTCCTGATGTTGATGCTCCTAGTTATTTGTTAGTAACTCGTCTCTTATAATCCTGCTCACACTCTACAGTCTCAGGCTTGGAGGTTATTGACTAGTTCACGAGCAAAGACTGATCGTCTTAGTGAAACTAGAAAACGTTTTTTCTATTTGGGATCTACTTTATGGCATGGTTTGCTTGATTTTTTTTTTTTTTTTTTTTTTTTTGAAGAGATTTCATTGTTTCACAATCATTTAAAGGGCCCTGCTGTTTCCGGGGGTGTACACGAGGGGGCTGGGTTTGGAGATGGTTCATGTTTCCAGTGTAAATGTAAGGAGTAAGCCAATTGTTTTAACTTGTTCTGTTTTTATTGTATTTTAACTTTGTTGTACTCTACCTAGTACAGCAGATCCAATATAGGTGGACAACAAATAAATATAAGAAAAATCAGTGGGAAAAAAAACTTTTCCCCTGATTTCTCTCCTGTTTGTTATAAGTCATTTTTCCCACTGACTTTTTTTTTCTGTTATTAACATTGAAATTCCCAGGAAAAATAACTGAAAACCAAGGTCCCTACTCATATCTCAACAGTGGCCACAAGTGGGAGCTCTTTTCTTAAATCTCAGCGACTTCTGTGTGTGTGTAATAGTGCTGAAGTGACTCCCCGGCGGTCACACACAATCAGTGACAGAGCCGGAGGTTAGAATGGAGGCCCAGGGAGTTAAAGTGACTTTCCATGTCACACACACTACTTATATAGCATTTCTGCAGCATCTTGAAACTCGCTCATTAATACTGCATTGTGCCCTTTGCTTTCTTCCCAACTTCCCTTGTGGGAGACTGCAGTGGCCTGCTGGGCTCACTCACTACCTCCTGCTCCCTTCCCCTTCTCCCACCTACAGTTGGCACAGTTGGAAACTGAAATCTTTCAGGTGCAGGCAGCGCACAGCTGATGCTGCCGATTATCAGGTGTGTTAGAATTGGTGGCAACAAAGAGGATTTACTTATTAAAAAAAAATAATTCTTCTTAACGCAATCAGTATTAAAAGTAGGAGCTGTGGGGTGTTTTTTTTTTTTTAAATTATTATTATTGTGGTGTTTTCTGGGTGTTGGGCTGTTTTCTGTCTATCCCTGTGTTTGGTTCTCCAGGAATTCTAGATTCTCTTTCTTTAGTGTGAAGATATTTCTAAGAAGAAGCATTTAAAATGAGTGAAGACTTGAGAGCTGAAATAGCTATGTAGGCCTGAATGGACGAGCAAGATGAGGGAATTAGAAAATGTGAAGCGAGATCTGGCTCCGACAGATTCATGGAAGGCTCAAGATTGCCTGCCATGTATTTACCAAAGGAAAAGAGAATTCTGGATTTTGCAGGAGTCCCAAAGAAACAGGGAAACATCTTAGAAGACTGGATTGAGCAAACCTGAGTGGCTTTTAAGGTCTTGTCTATTCCAGAAGCTGATCAATCCAGTTGATAACAAATCTCTCTTTTTTTTTTTTAAGATTTTGTTTTCCAGGTCTACTAAGCAATGAGATCTCTGGCCAAAGGTTAGGTCAGCTTTTCTTAAAGGCTGATTGCATATGTCCGTAAGTCTTTCCCGGACGCCCGTCTCCAGTCATGAAACTCTCTTAATCTGATGCTCACAGGCATTTTATCCCCACGAACAGTTTGTAGTTGATGGAAAAAGTCTTCTGCATTTCTAGACTTGCAGACGTATGCATTCAGCCTTTAAGAAAAGCTGACCTGAGCTTTGGCCAGCCATCCTCCTTGCCTAGCAGATCCGGAAAAAAAAATGCTTAGAGAGATTTGTTATAGGTCTAAGAGATGAGTCTGCGGCAAGAAATGAGAAAAATTTGGTTTGAGAATCCGGGAAAGACATTTCCTGAATTAATGCAGCTATCAATTGTGTGGTCAGCACAAGATGCTGGCCGCATTAATTTTTAAAGCGGCATAGTTAACAAGACCAGCAGGAGTGTCTCATCCTCCAATCTCTTTTTCACCGCTAGAATATCAGACTTTAATTTTCATACTTCAGTTTTTTCTTTTTTTAAATCAATTTAGTACTGCTTCCTTCGCACATGCTACCCCTCCATAAAATGAGTACGGTGGGGGGGTGGGGGGGGGGAAGCAGTACAAGCTTTCCCTCCCACTCTCCACCACAGAATAGGTTCAGTGCAGGGAGCAGCAGTGCAAGCTTTCTTATCCTGCCATATCAGTGCAGATGAATGCGTTATCTTCATCCGCCAGCAGATGGAGACAGAGAACATAAGCCTTTTTCTGACATCATGTTCCCCTGTATAGTTGGGTGCAGGCAGGAAAGGCTGTAATTCTGTCTCCAGCAGAGGAAGGACTGTACAGTAGAGAGCATATTTTTATTTGCTCAGCTCTCGGGATGACAGCCCGGTGGGTTGATCTTACTGGGGTTGCCTAAAGGGGGACGACAGCTTGAATTGGCTGCTCTTCCTTTCCTGGAGAAAAAAATTTCAATTCCCATTTGGGCCAAGTCTGAGAGAGCCCTGCACTGCACCCGCTAGTGGGAGCATAAAGTTGTGCACAAAAAAAAAAAAAAGAGGCATACAATTACATATTCCTATGGTGGACCGGCAGGAGGGCTTCTACCTGGCTGCAGAAGGTGGGAGGAAGTACCTGCTGTGTGTCAGCTGGTAGCAAAGTACAGTTGCTGGTTCCTTGTACAGGAAATGTGAGAGCCCAGAGGAGTCTGCATTTGTTCGGGCACTGTAGGAGGAAGTAAGAGCCATCGGGTGTCTAAAGTAGAGAATCTGCTGACCTGGGGAGGGTAGCATTGGTGTGCCTGGGAAGCAGTGGGGGCTCAGAGTATACCATGGCTCCCAGCAGCAGATCCTGGGGCTCCACGCAGTATCTCAACAGAATGCTGTGGTGGAACAGGGGTTTTCCATGGAGTTTATCCTGATTCTTCACTGCACAATAAGCCTTGTGCATAGAGGGAGAAGTAGGAGGCCAGCAGAGGCTTGGTTACCCTCCGAGTCTGAAGAGGAACAATCTCCAGGTTTAAAGAGACCACTCCTTGTTATTGTTTGTAAGGTTTTGGGTGGACCCTTGGACACTGTGGCAGATGACCACGCCCACGGGGGGAAGTCCCGTGAGGGGCCACAGGTCAGGCTCAGCTTTAGGACACAAAACACAGAATTATCTTTTATTAAACAGCGTTGAGAAGCCACCAGAGGTGGCAGTAGTGAGTAGAGATGAAGCCCGGCTGGGCTTGTAGTCCCTCAGGACACTGGAACAGAGATCCCTCAATAGCTGTGCTGTAGTGGAGAGAAACTGAGATAGCGAGTACAGTGGAGCATACACCGGGTTCTGGTATAGAGCCTCGTTGGTTGATTACTCACACAGCGGTTTCTCCCGGAAGGGCAAACTTTTTTGTGCTGGGGCCACATTAAAAGTTATGGAGTGCAATGAGGGCAGGGCGGGGTGTGGCAGGTCCTGGACACAACAATCAAATCTCTACCACTTGCTGCAGGCATTTCAATATCCAGCAGGCTTAAGTGCCATAATTTTTAGCATCCAAGCAACCCCTTCAATCATGGATCCCAGCCTCTACTAATATCAGAAAAACCTTCAAGCCAACAGATACAAGGTGTTTTCCTAGCTAGCAGACTACCTCACTCAGTCACAAGTGCAGGCCATAAAGTATAAATAGTAAGGTGCAGACAAACTGGACTGAAAACAACTAAAAGCTAGACTCGTATTCAGTACAAGAAATCAAAAACAGAAATCTCACCATTCTTAATAAAACAAAGTCAAGAAGTATAAATCAGTCATAACAGTGAGGAAACCATACTAATAAAAAGCATATTTCAAAACAGATGACAAATATAGCACTACCTAATAATTAAGAAGAATAAATATAGAAAATTTTAAACTTTAAATATTTCCCCAAAATCAGTCGAATGTAAAAGCTCTGTCTGCCTTGAATGTTTAGATATGAGCAGAATACAAATTGTTGAAATTAAACCTTTTATTTTCATTTTCTTTTCAGATTATTAAAACTTAACATCCTGCTTGATTAAACATGTTACCCAAGCAGCAGTACAAATAAAAACAATCAAAAGGTGATGATGGTAGTAATGGTAGCATTCCTGCAGATAGAGGGAATATTGTTCCACCCCTGTCTGGATGATTGGCTAATCCAGAGCCAAATCAAAGCAGGAAAGTTGGAAGGCCACAAGTTGAGTTCTTCAGCTCCCTGCAAGTCCTAGGTTGGGTAGTCAACAGAGAAAAAAGCTAGCTTTACCTGGGAGCCTGGTTTGACACAAGATTAGAGAAAGTATTTGATGCCTGAGAAAATCTTCAAGCTCCAGTCACAGGCAAGGGAACTGAGCTCAATGATTCCTCAAGTGCTATATCTACAGGTATTGGGGGTCGGTTGATGTGGTACACCCATGCTTCCTGCAGAGATCCCTGTTCTGTCAATGGCCTCCTCAAAGGCAGGACTACGAATGGACTCTTCCCATATCAAGAAAGGCCAAGAACAGTAGGCAGTGGTGGCTGTTTGATGCCATTCTTAACAAAAGGAGTAGATCTGGCTCTCCCAGATTGGAGCATGAAGTGATAGATGCCAGTCAGAAAGGCTATTTGGCCCATTGCAAGAGGTAGGTAGCACAGGGCCACTGGTCAACCTTGGAAGCCTCATAGACCATAACCCAATTAGAGATCAGGGCAATCGGACGAGTACTGATCGACTTCTGTCCACCATTGCTCCTGTATAGGTCCCTGGTGACACCTCATTTGGCGTGCTGTGTGCAATTCTGGAGATTGTACCTTCAAAAGGATATAAACCAATTGGTCTTTTCAAATGGTGGCTATTAAAATGGTTATTGGTCTTCATTCTAAAGCATACGGGGGTAGACCTAAAGATCTAAATATGTAAACCATAGAGTAAAGGCAAAATAGAGTTAGTATGATAGAAAGATTTAAATATTTCAAAGGTTTTCATGCATAAGAAGCAAGCGAGGGATCATGGGATGAGGGTGAAATAAGAACACAAGAAATTGCCATGCTGGGTCAGACCAAGGGTCCATCAAGCCCAGCATCCTGTTTCCAACAGAGGCCAAACCAGGCCACAAGAACCTGGCAATTATCCAAACACTAAGAAGATCCCACGCTACTGATGCAATTAATAGCAGTGGCTATTTTCTAAGTCAACTTGATTAATAGCAGGTAATGGACTTCTCCTCCAAGAACTTATCCAAACCTTTTTTGAACCCAGCTACACTAACTGCACTAACCACATCCTCTGGCAACAAATTCCAGAGCTTTATTGTGCATTGAGTGAAAAATAATTTTCTCCGATTAGTCTTAAATGTGAAAGGAGGTGAACTCATGAATAACCTTAGGAAATATTTCTTTCCAGAGAAGGCAGTGGATGCCTAGAATGGCCTGTTAGTGGAGGTGGTGGAGACAAAATCAGTATCTGAATTCAAGAAATCAGGGGATAAATACAGATATCTCTGAGGGAGTGATGGGAATTGTAAGGCTAAATTAGTTGGGTGGCTGGGCAGACTAGCTAGAAAAAGAACGGATGGCCTGACATGTTTCTGTTAGAGGCAGGCAGTACTTGAACAGGCAAAGGGGATGGGGGGGGGGGGGGGGGGGGGAGTACCAAGAGCTCTTGGTTGTCACAAGAGAAGTCTTCTAATGAGCTGGGCAGAAGCACATCTCAAGGGCACTGTCAGCATTGCATATAGCAGAGATGGACAACAGAGCAGATTAACGTAAGGCACACCTTAGACTTAGTGAAACAGGCCTTTGTACAGATTATGTCCAGATGGGGGGGACACCCTGCTGGGATCTGATGACAACCGACTGAAATGCCAAAGCAACAGATTTCATCAGCTGGTGAAGGGAGAGGGACTTGAAAGGAATAAACAACTCTGATCCAAACTTGGCCATCAAACCCGCTTCTGTACATGTTCTCTCCCTTTCCCATGGCTGCATTGTGCTTCCTGGATGGCACTGAAGAAACCTGCACAGGGTGGAAGTTGCACCTATAAAAGGAACACTGTGGGATTGATAATTTGATCTATCTTGGGTAAATGCACATAAAATTGCTGCCAGCAGACAAAATGGGCCTTTTGGCGTTTATTTGTCTTCATGTACTACGTGTAGGACAGGTTTTCTAGTGGATCATAACCCACCCCAGGTGGATTATTCTGGTAACTCTGGACTGGGCCAGATCTGATCAGGTTAAAGGAGGAGGAACTAGTTGGGCTTGATTTTGGACAGGGAGCTTCTTCGATAGGATCTGGCAACAGTAGAGCACCATTTTATTTTACGACCTGGCTATTGAAAGAGAGAGACTGAAAATTAATTCGGTAGGGCTCCGAATCTCCTACCCTCACCGAAGACAAAGATTCCAGGTGAATTCAGGTAATGCTGGCGTCTCTCTAGTCCCCAAACAAGCTGTTTCGCTCTCCTTCTCCTCGAACACAGCTGTGGGTGGGGCGATCTTATAGTCCCCGACTGATGACGTCAGACCAAGAAAATTAATTCGGTAGGGCTCCGAATCTCCTACCCTCACCGAAGACAAAGATTCCAGGTGAATTCAGGTAATGCTGGCGTCTCTCTAGTCCCCAAACAAGCTGTTTCGCTCTCCTTCTCCTCTGACGTCATCAGTCGGGGACTATAAGATCCCCCCACTTACGGCGCGCAGTTGACGAGGCGCGCGTCGCCCAAGCCGCGCGCGCCTAAGGGGCGCGCAGCTTTGTCTCAGTAAGCTGGACTTTTGGATCTTTATGTAAGTAAAATAAGTCTTCTGTTCCTTTGAATTATTCAGCTTATATATGTATTAATTTAAATTCGAGCTCTCCTTCTCCTTCACCTGAGGACAGTATCCAACTGGAATTTTTTGAAGGAATTGAATGGTCTCTCAACTTAACTTATTATTTGATATAATTAATGCCTCATACCAAGAGGAAAGGAAGATTGAGGGAGATGGCAACACCAACTCCCTCGATATCCTTAACTCAAGAAAAAATAGAGAGCTTTTTCAAAATTGCTCCTGGAACAGCTCCTGAGGGAAGCGCTGCAAGTCAACCAGAGGAGCCTGGAAATGACATGCTTGCTTCACCAATATCATTAAGCCCGGGAGCCCCGATAACTCCACCTCCACCCTGTCAGGAATTACAACAAGTGACCAGTACTCCATCTGGGAATATGGAAGTACTTTCCAATGGTTCCCAGGGGGTAGAAGAGGTCCAACCTATTCAGGGGAGTTCAGATGGACAGCCCAGCTTACACTTGGGTGTATTGGAAGCTGGGTTGAAAGACTCTACTACATTTTCCCCTATAAAGAAGATTGAGAAACCTACTGTTATAACCCTGGATTCAGTTTGGACGGCAATTGTGACTCTTGAAAGTGCTATTTCGAAATTAACAAACATTACTTTGCAGATGAACAATCGAATATTAGTTAATGAGGAAGTTGCAAAGAAGCATGATGAGAAATTGTTAGAGATGGAACAGAAAGTAACTCAGATGCAAAAAATTCAAACAAATTTGATTCAGGGGGATAAGGTACAAAACAGGAATTTAGAGAAGTTGGAGAATGAGGCGAGGTATTTAAATTTAAGGGTGATTAATTTCCCCTTGAATAGATTTACCACTCTTCATGATCAGTTTAAAAAATATATGATGGATATTTTAAAAATACCTAAAGAGGCCTCGCCCCCTATTTCAAAGATTTATTTTACAAAGTCCACCAATTTATTGGAGGGACAAGCATCTTTGATAGATGTATCTCAGTTATTAGAGACCTCAAGTGATGATGTTATAGAAAAAAAAGGAACTGTTCTCGTCAAATTTGTTTTCCCCTCAGACAGGGATACAGTTTTGAGACTGTTTCTCAGAAATAGAATGAAAAAATTTCTTGAATATCAAATCTGGATTTTTCCAGATGTCACTAGGGTAACTCAGGTTAGACGGAAGCAGTTCCTTGAAATGAAAGTTCAGGCCGATCAATTGGGTGTCCAAATGCTGATAAAGTACCCATGTAAATGTTTAATTCGTTATGAAAATAATACCTATATATATTTTGAACCAGAAGATTTGAAAACTTTTTTGGAAGCGAAAAAAATGTTGGGGAATAAGTAGAGAGTCTTGGTTATCGATTTAGAAAGTAAGGAAGCAAACCTTCAGTTATTTGAAAATTTTCTTGATTGCTCCTTTTCAAGATTGGTTGGATATCTGTTAGATTTCTTTGTATTTAGGATACCTACTATAGTAAAAGTAAATTTATAGTGTAAACAATTAGTGATTGTAAAATGTATGATTACTACGATTGTAGATATCCGATTTGTTAATGACAGTGCTTGTCATAATATTCTATAAATCAATAAAAAATAAATAAAAAAAAAAAAAAGAAAGAGAGAGACTGAGAAGGAATGGCTATTCAGAAGTGGTACTTGGAATGATGTTGAAAGCAAGGAAGATATCCTCTTCACTGGCGTACATTAGAATATGGAGGATCTTTGAGGCTTGGTGCTGTGGCAAGGATCTATTCCACTTCAAAGCCCACTTGGCTTCCATTCTGTCATTGTTTTGCAGGCTGGTTTGGAGATGGGTTTAGCGCTGAACTTTAAAGGTACAGGTGGCAGGTTAGAGGTGGTCCCTTGGCTTTGCATCTGGATGTAGTGCATTTATTTCAGGGGGCTGAAACACTTGCAGCCTCCGGTCCATCAGGTGATCTTATCTTGGGATCCGAATTTAGTGCTGAGATCCCTGTCAGTAACCCCCTTTGAGCCACTGATGGAGGTGTCAGTCAGGGCCCTAACATTGAAGGTGGTATTCCTAGTGGCCATCTGTTCAGCCAGCAGAATTTCGGTGCTCAGGCCCTGTCATGTAGAGATCCTTATTTAGTGTTTTTTGAAGGACCTGGTCGTCATTCAGCCAGTGCCTTCCTTTACCGAAGGTGGTATCAGAGTTCCATCTGAATCAGGTGATATCACTACCTGGTACAGGGTCAAGGGAGACCTCACGCTTTTCTGGATGTGCGTAAGGCACTTCTTAAGTACCTGAAAATCATGAATGCCTTCCAGAGGACAGAGAGAGAGGGGAAAGGAGCCTCAAAAGTATCCATTACAAGATGGATTAAGGAGACAACTGCCTCAGCTTATATCTAAAAGGCAGAAAGGTACCATAGGAGCTGAGAGCACATTCAACAAGGGCAAAGGCCTTGTGGGTGGAGCAAAGACTGATCTCCACACAGGACATATGCAAGGCAGGCATATGCAGATTAGACAAAGGCTTGGACAAGAAACTACTGACAGCCTTTTGTGCTGCACCGAGCTATGTCGGGGGAACATGACATTCTGGCACGTGTGTATAACCCGTTTGTAAAGCATTATAAGTGAAGATGTTCAAACCAAAGATGGCTTTATATTTTGGCATGTGAATCTTGGAGGCCATGATGGCCTTGCCCCACCTAGGTTAGGTACCGCTCAGGTATGTCTTATTTGTCTGGACTGGTCTGGCAGGACGATAAAGTGAAATTTAAGCATACCTGTTAATTTTCTTTTCACAAGTCCTGACAGACCAGTCCAGAACCCATCTGAATGGCTATATTGCCTTTTTCTTTTTCTGTTTTGGTTCTTGTTCAGAAATATTTAGGAAGCCCCCTAGTATTGGCATACAGGGGAGGAGAGAGAGAAAAACAGGAGACGCTGTTCCTGGCATATTGTGTGTGTGTGATATTTTTGTTTATGAATTTGCTGTGGAGGGAGGATCAAAAAATATTTGTAGATTAGACACAATCTTGAACAAGAAACTGCTGACACCCTTTTGTGCTACACCCAGCTTTTGTAGGGGAACATGACATCAGAAAAGGCTTGTGTTCTTTGCTTAAACATTCTGGTGAGTGAGGACAACCCATTCATCTGGACTGGTCTGTTAGGATTCAAGGAAAGGAAATTAACAGGTAGTGCTTAAAATTCAACTTTCCTCACATGCTGCTCGAGCACAGAATAGGTATAGCACAGGCAGCAACAATACAAGCTTTCTTCACTCACACACAGTACCTGAGCATAATAGAAGAACAGCACAGATAGCAGCAGTACAAGCTTCCCTCACTACACACACACACATGCTGCCCCAGCACAGAACAGGTACAGCCATTTTGTGTTTTTGTTTTTTTTTTAAAGATAATGATGAGTTTGCATGGCATGCTAGTGCATCTTTGAGTCTTTTATAATGTTTGTATGATGGCTATTTTGGAGCTTCTAAGCTTCCCATCTTCTCTCTTTCTATGTCCCCTCCAGAACCCGGACCTCCATGGCTTCAGTGAGGACCCCACAGTAGACTTGTGGAATATGAGGCTGGCTTTCTTCTTTGGCCTCTCTGTCTGCATTGTCTTGGGTTCAGTCTTCGTCCACTATCTCCCGGACCGTGGGTAAGAGCATCTATAACATGACTTCACCCAACACATTCCCCGATGGTCAAATTCTGCAGTTACTGACATTGTTCTTATGGTGCTGTCAGGGTCCCTCCTAATTAGCCCAGCCTCTGTCCCTTACCCTGTATCCTGGTTCAGTATCCAATGGGCAGATGCCTCTGAAGATGAATGAGGGGGGAAGGTGTTGTCATTGAAAGATTTGGAGGTGGTGGATGTTTATTGGGCTGTGATGTCTGTCTTCCCCCTCCCCCCTCCCCCCAAGCAGTTTATTTTCCTCATTATTTTGAACTTCTGTCTCATTCAGAATTGCCCTCCTATTATGTTATGGATCCATGAGTCTTCATTTGAAGCTCCTTTGTGATTTCCCCATCCTTGTATTTAATATCCCTTACAGAATTCAGCTTAGCCATCACAACCTCAGCCAGGGGCCATAGACTGTGGCTCCCTCTGGACCCTGGATGAAATGGACCTTAAGTATGGCCACTAGGTGTCACTATTACACAATGACTAAAATTGTCTACCCTTGTCCAGGGGCTTTGCGCCCTGCATCCGCAGCACCTCTGGCTCCAGTCAGCCCCAGGTGCAAAAGACCTGGCCTGGGAATCAAATCTCTTGCCAGTGGGTTGGCCCAGGTGATGATGTATTAAAGGATGACACTAGCACTGCAGACTTAACCCCTTCCTCTTCTCCACATGATGTAATTATAAATTAATCTGTTTCTCTCTGTGTCTGTAATTAGCAGGCAGAACAGATGGCAGGTGGCTGAGCCAACAGCGCTACAAACGCTTATAATAGCACATTCACGCTGGCAGACAGAGATTTAAATATAGCTCCGTGGGTGCTGTCGGGGGTCATCTCCTAACAGCAGAAGGGAGGGAGCGCGTCATGAAACCAAGCCAGGCGGATGTCGACTGCATACATGGCTAATCTACTTTTAGCCCATTAACTACCTGTGTTGGTGCAGCTTTTCACAGCACAATATTTGTGCCATAGGGGACAGATTCCCTGAACCTCCTTTTATTGATTTCCTGTGCTTCAGGAAATGGGTTTGTGAATGCCTGAGGTGGAGGGTGGGAGTTAATTGCATGATTATCAGGGATGGTATGGGCCTAGCTTTACCCCATTGCATGCTGGGAGTTGTAGTTCCTGTTTTTAGAGAAACTGGAACATACTCTTGGAAGAGTACATGTCTCTCCCATCTCTCTCAGAAGCAGCTGTTTTGTTTTCCTGCCAGAGGTGATACTCTTCACCTGATAAGAGGCAGAGAATGAATGCTATTAGCCAACCTGGGGAGCAGAAAGAGTGCAGTCTTTAGTTGTTTTACAGCAAGTCTGAGCTTTCATCATGCACAGCCTCCTTCTCTACTCCTCCTCCACCTGGCTGTCATCAGGGAGTTATCGTGCATGACTTCCCATAGCACAGAGCTGTGAAACAGAGACCCCAGTCGTATCCTACATTCCACCACCCACTACTATTTATGTATTTCTTTCAGCCTATTATGTGCTTACTCGCTTATTAGAGCTCTAAGCAAGGAACCACAGTTAAACTGTTCAATATAAACCAATAACTCATTAAATAGTTCATTTTGTAATCCAAAAATACAATCGTGGTCAATTAAAATAACTAAAAACTATTGGCAACATCCAATGCAGTAAATAAAGATAAATTCTAAATGACAGTCAATCAAAGACTGCTTTAAACAGCCAGGTTTTTAGCAATTTATGATGGAGTCTCCAGTGGTAGTTGGTTCTGTAGATTAGATCTTGTACATGTAAAATCCCTGGCTCTTGTGCACTCCAGCTGTGCTTCACTCAGTGATGGAGTAAAAAGGT